>NC_067137.1:58744113-59344113 GCF_903995435.1 Acomys russatus | reverse complement strand
CTCCTTACTACCAATACCAGCTATTTCCCACTGTAAATCTATGTAATAATCTTCTCTTGAAAGTATTATAATAATAATTTAAGTCATGTTACACTGATTTATATATGTAGGTACCTCATTTTCTGGTCTTTTGAACTGAGTTTGGGCTAACAGCAGGCAGACTGATCTAAGTACAAACAGCAAATAACTAATAGAAAATATTTGCTACCTTGCTCACTCCACAGGTCACACTGTATGCATCTCTCACATATACAAACTTGCATACAAACAGCGTGCTTGTCAAAGTTTTATGGGAATGCTACAGGGCATGGTGGCATCTTAGCCATATGAGTGGTGCCATGGTCCGTCCCTATTAATACCACTTAAGTATATTACTAAGTTGCTTCACTGTGTAAAATCAGAAATGAATGCCACAAAAAACTCCCTGATCTGGAATCACATTGTCTTAGGCAATATGCTTGCAGTCAACTCAAACATATAATGGTAAGGTTTTTTATCATCATGATTTACAGTTTCATTGAGCTGTTTATTAAGTAAAACCAAAAATGTTGAGATTTCTAGAACAGAGTAATAAATGTATAAATATAGACTCTATTTCTGATTGACTTCCACATTACTGCATTTGAATCTACATCTATCTCTTGGTATTATGTAACATCAAATAATAGAGTTACTATTGTAGGCCACCTGATTTGTTGTGTGAATCAGGATGCTTAAAGCTATAAGGAAATGTGGAATTTAATGATTAATATTCTAAAAGCCACATTAGACTCAATCTAAGATCAGATAATTTATAATTTGTATACTTTTAAATTATTGAACATCTAGCCGACATAACTTTGTAACATCTGAACACAAAATGAAAAATGCAAAAGAAATTCACCCAAAATTCCCTCTGTCATTTCTGCTCCCCTGCCAACAGACTCTACCCATTGCTAACACAGGGTTGGGGGGGGGGTTGCAGGATCCTGTTAGTCCAAATGTATATCGAACCCAGAATCTCAGCTTGGCACTAAATGTTATTTCTCACTTAGGGTATGATTTCAATGAGTTCTCTGTAGTTTCACTGCTAATGCAAGTGTTTTAATGAGCACATGGCCTCTACTTTACGTGGTTGTTTTCTACAGTGGCCTTTGCTCTCTCTCCTTATAGGAGTAAGTGTGTAGACTTAAAAGAAGGGGCCAGCCTGTCTTTTTTTTTTTTTTTTTTGAAATCTGTTCTTTTCTTTTCACAGTGTGTCCCTGTTGGCTGTCCTTTTTTCAATTTTTGTTTTCTTCTGAATGGGTTATTACACAGATGGTTTTTGGCAGCTGCCAAGTGCTAAACCTGCATATAAAACCAATCTTTGGAGCTAGAGTGACAATACAAGACTTACAATATTTTTTTAGCATTTTAGTTATTGTGGTATTAGTCTTAGGCAACAGGCAAGGAGAGTAGCAATTTCACTTTATGAAAAAGTCTTTATTTTCTGTAGCCACTACATGTTTGAATCCCTCATTGAAATGTATGCAGCATATACTAGAATTGTATATAATTTTATTTTGACTAGAGGGATGCCAAACCAGAGTCTTCTCTCCAAATTTTAAGTCAATATGTAAAAGTTTGTCAAGCTATTGCAGCATACCCAATGCTTTTTTGATTAAAGAGAGTAAACTACCATATTAGATACTGTGTCACATTATTTCTGTATTATATGTTTCTGCTTTAGTTCAGCAATGAAAATCTTGTTCATGCAGTGGATAAGGATATCAATATATTCTTGAGCAGCCAACCTAGACTCAAATCAAAGCATTCTTTATATGGAAGGAATAGAAGCTTCTGAGCCAACTACTTATGTAGCATTAAAATTCTATTATAATCATTGGTCAAGCTTTACAGTGTTTCATGAAGTATTGAATAGAAGATAAATTAATAGTTTGTATAACATAACTTAGTTTGATATTTAATGCCTAAGAGCATCTTCAATATGCAGCCACGTTATAATAATTATAGTAATTTCTACCTCTGCAGCCTATAAGCATGCTTAAACTGCCTGAATAAACTGGCTCTACCACAACATAACTCTGATAAACAACAGACATTAGAATATACATTAAAACCCATTTATTCAGAAAGCTTTTGGCTTGTCATCCTTATTTTTACTATTTAATAAATCAATCAACATAGTACTATTCAAAAATAGTTTAAAGACTTGGTTCTTTCTGCCTTACAACATCTAAGAATTCATCTAGAAAGATTCAGACAACCTTAGACTCTTGCAGCTGGTCTTCAATATTTGTAAATGTAGATCAGGATTAATTTTCACCTACATTTTCCATTTATTGAACATCCAGCTGAAGAAACACAACTACTCTATTCTTGAATGTCATCCCCCTGCCTTCATGTACACTTACAGTGAGTGCCTCCATCCTGGCAATCTTCTGTGTTCAAGTCTTAACTCCTCACACTAAGACACCACTCACTGACTATCTACAAAGCTGTCACCATCTCCAAAAGGAGGTGGGAGGCGTCGTCATTTTAAATACACATTGTACTCTGTATCCAAGTGATTGTTTGACTTTTGAGATTTTCTATTGCCCAGGTCACATAATCATCATTTTAAAACACTTTTTTTCATAGCCTATTGGGATGAGACACATTTCTAAATGCATAGCTAAGGAAGATTGATAGTTCTAGGATGGTAAGCTACATTGTGAGTTTGAGATCAGCCTAGGCTGTGTAGCAATACCTTGTCTAAAATAAAAAATATAACAAAGTACTTCTCTAGATCCTGAATACTACATGGTGAATGTTACAATGGTATAAACAAACAAAAGAATATCAAAGAATGAAAATGAAATGGCTAAGGACAATGTGCTGAGAATAGAAGTAAAAGGCAAGAAAAATGGAAGGAAAGAAAAAACCCAAAGGCAGGAAAGTAGAGAGGGCATCCTATGTCTTTCAAAAAGGCTGTTTTAAAAAGAAATGCAAGTAATTTTTTCTTTGTGTCAGTAACACTTTGTGGCAATTCTTGTGGAGTTAAATGATAAAGATATCATCATTTTGAACTTTGGCCAAGGCTGTAATGAAATGGCAAGCTGTAGAAGTGAACTTTGAAATATGTTCCCGTTAATTAATATACCTCTGTCCTTGGATCTGGGATTATACTTATATAAGCTATTTTACTTCTTCTTCAGCTATTTCAGGTACTATTTTAGAACTCTGTGTTACTCATTGAGGAATTTGGAAAGAGGAGCAAAAGACTTGGGTATTATTAATTTATGGCCACTATAGAGGTTAAGAATGAAAGAAGTGAAGATGTTTGGCAGATCTCCACAAATATTTGTCTTCTGTAAGTCCGCTTTATACCTTTGGGACCAAAAACCTGACACCTACGCCATGGTTGGAACATTTAACGTTAAATACTGATATAATTTTCATTCAGACCAAGTTGATCAGGAATCAGCAACACCACACATGTGAAGTTATAAGTCCAGATTCCCTTTTCCTGTCCCCAAAAGATCTTTTATGCTACTTAAGGTAGGTCTAGACTCAATCTCTCAAGACTGAACCATATAGCTTCTGTTGGATATTTTCTACTTAAGTACAGAAACTTCAGTCTTGAAAGTGATAATGTTGTGGTTAAGAGAACCCTAGTTAGAGCCAACAACAATTATTTCATACTATTTGCAAAGTTGAAAACAAATTTATATTTAACCAAGGTTTCTACCATGTGCGTAGACAATGTCATTCACCTTTCACCTGAACCTATATGTTCTTACTCTTAAAATCACTAGTGTCAGGTTCATTTCTCTCATAATAATAGTCTGATCATTACTGACAATTGATGGTGCTGAAATAAGGCAACACATCCAAATATTTTTTGTGAGAGTTTCCCATTAGCGGAGTTAATCTCAATCATTCAAGACTCTGATTAGACTATTTCCATCAAACACCACAGTAAACTTGTCCTTATGGGCATCTAACAGAGTCATTGTCTATCACACTATTTTTCTGGACATTGGTGGAGTCTGAAATAACTATTATGGCTCATGGCTATAAGGTAGTTCATGCTTTTTAATCCAACTCCACACTCCCGGTTACAGATGGTTCTATCATAGGAGACCTAGGAAAAAGATCTTATTTTTTCCTGCCATGGGGATTGGAATAAAACAAGAATAATATAGGATTTTTCAACAGCAAATATGAATTTACTAACATATTTTTGCCTTATCATGCCTTTAAAGTCTGATATTTCATTGACCACTCTGTGAAGGAAAAATGTTGGGTGTCAGTGACTATTATCTTTTCTTTGATGTGAAAGGGAAAAGAGATGCTGGGCATGAAGCACCTGTTTCAAGTCTAAAAATCTGTACAAACTTTTGCAAAAGAATGTTGTAAATTCCGAAAACTTACAAGCTGTTTCAGAACCAACACGACCTAACTCCAGTAAATTACCAGGGTCAATTATGAAGCAAAAGTATTACTTTCCTTTCTATTTTAGAATATCCTCGTACACCCCTCCCTTTTCTTGCAGGAGAGTTGCCAAGGCCAGACAGGTGGTATTTGTTAAAAAGAAAAGGTAATTTAATAAAATCAGGCTCATGTTGTTTATAACCTATTTTACAAGCAAGCAGCATCAACTGTGTTACTCCCTTCCAGTGACATCTAACCACTTCTCCACAAGAAAGGCCAACTTGGGAGAACTTAGGGTTTCATGGCCTCTTTTCACAACCACTCACTGACTGTTTAAAATACTCCCTTTGAATAAAGAGAAACTAAGCAAGGAATGAGTCCAAATTCTATTCAAATTCTCAAAATGAAGTGGCTGATAGCATCAAAATATCAATATGTTTCAGAAGGAAAGTCCTCTTTCAAAAATAATCCTATATATCTCAATGCCTTCTCAGTCAGCAGTGAAGATCCCACACTTCTTATGGACATAGTAAGTCTCACAAAACAGCATATCCTGCATTGTCTGGATTAAATGTTTGGTTCCTTAGTTAGTGCCTCATTGTCTCTTGACCTGGCATTTTTCTCCAAATGGAACTTCTGACTTCAGAATTTTATAGTATAATAAAGGATAAAAGGCAGAGAATGTGGGGAAAACTCGACAGAAGAAGAGTAAAGGGAAAGCAGAATACTGCTCCTTATGATCTACAAGCTTTAAAGCATGTCTACATGCAATGTTCTGACTCCTGACACAGAGATAAGTGCCCTCAAAGACCAAAATGATGTCAGAGAAAAACATCTCCAAAACAAGTTTGATTTAATTTGCATTGCTTTGCTTTTGATATAGGGACATTTCTTATACAAGTCTTCAGAGAAAGGTACATGTACATGTAGGTTTAACTCACTTACCCATGAGGGAATTTAAAATACCACTTTTCTAAAAGAATTTTCTCCAAGGAAAAAAAATTAAAATTGACTATGCAGATGTATGTCATGCAGCATCATAAGATGATGCTATTACTTAGTCATGCTTGTGTGTATGTGCCTATGTGGCATATATTTATATGTGTGTCATACTTAGACATAATATATATTTGTTGGTAGATGTAATTTTATATTTCAGAATTTCTTCCCTGAAAAACAGTAATATTTTACCATTTTGGTTTTAATGTCAGCAATGCATAGCTCAGGTATGTAATAAACCATAGACAACATTTTAATGAAGTGAGATGAATTTTAAACAGAAAAGATAAAAAGAAAAAGAAAAGGCTTTATTCTGAGATATGTACTGATCTCAGATCTTGACTTAGTGACTTATAGTCGTGCGTGGAGTTAGTTTTCATGTTCCATTGCTTCTATCATTGAGGGAAAAAAACCAAATAAATAAATAATGCCTCTGTAATATGTTAAAAAACACCAAATGAGAAATGCTAGCATGACTGAAGTTAAAACAAAACACTAGGATGATATGTGGAGCTGTCAGTAGGTCATCAGAGCCAGCCTATTTTAGCACCTAGTAATTTTTTGTGTGTGCTCCTTCTTTAGATGAGAACCAGTCCAAACGCCGATGCAGTAAATTCTCAGAGGGGAAACCATAATTCTATTGATGTGCTTCAAGATGGCTTTTTGTTTTCAATTCTGCAAAAGCAGATCAATAAAACTAATGTGGGTTCTCTCCTAAGATTTTCTCCCACATTCGTAGGTAGGAGCCTTGATAATAGTGCTTTAACTGCTTCAGCACTGGCCGGAAGAACAGCGCAGTTTTGCAGATAGGTGGAACAGTAGAGGGGGTGAGACAAGATTAGCTTAAGTTAATATGCTTTATAGACAATAGTTGTGTGAGCTTTTCATGGGCTGCACATAATATTAATAAATGTATCAAGAACACAAATTAGGTGATATTATGTATGTAAAAAAAAAAATGTAAAGTCCCGGCAAAGTCAAAGTCTCAATACAATAATTTCTTTTCGCGGCTAGGCTGTGACCCTGCTATTCTTACTATGCTTCCTGGAGAAATTCAAAATTTGCGGGAGAATGATGTCATCCAAAGAAAAATATTAAGATTCCTTACTGTCCAAATAATGTGAATTTAAATGTGGAGTTGGAGAAACTGTGGGATAGAGATGTTTTAAAAGTCTATAAAGGAAAGGAGGTTTGAAAGAGCCATTAACCGCTCCTGTCTGTCTTTTTATTTGCTACTCTCCTATGACCTGATGGAAGAGGAAACTACAGTACTCATCCTGAAAAGTTGAAGAGACCTATGGGACATGAGAAGCCACAGCTTTCAACTGTTAACAGTGTTTGAATACTTGTCTTAAGCTACATTTGTTTCAGAAACTTTCCTGTCTTTATAAGGCAACAGTAATGTACTCACCTCTGTCATATCCACTTACATGGAATGGTAAATCACCCCCATCTCCTCATCTCAAGAACTCTCCAGAATCAACCGACGCTAGTTAACCCTGATACAAGCTGCACCACACTGAACAAGTAATTTGCATCTTGCCTATGACAGCTACAGAACATCAGTACACCTCAATCTTCATCAATACAGGAAATCAACTCTGGTATTTACCCTTAGCAGGTGCTGTAAGGAATTAAGGAAGCTCCTCTGCGCACCAGATGGAGAGTATTTCAGAAACTACAACTGGTCAAAATGCAGAAATCAACTGATCATGGGATGCTCCAGGCCAGTGACTACACCTACAACACAACTCTTTCACTTAATGCTTAGAGAACATGTGGAAGAGAAAGACTGTAAGAGACAGAGGACAAGGGAAACTGCTATCACTGTGTCTCCTAGAAATGACAAGGAAGCTTTTCCCATAATATCTCAACAATATGATTGTCTGAACAAGACTTGAAAATGCAGACCACCAATAATCATGCAAACAAGAAATGAAGAAATCTTATGGTGTGTCTGCCATTGATAAGGAACTACAGGCAACTCACAAATACAGTAACCAGGAGAAATAGTCTTCCCACACATTACATATTCCATACCAATTCATCAACCATGAAATCATAGGTATATAGTAATATTAAATAGACTGTGAAAGTTGAATTTATATATTTATGCATTTGTGTGTATGTGTTTGTAGCAATATTAAAGAAAAACCCCCACAAATTTGAGAGGGAGAAAAGGGACAAATGAGAGGATTTGAGGGAGAAGAAAAGGGAAGTGTTGGTGGGAAAGAGGTGGTGAAGTGATTATATACTTATTTAAAAACGACTGTAGAAAAGGTTTAAAAATAATAAATTATTACTAAGGAAAGAAAAAAATTACCTAGAATGCATGACACATGATTGCTAAATTTAAAATAAAGAGGTCGCTCCCTTCCAAAATAAAAATTATTGAGAAGGTAGCATACTATAAATATCTAAATAAATATCTCTTTCAAAATTAGTATTTTTTGGCTATGCAAGTGGGGAAAATAAAGTTCTTCTGATTTTATTAGTTTAAAAAATATTCCTACATAACAGAATAAATTTTGGGGAAAGTCATATCTCTGGTCTTAAAATTCCTGTGCTTGGGATTGCGTTGAATCTGTAAATTACTTTTGGTAAGATGGCCATTTTTACTATGTTGATTCTCCCGATCCATGAACAAGGTAAATCCCTCCATCTTCTCATGTCATCTTTAATCTCTTCCTTCAGAGGTTTGAAGTTTTTTTCGAATAAGTCCTTCACTTGCTTGGTTAGAGTTACTCCTAGATATTCTATATTGTTTGTGGCTATCGTGAAGGGAGTAGTTTTCCTAATTTCTTCCTCTGCCTCTTTGTCATTTATATACAGGAAAGCTACTGACTTTTTTTAGTTTATTTTGTATCCCGCCAATTTGCTGAAGGTGTTTATCAGCTGTAGGAGTTCTCTGGTGGAATTTTGTGGGTCTCTTATATACACTATCATATCATCTGCAAATAAGAATAACTTGACTTCTCCCTTTCCCATTTGGATCCCTTTGATCTCCTTTTGCTGTCTTATTGCTCTGGCTAGAACTTCAAGAACTATATTGAAGAGATAAGGGGACAGGGGGCAGCCTTGTCTGGTTCCCGATTTTAGAGGAATTTCCTTGAGTATCTCTCCATTTAATTTAATGTTGGCTGTTAGTTTGCTGTATATGGCCTTTATTATGTTTAGATAAGTGCCTTGTATTCTACTTTGAAGATATTGAAAGATCAATTCTCAAATTCATATGGAGAAATAAAAAACCCAGAATAGCAAAAACAATCCTATACAACAAAAGATCCTCCGGAGGAATCTCCATACCTGATCTCAAGCTGTACTACAGAGCAACAGTAATTAAAACAGCATGGTACTGGCAAAGCAATAGACTGGTGGATCAATGGAATCAAATTGAAGACCCAGAGATGAATCCACACACATTTGCTCACTTGATTTTTGACAAAGAAGCCAAATCTATTCAATGGAAAAAGGATAGCATCTTCAACAAATGGTGCTGGTCTAACTGGATATCTACATGTAGAAAAATGCAATTAGACCCTTATTTGTCACCATGCACAAAACTCAAGTCCAAGTGGATTAAAGGCTTCAACTTAAAACCAGAGACATTAATTCAGTTAGAGGAAAAAGTGGGGAAGAGCCTGGGACACATAGGCACAGGAAACAACTTCCTGAACAGTACACCAACAGCCCAGGCCTTAATGTCAACAGTTAATACATGGGACCTCATGAGGCTGAGAAGCTTCTGTAAGGCAGGAGACACTGTCAAGAGAACAAAATGACAGCCTACAGACTGGGAAAAGATCTTCACCAACCCTTCATCTGACAAAGGTTTAATATCCAAAATATATAAAGAACTCAAGAAATTAAACACCACAAAACCAAACAACCCAATTGCGAAACGGGGCTTGGAACTTAACAGAGAATTCTCAACAGAGGAATATCAAATGGCCGAGAAACACTTAAAGAAATGCTCGTCCTCGTTAGTCATCAGAGAAATGCAAATCAAAACGACACTGAGATTCCATCTTACACCCATCAGAATGGCTAAGATCAAAAACTCAAATGACACCACATGTTGGCGAGGATGTGGAGAGAGAGGAACACTCCTTCACTGCTGGTGGGAATGCAAACTAGTACAACCACTTTGGAAAGCTATCTGGTGCTTTCTCAGAAAAATGGGAATAGGGCTTCCTCAAGACCCAGCCATCCCACTCCTTGGAATGTACCCAGAAAATGCCCTACCACATAACAGGGACATATGCTCCACCATGTTCATAGCTGCTCTATACATAATAGCCAGAACATGGAAACAGTCTAAGTGTCCCTCAGTAGAAGAATGGACTAAGAAACTGTGGTATATTTACACGATGGAACACTACTCAGCTATTAAAAAAAAGGAATTCCCGAAATTTGTTGACAAATAGATTGATCTAGAAATTATCATAATGAGTGAGTTCACCCAGAAGCAAAAAGAGACAAACGGTATATACTCACTTATATCAAAACACTAGTCCAAGGGATACGTACCATGAAAATCTTTACTTACCAAGAAAGTGGGTCAGAGGAGAGGATATCCGATTGAGACTTTAGGCAAGAGTAGCATGGAAGAAAGAGGAAATAATAGGACCCACAGGGTCCTGGAAACCTACAAGAAGAACTTTATGACAGGCAGATCTGGATCCTGGGGTCCTCCTCAAACTAAGGCACCAGCCAAGGAGAATATAGGCAGTAAGCTTCGAACCCCTACCAAGACCTAGCTGATGAACATGATATTCTCCACCGTTGAGTGGAGAGTGAGATCTGACTCTCACACGAACTCTGGTGCCCCTTTTCTCACCATGTCCCCCGGATGGGGAGACCTGGTGGCACTCAGAGGAAGGATAGCTAGTTACCAAGAAGAGACTTGATAATCTGAGAGTATATATAGGGGGAGGAGGTCTCTGTCAGTCACAGACATAAGGGAGGGGAGAAGGGGAGAAATGGGAGGGAGGGAAGAATGGGAGGAAACGGGAAGGGCTAACAATCGAGATGTAATATGAATAAATTAATAAAAAAATTTCTGTGCTCATATGGTTTCTGTTAATATTTGTTAATCACTTTCCAATAAGGAGATAATTGAGCAAGTGTATAGTCAAATGTATCTGAATAGGACATTAATTTCCAGGACATTTTTCTGGATAAAATTATTTGGTCTTATTTTTCACCTTAAGTTATTTATTTATTTAGTTTATATCCTTATCTCTGTTTTCCTCCCTTCCCAGTGATCCTCACACCCCTCCCAGGGACTGAACCACCAACCAAAGAAAGTGCATAAGATATAACTAGGCCCCATGCACATATGTATTAGATGTGCAGCTTCATGTTAATGCTAGTCCCACAACAAATGGAGTGGAGCCTCTCTTTCATTTTGATGCCTACCTTTGGATACCATTACTCTAACCCTAACTGATTTGCCTTGTCTGGCCTTGGTGGGAAAGGATTAGGTCTTTTCTTTTCTTTTTCTTTCTTTTTTAAAAAGTTATTTCTATAGCAAGAGAGTCCAAAATTCCAATTCACTTTCCCTATATACAGCTTTTCTTCTTCTTTTTTATAATTATTTTATTTTTGTACATATACATTTATATTATTACACATATATACAATAGATTACTTATTGCAAGAACAACTGTGACACAGTCAGGAATTATATAAATGTTATATTCTTAGGGTTTTGGCTATTTGTATTTGACAGCATTGAAGAAGACATCTTTCTTGTCTTGGTGCATTTAAATTTCTGAATGTAAATCAATCTCCATCACATATTGTCATTATCAACTTAGAACACCTATCTAGACCTAAAAACATCTTAAGCCCTAAACAATTAAGCTTTGTTTTAAAACTAAGCTACCTGGTCTGGTCTTCAATCCCTTCAGAGACTTGAGAAGGAGTAAACTTGATTATCTGAGTATGCCAGGAGTATAGGTTAGTAGCTTTCCAAATGAAAAGATGACACAGACAGTTTGCTACCTGAATAGTCACCCAAAACTCTCTATAATGTTGGAGCATCTTCTTCAGCCTTTTGGCCCAATATATCTGACAGACGTATTTTTGAGGCAGGAACTATTGAGGACTTGCTTACCCTGTCTTGGCAGAGTTTGGCTATAGACTCTGCCTGCAAGCAGGCTTGCCCCTTTTTTAGGCATAATTCTATCTGTGGTAGAAATGAGGACCTTTTTCCCAGTGGCTAATTTGCCACGTTTGAAGCCATCTCCATAAGGAGATTCTCTGATGCTCATCATCTTCTTTGAGGTAGGCTGGGTGTTGCTAGGAGTTAAACTGTCTTATTGTCAGTGAATCTTTAAAGCAATAAAAACATCTTTAAATGCCATATTCTGCATGTCTCTGGTGTTTTTGAAGACCTTGTCTTTCAATAAAGTCATATCTCTCTCCTGTTCATGCTAATCTTCTCTGTATTGTTGAAATTTTAGTATATGTGCAGCCGAAGTGAGAACTATATAGCTTTTCTTATCATAACATTATGCATTACTGTATTTCTCACCACTGATGAGTTGAGATCAACACATTAATAAGGCCCAAAATTTACATTAGTTGTCACTCTTTGTATTGAATATTCCATAGTATTGACCAGATGAATACAAATATGTCTATTATTATGGTCTATTATTACAAAATGAAACTTAACTAACCTTAAAATCCCCTGACCTACACTTTTCCCCTTCCTTGCTAATAACTCCTTGCAACTCCCAATTCTTTTAAAGTTTCCTGTCCATTGGGTAGATCAAAGTAGGGATTCGATGTTTACTACTTGTATTGTCCAGAAGATGATAATGGAGGAAGTGTATAGTCTTTTCAAAATGGCTTTTTCACTTAGTAATATGAACTATCAAGGTATCATATATTCTACTCAAATAGGCAGACACTGATATTACTCCTTAAGTTTCTCCATCATTTTTTAACTGGCTTTTTAAGATATATTGTACTGAATTTGCTAATTTCTGGTGAGTGCGTGTGCATGTGTGCACAATACAGCATGCTTGAGAATATCAGAGGATACCCTGGAGGACTAGACCTGTTCTACCCTGTGAGTCCCTGGGTTAGATTCAGGTTTTCAGGTTTTGTTGTCCCATTTGTGTTCTTTTTCTCATAAGTATATTTTTTATTTTGAAATAATTACAGAAAAGCTACTTTTTTTACTATAATAACATTAGCAAGAAGCATTGTTTTAAAATTCTCCACAGTTGAGTGGAGAGTGGGATATGACTTTCTCACATACTCCGGTGCCTCACATTTGACCATGTCCCCTGGAGGGGGAGACTTGGTGGCACTCAGAGGAAGGACAGCAGGTTGCCAAGAAGAGACTTGATACTCTAGGAGCATATACAGGGGGAGGTAATCCCCCTTAGGAACAGTCATAGGGGAGGGGAATAATGGGAAAATGGGAGGGAGGGAAGAATGGGAGGATACAGGGATCGGATAAACATTGAGATGTAACAAGAATAAATTAATAAAAAAATTAAAAAAAAAAGAAAAGTGGAAAAAAATAAGTTTCTATAAAGCATGAAAATTGAAGCAAGACCCAAAATTCTAACTTGATAAAAACAATAAGAAATCAAGGTATCAGTAAGTTCTATGCTATACTTGAAGGAATGCCATTATCTGTGCACAGGAACTCCGTATTGGTTTCTGACTTAAGAGTGAAATGTATGATAATATCCTTAGGAGTTTCAAGTTGTCTTAAATTATATTTCACAGAAGGAATTTATAACTTGGACAGAGTGAATTGCATAATCCATGAAGTCTTTGAATTTTGTGATCTCTTTCCTTTTCTTTCACTTTAGCACTTTTATTATATTTCTTTTTTATATATACATTCATATTATTAGACATATATACAATAAACCACCTTCAGCAAGAGGAACCATGAAACAACCAGGAATTATATAAATGTTACATTCAAGCTGTTTGTCTATTTGTGCTTGGCAACCTTGAAGAAAACATCCTTCCTTTCTTAGTAAGTCTTTAGATAAATGTGATACCCCTTATAATATCTTACATTTATTTATCAAACAAGTGTAGAAAATTCTGAGGCCTCAGACATTCCCTCCAGACATTATCTCCAGAGTTCCTGAATTGACACCCTCTCTTCAAATGAACCAAAAGACAAAGCAAGCAAGTCTGTTCTGTTTACAATGTGCCACAGGCCATGATTCGAAAAAGTGCCTTGTAGGCAGTCATGTTGGTGAGACTTTAATTGTATGGCATCTAACATCACTAGTGACGAACTCTCACAGTGAACTCCCTGATCTCTGGCTCTTAAAACCCCTTTCTTACTTCTGCAATGTTCCTTGAGCCTTAGGTGTGGGAGTGCTTTGAAAATATGTCAGTTGTGATTAACTCCACAGCTCTTTATTTGGATTGGTTGTGGATTTCTGTAGAGGTCTCTGTCTTTTGCGAAGAGAAGATTCCTTGAAGAAGGGTGAGGACAACACTTAACCTGTGGTTATAAGGAGAAATAGTGACAGTGCAGTTAAAGCTGAGTTGAACAAGGGCTCCACAAATAGACATGTAAAAGTGGATGGCCTCAAGCCCACATGGAAAACTACAGGCAACTAAGGAATGCTTAGAGTGGGAGGAAGAGTATGCCGCTTTAGTTATCCAACACCTAATTGGCAGTGCTGGAAACATATATTAGAGAATATTATACAGATGGAGCTGGTTATATTTTAGAGTGTGTGTGTGTGTGTGTGTGTGTGTGTGTGTGTGTGTGTGTAGGAGAAAGTCTTATTATATTGTAATATCAGGTGTCTTTTACCATCAAGTTCCTGAAGATAACCAAAAGCAATGGCAACCATGTTTGGGGGGAATCTAGGGACCCAGTTATTAATCACTACACAAGAAGTAGCCAATACCTGGCATTTTCATTTTTATTTGGTAGCCTATATTGTTTAAGAAAGGAAGTGTCCCCACTAAAATTATAGAGTAGCTCAATTTAAACTCTTACTATAAAGGTATATGTATTAAGACACATATACATTGGTAAGTTTCCGTATGCTTTCTCAATGGTCTTAAGTGTTTGTTATTCCTAACTATTCTCCCTCCCTTTTCCGGCCCTGCTATATTCCAGATCAGTTAGCCATTCCTGTTCGACTATTCCCTTATTTTCTTTTTTGAAAAAAACCACATATTTAGCTCATAAGACATGAATAAATCAAACTGGCACTTTAACTAAAACCTTCATTCTTACTGGATAATTTTCATGGTGCTCTTAACTGACATGAGAAGTTATGTGGCAAACGAGAGACTTTGGAATACTCAGCCCTAAATGTGGTATCGCCATCATATCTCTTTCCTCAGGGATCAGGAGCCATTCACAAAAGCAAAGGGAAAGATTGTAAGAATCAGTGGAGATGGACAATACCAGGGAAAGAAGGCCTTCTACATAAGACAAGCTGATAAACATAAACTCACAGAAACTGTGGCAGCATGCATATGCGTATCTACATGGAGTTGCAGCATGCAGAGGGAAGTGGACACAAGCCCACACCTATAAATCAGAAGCTGCTCACAAAGGAAAATATTAGTGTTCTTCATTATATTCTTGCTGTGTTTTCAAACCACAGTTAAGGGCAGTCCAGCAGGTTCAGCAGTAAATATGCTCTTGGATGGTTGAAATTTATATTGTATGAAAAAATAATTTTCTACAACATATATATATATATATACATACATAACACAGATATATATGTATGTATACATATATATATGAAAAATTGATAGTGATAGAAGGAAGTCTAAAGAGTAAGAGAAAGAGAGGTAGATATTGGGGGTGGGGGAAAAAAAGGAAAAAACCAAAACAAAACCAATATATTTACTGTCTTTTCATAGTATTGATTAACTAATCTAATTTCTTATCCATCTGTTCATTAACTAATCACAACCTCACATACTTTTGTAGTCATACACATACATGTGCTAACTTGTACCTAATTTTGCACTGCCTTAAGCTAAACTTCTAGCCATAATTTGAGTGTGAATGTCTATGTCCTAATATTGATGTTTCAGAAGCATCCATCCTGTCTGTGTTCAAATATTGATTTTCAGAGACTTCTACCCCAAAGATTCATTGTCTTCTCTACCATATGAAATTCATTTTCTGTCCATGCTTCACTCACTATGTAGTGTTTGTCTTACAATTGGCGAACCACTCTGTCTAGTCATTTCACATATTTTGAGATATAAGTTAATTTTCTCATTGTAAAAGTTGGTAACAGGTTATTGTTATGAGATTACATTTTAAATCTAAGGTCATATAATTTAAAAAATAAAATAAACCTAAAAATCATCAATTCAAGTTGTCCATGAACTATCTGTCCATCTTCCTGTCTATCTATCTATCTATCTATCTATCTATCTATCTATCTATCTACCCATCTAACTATCCAAAATTATAAAGTTGATGTCAAATTACTAATGCTTTAAAAACTCAATAACAGTTCTGTAAACTTCGTGGCATACAAGCTTGCCTGCCCATGCTAATTGCATTAATACTGACTAGTCACTCTGCTTGTCTTTTGTGACCCATTCATTGCAAGAGTTTCACATGGTCTTTGCCTTTCTCAGTGTCAATTACTCTGGTTGCAGGGAGCATTTCTACCATTACCATTTCCATTTCCACAGACAACTATCATATTTTCTCTTACTTTAAATGCACAAAATCATTATAATGACATTTACTTTTTCCACATTTATCTTATTTAAATAATATTTTGTTAATTCTTTAAGAAGTTTATACAGTATATTTGAGTCACATTCACTTCTCCCACAACTCCTCCAGGATCCACCTCACTTTCCAACCACCAAACTTTGTGTCTTATTTTTTCAAGCCAATGGAGTCCAATTTATACTCTCAAAATACTGTTAAACTGTCAACTTACCAAGGTAAAATATCATTACAGAAAACTGACTCTCTTTCCCCCCACCAAAGTTACCAGTCACAGTTATCTCCTTGGATAAGAGTAGGACTTCATGCTTAACTTTTTCCTTACTGAGATTTCGTCTGGTTTGAGCTTCGGCAGGTTTTATGCATACAGTCACAATAGTGAGGAGTGCATATGAGCTGTTACCTTCTCAGTTCTGGAAAACACTACTATTGTACTCCTCCACCACCATTGGCTTTTATAATCTTTCTGTCTACCTCTTCTGCAACCATCCCTAATCTATGAGAAAAGGGGGTATGATATAAATATTCCATTTAATAGAGAACATTGCATAGAGACTCTTCAAACATTGAAAAGTAGTGGGTCTCTGTGTTAATCACTACCTATAGTAAGATTTTCCAATGAGGGTTCAGAGAAACACTAACCTGTAAGTATGACAGTAAGTCATAAGAAACTGCTTTAATTACTGTGTTCCCCCCTTATACTCCTTCTTTTACCCTGACCATCTCCCACTTCATCCTGACCTATTCTCGCCCCTTCTTTCTATAATCACATCATAAGTTTTTAATGTATTATGGCTTGCTTAAATATTTTCTTGTACTTTTAGGCACCTGCAAGAAAGATGGAATGTTACAAAATATATAAATGTGTGTGTGTTAGTAATAATTTTTTCTCTATGCTTATCAGTATTATTAGAATTATAACTAGAGCCTGTATTTCTGCCTTAGATAGAAATACTACCAATTTTTTTCTTTATTACATTTGCCTATCAAGCTCTAAGCAGAACTTTGGACAAATTCTAAGCATCAACAGTCCCAGATGCTATTTGCAGATGCCAACACCTCATCTTTACAGCCTATTTTCAACTCTAACTGCTTTCCATTATGTAGTCTGTCTTTTTGAAAGATGTCTTTCATTTAAAATTCAATCATATCAAACCTTCTGTCCTGTATTACAGAATAGAGGGACATTATTCCAAGGCCTGTGGCTTAATAGGTAGATGAACAAATGTCCCCTTTCCTTCAATGTGCTGTGTCAAAGATTTCGGAGAATAATTTCATCTAACACTCCACAAGAGGTTCGAGTCTTTGCCAGTGCTTCTGTTTTCTGGAAGAGAATTCCAAATTGCACAGCATAGTGTTGCATCAATTATTTATTGGCATTCAAGACTAGATGACTTTACCCTGAATATAACTCTGAATACACTTCAATACCTGTAGATCTTCAACAATCCTTTATCTTGGTTGATCATTTAGTTCACAGAGACTTTGACATATCACATGGATCCATTTTGTTGATAGCATTGTTCTGATAAGACTAAGTGAGACAAAATAACAAATCTCAACTAATAGAGACATGCTTGTGTATCTGTGGATGGAAAATATGTTTGAAAAATAAAGGTAAGAGCTGTCTTTTTTGTTTGTTTTATGTTTGTTTTTGTTTGTTTGCTTGTTCTTTGTTTTTTGGGAGTGTTTTGTTTTGTCTTGTTTTTTGTTTTTCAAGACAGAGTTTCTCTGTGTACCCCTGACTCTCCTGGAGCTCACTTTGTAGACCAGGCTGACCTTGAACTCAGAACAATCCACTTGCCTCTGCCTCCTCAGTGCTGGGATTAAAGGCATGCACCACCGCTGTCCAGCAGAGCTGTCTTTCTTAGTGAAATTTCCAGGGATGGTATAGTATAGGGCAGATAGATACATCCCTTCTGAACTGAACAGTGACTCATTAAATCTGCTCCATCCATTAATTATAAAATATACAATATAGAAAGGAATCCTGTGAATTTTGGAGTCTAATTTTCAGGTAGATATGTACATAACTCTGACCTACTTCCAGAGGAACCCACAAAGCTGTTCATTTTGAGTCAGTCCTGAAGCAATAGGTGCCATTGTATCAAATCCACCTATCAAACAAACTGCACTGTCACTTAGGTCTCATGACACATCATAGCTGAGGACAAATGGAGTATCAGTGGAAGATAGGCATGTTATCAAAAGACCACTGAATTAAAGTCCATGTTGCTAAAAATACGTATATTGTTGGAGAAACAATTCAATGTTTTTCTGTGAAAGGGTTTGGGTATCATCCTCTGCAGATAACTTCTCTCCTTTTATAAAACAGGTTTGGTAACATTTTAAATCTCAACAGAGACTAAACACATAAGCATGATCTACTTAATGACTGGAGACCTGAGCTGGAATGCATATCATAATGAAACTTGTACTTACTTAAATAATCTTCAAGCAAGATCTAAAGACACAGAGTGAGCTACATGATGGTATAATTCAAAGGATAGAGTTCTTCATGACATACTACTTTCTATTTTCATTCCTACTCCTGTGGCTTAATGGAAAGTCCCTTAAATCCCTTGGCCAGAAAAGGCAAGTGTGATCCTTGATTGTAGATTGCTCTGTGTAGTATGAAGGCACAGACTGAAAGTGGGAAGCTGTGGGAAAGCAGTTCATTTCTGGGGTTTTCTTCTTTTCAGTGGTCAGAACGCCATCATACCTGGCTATTCACCTCAAAGGAAATGCTTCATGAGTTGTATCCAGTAGATTCCATGATTTCTCAGGAACTCACAGAAAGGGTAATTGCAAGATGGATGACAAAAGAAATTGGATATCATGATACATTAGCAAACCTTCTAGAACACAAAGAAAGTATGATGTTTGTATTCCATGCAAACCTCAGTGAACAAAGGAATATTTTAATAATAACACAAAGTGATCTCTGTGGGTATCAACCATCTTCTTTCTCTATCCAATCCTTCTTTTGACCTCAGAAGTCATGAGTAAACACAGCAAGGAAAGATTAACGCATAGATTTAACAACATGAACTTCATTCATGGAAGTCAGCCGGTCCATGGCCATGATAACGGCACACACTACCAATGGCAGACACCACATAGTGTCCCTGATATAGCACTCATTTTCACTGTAATCATCTAGCTCTCTGGGTAGTGCTTGATTAGATTGGACTCCTTTCCTTGTGGGAAGCACAATATGATCCTCTTTCTTAATTAGAAACTGTAGATAAGGATGTAAATTTAAGAATTCTGGAAAAAAAAAGCAATCACCAGCCATAGACTTACCAATTGCTTTATCTACTGTTGCATCATTGTAATTAAGGAATTCATGTCATTGGAAAATAATCATGATCAGGGATCTCACTGACCTTACTCTTTTCCTAGTGTTCAAATGTATCTTATTTGACAAGACTGATGGCTTTCTGAAGACTCACGGATGGTACAATTTAGGTGTACAGCAACAATGGAAAAACGGTACAACAATGAATGTTCAAATTTTCTTTCACCACCGAGACTACTTCATGGGGAGATATTTTTGTTTTTGTTGGTTGTTGTTGGTTTTTTGTTTTGTTTTGCTTTGGTTTGCTTCCTCTCTGGATGATTCATTAGACCACTTGAAGTCCCTAGTGATTTAGAGAAAGAATATGCAGAAGGTTCCATCCTGGAGTGAAAACTGAGCTCACTGTTCTTAGTAGCACCAGACAGTGACAGAGAAGACTGCTCTTATTAGAAGATAGAAGCTTGCTCTTCCTTCAGACCAAAGTAACTCAATCCATATTATAATTAGCAATTCACTGGCTCTCCTGTCTGCATTTGATATTTTGAAATATTTTCATTTCACTTTCCATAGACAATTGACTGAGTTGTTCATTTTTTCCCTATTGCATATTTAATTTCTTTCTCTTCAGTAGAAACAGATATGATTGAGTCAACAGCAGCAGCAACTAATCTCTTGTGAGCCTCAGTAGCCCAGTGTGAATAGTAGACACACTGTATAAAGCAAAATAGAGATTATAAGAGAATAAATGAAAAATTACAAGATTTCCACAAATAAGAAGTGGGGAAGCCAAGAAATAGAAATTAGATATTTTTTATCCTAAATCTATATTATAAGGTTTTATATCAATCTTGTTTTATTTACAACATATGTGTGTAAATATATAATCATAAATGTTTTGTATTGAATTATTAAATTATTACATTTAATTACTATTCCTGTGATTTCTGTGTTTTTGCTTTCACCTATATTTTTCTTCTTTCTGTTATCTGTCTTACCCTAATATGACTCTACATAGTTTCTGAAGAGTTTGTTTAAAATATGTATTCTAAAAGTAAGTTGTATATGGAAAGAAAGCAGTAGAAAGTAATAGAAAGATGAGAAACAAGTACACTTCACCAGGCAAGAAGAATGAGACTAAATTCAACAATAGGCCCACCCCTCAGAAAAACACTAATAAACAGTCACAGAAGTGACAATTGATTCTAGACCAGCACCTCAGGCAAGAGACAGGAGTGCCTCTCAGGATGGTATAGACAGACAGAAGGTTCTCATTCCATTTGGTAGAACAATGTCTACTTCAATTCTCTCTGTTCAAAACAAGTCATAGGTTTCAGAGGAGAACATAGGTGCAGCATCTGGAGAAAGGCTGCACATCAAGTTGTGGCTTGGGAGTTTCAGGTAGGGGACGGAATCCTGCAAATCCTTTTTGCAAATCTTCTCCCAGAAACAGCAACAGCTGTGCACGAGAACTTTAGTGTATTACCTCATTATTAGCACCAAGAGAATTGTTTGTGTGGAGTTCTATAGCTATGTGGATAGCAAGTGATAGGATGTTCTCTTCAGTTGTTTGCTTGCTGTTGCTGGGTTGTGAGCTTCATCTTAATAACTGAGAAAACAGTAGTATGACATCTTTGGAGAAGTAGTGATTCTCAAATGACATTCCAAATTTTTGTTGTTTGCTGTTTTCTCTTTAAGTTAGGCATATGTTTCAATGATGAAAGAGAAATCCACAATAGCCCTGACCTCCCTTCCAACCACTTAACAAGCTTAGATTAGCTTACTCAGAGTTTTTGGCAGTTTGAGAAAAGAAAGGCTAAGCCTAGGCAGAAATGAGTGGACACAAGAAAACAATCACTAAAGCTTTTTCTAGTAAAAAGCCCATTCTATGACAAACATTTATAAATATCTTCAAGAGTAAATAAAATCGAGTGGGATCACCTGGGAGAAGACTATACAGATGATCTTCTGGCCTCAGCATCAGACAAGAATACAGTTTTCTTCTGCACACCTAACAGAAGGAATGAATAAAAGAAGCAAGTTCTCTCAGCTGCTTTATTGCTTCCAACAAGGTTTCATTATTAATGGAAATTGTTATTGAAAAACTTCTCTCCCCAATGTGTTGTTCATATTCCTGTTTAAGTTCAAATTTGAGCCAGCAGCTAAGGAAATAAGATTATTTGAAGTGTGTGGCAAAAATCTCATATGCCAAAGCCTGATTTATTGAGAAGCATAAACCCTGAATTATACACCTCCCACTCACTTGAAATTGAACTGCCCACAGCTTTGTGAGGCTGCCCACAAGGTGTCTAATGAGTTATATGCCAGTGCTCATTTAACAAGAAAAGAAACCAAATAGAGCGTAACTGAAACCTGGGTACATTTTGTTTTTGTTTTGTTTCAGAGAGCTGTCAGATATTTCAGTCCAATCTTAAAGTTGTTGCTTCCCTTTATTGCAAGTCGACTTTGGAATTTTAGTTACCTCTTTCAACAAAAGGTTTCAGTTTACAGGGTGGCAGGGAGAATGAAGATCGATGGTTGCTGGGTCTGGTTGGTCATACCAATTTGTGCTGCAATCTAGGTACTGCCGTTTCTGAATTTTGGTTTAAATGTTTAGAAGTTTTAGAAGGAAGATGTGGTCTGCATACTGTTATAGATCAACAAAGATAGTTTCTTTGCAGGATGACGCATTCATCAGACTTGCTCACCTAGCCATTTCATGCCTTGGAAAACGTACAGAAAGACAGGATGAGAGCAGGAATCAAAGTGAAGTAAAGAGAGACAGAAAGTAAGGCACAAAGCTTGTCCTAATGCTCTTCCAAAAACTTCAAAAATAACAGTTAAATCTCTGAGACAATGAGTCATGACTCTTAAATCTAAAATATCATCTGTTTAATGTAAAACAATATAGGTTATTGGAAGGTATTATTTAATAAGTGTCTGCCCAATAAATGTCTTCTAATAATTAAACTCCAAAGTATATTGAGCATTACACATTTGCAATATTTTACTTGAATGGGTTTCATATTAATCCATGTTAGTTGTTTTTATTGTTGTTGTTGTTCATGAGCTTTAACAACAAATTTAGAAATATTAGCATTTCAACATTTGTAGATTAATTCACCTCCAAATAATAATACTGAATAAATAATTCACAGTAAATTTCTCTAGTTTTGACCCATTTGACCATGTTGTTTATCTTTTGTGATAACTCATGTAATTTTTTTTTGACTGCTTGCTTTCTTCGTGGTAAAATGCAAATTCTTATAACTGATTTTACAAATATAAATCCTGATATTTGTTCATGTGTGCACTTGGACTTAGGTGTCTATTAAGGAGAAATGGAGTATTTAGGCAAAAGTTTGGCCTGCTTTTATTTTTTTGTCTCTACAAGACATAATTATTCAATAGAAAGATTTTGATATATGCATTGGTGTATGTCTACACAAATATGATACAAACATTATCATTCTTACAAGTACTATCAGAATTGTCTTAATGCAGAGATAAGGCTATTAATGGGCAAAATAAACAGAACATTTACACTAAGAGAAGAATCATAATCAATGTGAATTATCATCACTTATTTGTGCTTAAGGAAACTTCACAGCAGTTCGCTGAGAATATTTACATTAACTCCTATTATGTTCCTACAGTCAGTAGCCTAACTGTCTGATCTAAGAACATCTAATAAGATGTGGTGATGGTGCCTTAAACAGTCTCAGTTTTGGACTTAGAGTGTTTTGAGACCCTTAGGCACTCTCAGTTCCCTAGAGTGCACACCTAACAAGCATTGTGAATTTCAAATGCTACCAGCATTAAACAATTTAAAGACTGCTGGAATCCACAACTAATTTCTGACTTTTTACATAGTGAGACTGACTTTTAAAATACCAAATGAAAAAACAAATAAATAAAAAGTAGGATGTGCAAAATTATTCCAACATAGTGCTCTTGTTTTCTTATGCTTGTCTCTTAGGTGCCCCAGAGTCAAAATGCTGCAGCACTGACCTTTCCACAGTATCAAATTTTAATGTTCAATCTCCATTTAATTTTACCCAATCTTTTTGAGTATTTTGGGTAGGTATTCTTTGATAGAAATATTTGAATTACCCCAAATTACCTTTTAGCAACCACCTAAACAAAGAACAAAAGTTCTTTAAAAAATAGTGGTAAGCTTTGAGGAGCATTCAATGTGGCTGAGTGTATGGCATTATTCTGCATTAGCTCTTTAGTTTTCATTAAAACAATATATTGAGTAAGTTAAATATCCCTGCTACTAATTTAAAATGGTAATGAGGAGCTTAAAATAAAATGCAGTGCAAAAAGGAATATAAAGGACATTCATGTCAGCTTCAATAAAAGACATCTTTATCCTTGCTTGGGTTTTGATTTTATTCTTCCTACAAAGAATAGTAATGTCAAAATCCTTACTTAATTAAAGAAGACTATCAAATGAAGTCCACTGCCTTTGGAGATGAGTTGGCTCATGGGTACTTGTTATGAAACTTAAAATAACACAAAACAGGTTTCTAAAATCTGTAAGATACACCCACTCTCCCCAAAAGAGTTTATTTCTGAGTTTTTCCCCCAAGTGTTACATTAAGTTCTAAAGAAACCACTTTGATCAAAAACATGTAATTGCCAAATGATTTTCTTACAGTAATATATTTTGGTACGTGGCAGATGTTGTTTCATTTCATATTTGAGTATAATAAATGTAATGAAATATAAGGCTAATATAAAATTGTTTATCTATATAATCTAATATATCTAAGACTTCACAAGAGGAGGTCAGTGTATTTAAATATTCCTGAAAGGCAGAATAATTGCTCACATACACTGTCTTTAAAGAGAATGCTAAAATAATAGGTTTTCACATTTTATGGACTAGGGGTTTAGGAAATAACTATTTAATATAGATATGTCAAAGGAAGCAACTTACATCTTTGTTAGAAATTTCATCTTAAAACATCACTTTAATTACAGTGCATTATAAAACCAAGAAAATGTTCAAGTACTAATTTACCCAAATAATAGAATAGACACAGAAACAATTTTGCTTTATTTCATAAAGCAAATCAATAATTGCTCAGAAGCCAGGATGAAGCACATTGTTACTTTTGGATGATATGAAATTCTGTTTTTCATAACACATAGTCGGAAAAATATCGACATATCTTGGCATAATTCTGTTCACCATTTTATAATACTTATTTAAAAGGTCTACACATGCTAGTGTTTTTCCTAATGTGAGAATGTTTTGCATTGTATTAAAATTGCATTGAAGACAGTGATTGATAATTGTTGGTTATTTTTTTTAATCTAGTAAACATTAAAAATTTTAATATTGAAAAAAAATCACTTCAATTGATGAAAGTTATCAAGGGCTTGGAGTTGAGGCATAAGAAGTGGATCCAAATCCACAAGAGGGCAGCAGATGGTGTGAAACTAATGAAGGAGCTGATGTCTATGGACTGTCTTGAAATGAAGGCTTATTGATGAAGGCGTGGTTTACAGAGTGAACATGAGAAAGAAAAGAAAGAAGGAAAGACAGGACAGAAGGGAGGAATCATGGATAGAGAGGAAGGAGCTAGGGAAAGACAATGGGAAGGAATCATGGATGGAGAGGAGGGAAAAAGGAAGAGAGGGAGTGAGAAAGGCAAGATCAATAAAAAAAAAGCACAGCTCAGTAGTGTGTGTGTGTGTGTGTGTGTGTGCGCGCGTGCACACACACACACACACACACATCTATGAAGGTTGGTGTACAAAGTTTCTGTGTGAGTAAATGTTAACACTTGTAGCTCTGTGTGTGTTTGCCAATGCTAAATTGTTGTGATGCTTAGAACTAAAACACATACTAAAATACATAGAAATTCCTAGTTATGTCAATTTTATCTGCAAAATGTGTAATAACTAGTAATCCTCCTTATCCATACAAGAGTATTTGTCTTAAGTTTGTTTTTCTCTTCTCCTTAGTAATTAACCCTCCATAAAAAGCCTGCCGTTTATCCCTATAGGCCTAATCTAGGAACCAGAAAGTTTACTCTTATAAATTTTGTTTAATCTTTTCTGTAATTTTCAATCCTTTCTTGCCAAAGGTTATGCTTCTCCGCTATGTCAATGAAGCACCAGAGCACAAAAGGATTGCATGTGAATTGATTGCTCACGGACCTTTCCAAACAGCACAAGAACATGCAGAATGATTTACTATCCTGCTTTCCTGGCATGATTAACCTAATGGTAAATGAACATATTTATTTTCTCATTTTTGCTTCAATAACACTGACTTGAGTTTAGATCATAGTTGAGTTTAAATAGACACATAGCATTGCATCAGCTAGGAGGAGACCTTCTTCACCTTTTATTTATTAACATATCATGGCATACCCTCATTAGTTGTTAAATACAGCCTTGGGAAGACACCAAAGAAGCGTGAGCATTAAGCAAAGTAGACCTGGGATTACAGGCTGAGCCTTCCATTTCCTCTCACAATTACATCATATATGAACTTTTTCATTGTAATTGTAGTGTAAGATAGTAAATATCAGCCCCAGTTCCAATTATAAGTACTGAAGTATACAACCCTCCTCCAAAAAAACAAAAAAGAAAAACAAACACAGAGAGAGGGAGAGAGAGAGAGAGAGAGAGAGAGAGAGAGAGAGAGAGAGAGAGAGAGACAGACAGACAGACAGACAGACAGACAGACAGACAGACAGAGAGACAGAGACAGAGACAGAGAGAGACAGAGACAGACAGGGACAGAGAGAGTCTTAATTACATTTGCTTACCTACAATAACAATATTCATTTTGAATATAGTTAATATACACTTCTTCCTGGACCCATCATTTACAAAACTAGATTGGTGTTTATGGCAAAGAACGTTTTCTTTCTATTGTTTGCACCTGTTTCCTGTGAGGTATTTTCTGTAGGAGCAAGAAAATAATCAGAAGTTAGGCGTAAAGTAGTAAAAAGATTTCTTAAAGAAACTATATAATACATGAAGCTATAGATAGCTCATAGATCACTCTGAGGGAGTGCAATGTTTTGTTCCAGTCAGAACACTTGGTAACTTAGAAGCCCATAATGAGCACATATTATACACCAGGTATTCTTCCTAAGTGCTCTGGATGCATGACTCATTTTAGTCTTAAGGCAACCCTATAATTTGGTCTTATTGTTACCATATCAATTTTATAGTTGAAGAAAATAATATGGGGAAAATTGAGTCATTTTTTCTGAGGTCATACAACAAGAATAAGCAAAGACTTACTAGAAAAAATCACCATTTTGTGAATTCTGATCTCCCAGGTTGGACACAAAGGGAAAGCACAGAAGTGATTTGCTGGTAGCAAGATGTGCCTTCCAGAGAATAGAAACTTCAGCAAAACTGAGCATCTACTAAAGGATGGAGGAGACACGAGCAGTTGGATGGCCAGGGGAGAGCTGTGGTTACATGGATCCCAAGGAAAGTTGAGAAATTGTTTCAAAGGCTGCTGTGTTAATTTCTCAATGTATGCTTAATATTCCATGTTCTTTAAATTGTCAGTATTTCTTTATAGCTTTGACTTAGGTATATTTGTAGTCCAAAACCATGAACATGATGTGGTGAAAATTAGTCTGAAGTCAGAATAATTGGAGCCAGAAGGAAGGTGTTTCATTCTGTGGAGATAAGCCATGGTACCTAATTCAACCTTTAATTTTGTTAAAAAAAAAAAAAAAAAAAAAAAAAAAAAAAAAAAACTCAAATTCACAATCCAGTATATCCCTGTGTTTACTGCTTTCACTTGCACTCCTTCTTACTGTATGCTCCACCCTAACAATCAGACAAAAGTTGTGAACACACAACTGGCTCTCTGAGATGGTGATTCTAGACAATTGTTTCCATCATCTAGTTTCTAGGCCATTTAGTTGTTACAGTTTTGATAGATGTTTTCTTCACAGCAGTAATAATAATTTTCTTTCTTGTCCTTTAAGTTAATAAGGCCATCTTCTTTCAAGCCATCCTAACTTCACATTTCAAAGTCAATATTCACTTGTCCTTTACAGTGGTATTTCCCACTTGGCGAATGATCCCAGCCACTTATAAATTAGTTATACATCTGATATATACATCTGATATATTTGAATGCTTCTGTGTGAGTGTGTGTGTGTGTGTGTGTGCGTGCGTGCGTGCGTGTGTGTGTGCGTGCGTGCGTGCGTGCGTGCGTGTGTGTGTGTGCGTGCGTGCGTGCGTGTGTGTGTGCGTGCATGCGTGCGTGCGTGTGTGTGTGTGTGTAAGAGAGAGAGAGAGAGATTTTTTGTAGCCTCCTCTTTCTTATTACTCTTGTTATCATTATACTACAGACTCATTAATCTGTGATTTTTCTTTTCTGATGTTGAGAGTTTAGTATTTAAATGAGTATTCTGTCTATATGGTCTCAGTTCATGTTTTATTTAAGAAAAGTAAAGCCATATTTTACTGGCTGTAATGTAGATGCCTTTAGTCTGTCTGGCTTCTCTAATTGTGCTCATGGTTTGTAAACCTGATGTGTTCATCGTACGCCTTGGTGTCCTCTGCACTTCATTCTTCTTTACTGTTTTACCTTCAGCATACTGTGAGCATTATAACCCATATGTCTTGTCGTCAAGTACTTGCATCCAGTCTTCAATTTGAACTATTCTCTTGGGGAGGATACTTACATTTTTATTTGATTTATTTTCTTGTTCCCTTACAGATTTTAGTTTGATTTTTAACAATATTTGGTATCTTCATTACATTAGTGTTTCAACTCTTCACTCACTATCTCAGTGTATCCAAGTTTTCAAAATCTCATTGTATGCTCCCACAGGTGATTTGTGTTCTTGATTCTTTGGGAACTGTCTTATAATTATTATTTTTCCATTAAATAACTTCAACTTTCTTTCTTGGTTATTATAAAGAGATTCAATATAGCATGTTATCTTGCCCAAAAACTAAGTAAAAATAAACTGATACCCAAAGAGTTAATGATTCAAAGACCATCTTGCCAATGGTATAGATGTAGTTAAAATATATCTCAATCTAGGATGAAGCTCGGTAATGAGCACTCATGCAAAAAAGTTGTTGTCTTTAATGCCCAGCTACAAACAAAATAAATTTTGATTTTTTTCTAATTTGATATCATTTATTCAGATTACATTCTGAATGTTATTACTCACTTGTGTCTTCATGTTCCGACCCCCCTCCTCTTTTACCCTATTCCTCTCCCCTAGATTTCTGACAGAAGAATCCTCCTCAGCCCCCATATAGGTACACCATATCAGTTCTCATCCAGACAGCTTGCTTACCCTTCCTTTATGTGCTGTAGGACCTCCACACCAAAGGGAAACAATCAAGTCTGGGTCACTAGAGTTCATGTCACAGGCAGATGCTACTCTATCCACAATTGTGGAGAATGTGCTGTCCATGGAATAGATCTGAACTGTGGGTCTAGGTTTACTTCATGTATTTCCTTGATAGGTACAACAGTTTGTGCAGGCCCTCCTGTGTCCATATACCCCTGCCCTGATGTTCCTTGTGGAGTTCCTGAACCCTCTGGATCTTTCCATCTCCCCATTCTTCCATACTATTGTTTGTAGTCCAACAAGGGTCCAGCAGGAAGTCCCAGTATCTGTGCTGATCAACCGCTGGGTGGAGTCTCTCAGAGGACAGCAATGTTGACCTGATATCGTCTTTTCTTTTTTCTCTGTTTTTAAATTATTTTATTTTGTACATATATATTTATATTATTACACATATATACAATAGATTACCTGAGAATAAGAAGCACTGGTGTTTTGTAGTTCTCAGTTTGTTCTTCAGGTCATTGTGCAGTCCTGTATTTCCTGCTAATCAGATGCAGTATGTGATTGTTGCCCCCATCTTGGAAATCTGACAATCTCTTGTGATCTTAAATCATATAACAACTACTTGCTATCTTTCAATCGTTCTCCACTCTAATCTGTCTTCTGAAAAGCTGTCAAAGGCATCTCCCTAAGAATAACTCCAATCATATTACTTCTTTTCTTGAAAACCTTTGTTTTTGACCATATATTACCAAATTATTGTGAACATGTGGCACTTTGATTAGGATTCTTTGGAGTGTGTCACACTGAGAGCATGTGCTACAGAAGCAAAATGGAAGGCGAGAAATTCTGAGCTGTTCTGGATACAACTGTGTTCCCCATTTTCTTCTTTTCTCTACTTCATGGACTCAGGAGCCACATAAGTTCAAATACTGGCCATTTGTTGCAAAGAATGCCACACACCTCTTTTGTTTAATCTGCTCCTCTTGTATAATGTCCAACCCGAACCTGCCAATTGTCAGTAAATGCTAAAGTTATCAGCTAAAACCTTTTCTGATCCCGTCGTTTTTTTATGAACACCACCCCCACACCTTCTCTGCTCAGGCAGTCTCTCCATAGTCAACAACAACCTTTAGCAATGGACTTGTTTATTTTCTTCCAGGAACTTAGACTCTGTGTATTATAGGTTTGCAATAAATGAAATGCTTGAATTATGAGAAAGAAAAGCAAAACAATAAGAGATCTAGGTTTCTAAAAATAGTTCAAATGAAATAAATATGCCCCAGTAAATACAGCATGCTCATCATTCAACAATGCACCAACACCACATTGCTACAGGGACATTGACAGCACGCAATCACAGAGAGCGAAGAAAGTTCTTGGTGGCTCGACCTGTGTCAAAAAAATATCTTTTTCTGACACAAAGAAATCTCCAAAGAAATAATGTTGAGCACAGCTATCAGTGAGAACTTGGGGAAAATGTCAAAGGAAAAAGCCAGCGTTTTTCAATGTTTATAAAAATTGTTTGTCCATGAGGCTTCTGTTTTAGACCAAATCAAAAATAGAGAACTACATCATAGGTAACAATGATTTAACTGAGAAAATGAAAATTTAGGAGATTATCTATTCCTAACAGAATTTTAAGAAGAGGCTGCATTTTATATTTCTGCAATTGGTGGAACTAAATATAAAGTTATTCGGAGATACCAAGAAGCTAGTCTTCACTAACTTTTTTTCCTACCATATTCCTAGGAAGAAAAGTCTTGACTCATAATATGTAAAAATCATTACATGTCTTAAAAATGTTACTTCACACTGATACTTCTTAAATCACTGAAAAACTAACATGGATTGTAATAGTTATCAATTACAAAGAGAAGAAGAGAAGCATCACCAAATGTCATCAAACAATATCACCTAATTTTCATACCTATTAACATTTCATGTAAAATATGTATATGAATATACAAGAATATTTATATCAGACTATTTAACATATATTTTGCGCCAGAGATTTCATCTACAGCTAAAACCTGGCCTTTCACTCATCCCTCTTTGTTATTCATGATTTTCCTGAAGCCTCTGGAAATTATTTAAAGCATTAAAACAAAAATGAAGTTAGAGAATCAGTCTGGCTTCTTCAAGTCTCAGAAAAATTTTACCAGGAAGATGATGTCTTCCAAGGCATGTGAAAGTTCAGCAACCTGAATTTAGAGGAGAGAACTTAACACTTTTGTAGGCAAAACATTTTTAAAAACCTTGTCCAGCAAAATAATTCTCCAACATATTTTCCATATATACTTAAGTGAACTAATCAAAAAGTCAGATGCCCATGCCCAGATAGTTGTAGCAAAGGCACCCATAAGAGCTTAATGATGTCAGAGATCTGATAGTGATTTCTCCAGTTAGCATTAGCCATCTTGAACTTCATTTCTTCATTTTTCAATCAACTATATTTTTAAGTCCTCAGAATTTTTAACTCGCTCCTGTGTTGCCATCTATGTTGTGCATACAAAAGCCACAACCCACCATGTCCCATTCCTTCCTATCTGTCTCATATTCCATCGTCACTTGTCAAGTCTCCTTGCTCTTATCACAGTATGTTTGTGTGCAAACTTTCTGATGACAAAATGTATCTATGAAAAGCAGACTGGAGTTAGGCAGCTTAAACAGATTTCAAGTCAGGTATGATCTGCACCTGTCGCAAAGACTTAAATGTCAACTAATATTAAATGTTTCTTGTATGATAGGCTACTCACCAACACAAACAGAAATAAAACCTGTTCTTATATGTCTAAAGTAAGATGGTCATGCTACTAGAAAGTACCCTAGAGTATGCTAAACAGGCACATTATAAAATAGAGATAATGCTCAAACATTAACTAGTGAGAAAGGCTAAAAAGAGAAATCAGTGAGATATGATTATTCAATTAAAATTTCCCTGGTTGATGCAAAGTAAGACAGGAAAAGGGATAAGTAAAAGGAATAAAATATTTAAACTTATATTGTAAATATAAATCTAAACAAATTTAATAATTTCATTAAATGTACTGATGTAAGCAGTATAATAAGTAGAAAGGTTTTATGCATAGTTAAAAGGTAAGACCTATGAGCATATACAGGGGAAGAAGGTCTCCCTCAGCCACAGTCATAGGGGAGAGGAGTAAGGGGAAAATGGGAGGGAGAGAGGAATACAAGGATACAAGGGATACGATAACAATTGAGATGTAATATAAATAAATTAATAAAATATATTAAAAATAAAATAATAAGAAACAAAATCTCAAAAAAAAAGGTAAGACCTATTTATTCTCAAATAAGACAATCTTACATAGACTACAGCCAAAGATAGATCTTTAGGGCATGATGCTGCATCCTTGTCGTCATGGTGCATGCCTGTTGTCATGGTGCTTAGGAGCTAGAAACAGGAGAATCAGGATGCAAGGTCATCTTGGGTATGTAGGAATCCCAGTTCAATCTGGGCAGCATTAAAGCCTTCTACAACGAAAGATCTTACAACAATAATCACAAGAAAAGTAAAAGTGTTCTGTATTATCAAAGAAGATTTGCAGTGAATGCCAATATCAATGTAAATGTTATTACATAATACATAAAAGCAGGACAACACCTAATGATTTTAAGGTCAAATATTGAAAACTCCAAGAGCTATTATAAGTGTATGGTCATAGTACCAAGTCTTCAGAGGAATCCACACAAAATACATGACAGAATGAAGATGAAAGAATATACACAAAATAGCTGTAAGCTTTAACCTTTTTGGAAGAGCTAAACTGTGTTGGCAGTATCTCTATCTGACATGGAGTACTCAAAAGGACATGGTCAGCATGCATGTCCAATTTAAGAAGACAGGGTTCATAAGATGAAGAAATTGAAAGGAATTTTAGACAAGAAATTTTTCCTGAGTAAAATGTATACACACATACATACATCTGTGCATGTATGTATGGTTGGTTGGTTGGATGGATTAATCAGACTGAGTGGGATGGTGCTAAGGCAATACATATAAAAAGTATGGCCACTATGGCGCAAGCCTAGAGTCTCCAGTACAATAGGCAAACACTCTTACACATAGTGGGAAGCCAGAGCCTCATTCATTTCAAATGATTACAGTAGAAAATAAATCACTGGGATCAATGATCTATATTTTTTCATCAATAAACTTAAGAAAAAGAGAAAAAGAAAAAGAGAAATTAGCCAACCTACACAACAGAAAATAAGAAAATAAATGAAAACACTGTAAAGAATAGTAGAACTCTTAAATCTCTGTCTAAATTTATCAAGAGCAGAGAGGGAAGAAACGTAAGAAGAAAAATTACCATGGGATCTAGTGGGCACAGGGATCCTAAAGGAAAATAAAAGCATTATACAAAACTGTATGCTAATGAGTTTGGAAATTTAATTTAAGAGGTTTTTGTCCTTGAAAATCAATGAAGCTTAGTTGTTTAGGGGTTATGATGTTTTTAGGTCTAGATAGATGTTTTAAGTTGATAATGACAAGATGTGATGGAGAATGATTTACATTCAGAATTTTAGATGCACCAAGATAGGAAAGATGTTTTCTTCAAGGCTGTCAAATACAAATAACCAAAACACTAAGACTGTAACATTTATATAATTCTTGATTGTGGCATGGTTTTTCTTGTTATAGGTAGCCTATTGCGTATATGTGTAATAATATAAATGTATATGTAAAAAGTTAAAAATGCTTAATTAATTAAAAAAAGAAAAGAAAAGAAAGAAAAAAGAAAATCATATGAACAAAGCATTTTGAGTTTTCATTTTTCTTAGTTTGTTTTTTAATCCTATTTTTTTGAGCACTTTTAACATTATGGTCTTTTGCTCAAAAATTATGAATTTGGTTTAGGTGTTTTTAGTGTGTGTGTGTGTGTGTGTGTGTGTGTGTGTGTGTGTGTGTGTGTGTGTGTAAAGAGGGGTCTCTATGAGTGTTATCTTTTTTCTTGTAATTATTTTTTTCTGAGTAGAATTCAAATTTCACATGTTTATGTACTGGGTATCAGAAAGCATATCTAATTTATCACTGAGCTGGCACAGAGTCAAGGACACAGACCCCAGGAGTCATGCATGAGGCAGAAGCAGACTCACTCATTGCTGAAATAGGGCATGCCTTCATACCCTCCTGCCAGTGTCCCATTGTCTTCCAACTTCGAGATGCTGCAGTGGCTCATCCTCCTTGGTTCTCATTGTGATGTCACCGGACTCTGGGCAGTCAATTTCTAGGCATGCCCAGGCATGTCCAGGTAGGTCTAGGGCTGATTCTACATGAAGAGCCCCTTCTGAGCATGCTTGTTGCCAGGCGAGACTTGTCCCTGCTCAAGGCAGGTCTCCTTCCTCCTACAATAATTTTCTGGTATCCAATAATTTAAAAAAAATTGTTTGAAATTAATAATATATGACTCAATTGTATTATTTATTTCCCTCTTCGACTACAAATGATTTCTTATACATTAAAGCCTGATTATAGTTATTCCCCTCCCTCCATTGCTTCCAGTTCTTCCCCACCTCATCTCTCATCTGGATCCACTCCCTTTCTGTCTCATTAGAAAAGAACAGGCTTCTAAGAGATGGTAACACAATTAAATAAAATATGAGATGAAACAAAACCCATCACTTTTACATTGTACAAGGCCAATTAAGAGGAGAGAAAGAGCCCCAAGAGAAGACACAAAATCAGAGACTTACTCATTAACCCATTCAGAAGTTCCATAAAAATACTAAACCAACCGCTGTAATATACATGGGTCAGGCGCATGTAGGCTCTGTGCTTGCTGCTTCAGTCTCTGTGAGTTCATATGAGCCTTGCTCAGTTGAGTTAGAGGGCTTTGACCTTCTGTTGCCCTCCTTCTCCTTTGGTTCCTTCTGCCTCCTTTTGTGCAGGGATCCCTAAGCTCAGAGGTGAAAGACTTAATGGCGATATCCCAGTTAGAGTTAGTGTTCCAAGGTCTCTCTCTCTCTCTCTCTCTCTCTCTCTCTCTCTCTCTCTCTCTCTCATAATGTCTAGGTGAGGGTCTCTATTTGTTTTTGTCTGCTGCAGGAGGAAGATTCTTCGATGATGGCTGAATAAAGCACTGACACATGAGTATATCATAATATCATTTAAGTCAATTTATTGTTACTTCTTTTAGACCAGCAGAATTTGGTTTTACCATAGGTCTGGAATATTAGTTTTTGGTTCTTGGTCACCCAAGAATGTCAGGTATGTCTTCCAACACTGATTGGTTTTTCACTCAAGTTTTATGCCACCATTGCTCTAGCATATTTTATAGGCAGAATAACACTGTTGATAAAAGGTTTTGTGGCTGGTTGGTAGATACTTTTCTCTTTTAGAAGCCTGTAGAGTACCTTCCTGTACCACTAGAACATACTGGTTAAGGTTTTATGTAGGTGCCAGCTCTGTTCCATGTTCAATGAGTTGTATGGCTGTCTTCAGCAATGGTGCATTGGTATAATTCTGTAAAGAACAAACTATTGCTTTGGTATCACTTTGGGTTTTTTGGGAGTTTCCATGGGAACTCTTTGGCTAACAACTCAACTGGATGTAACCCAATTCCAGTACTGGAAGCTTTATTTGGTGACAAGAGATAGCCAATTGAGATTCCATCTCTTTCATTATTTGGAGACTTAATGAGTATTGCTTTCATATATTTTGGAAACTATCTACTGCACTAGGTTTTTATAGCACCTCTCAATTTCCCCTCAATTCTATCTATTTCTATTTTATTCTTTCCCTCAATCTCATTTCCCCTCCCAGTCCCTACTTTATCCTCCTGTTATAGTGTTCCTGTCCTGCTGCCAAGAGTCAACTCATAAAATCTATTCTATTTCCCCTTCCAAATGAGATCCATGTGTATGCTACAGACCCTTCCTCTATACCTAACCTCTCTGGATCTATGGACTGTATCTTGTTACCATTTATATAATGTCTAATACCGACATATAAGTGAATACTTATCATATTGATATTTTGGGGTATGAATTTCCTCACTCAGAATGTTTTCTTTTTCTCCTGCTATCCATTTTCCTACAAATATTATGATGTCATATTTTTTAAAGAGCTGGGTACTTGTATATATGTACTATATGATTTTTTATCCATTTTTCAGTTGAGTGACATCTATGTTGTTTCTAATTTTTAGATATTATGAATAAAGCTGCTATCAACATAGTTGACCAACTTTCCTTGTGGTAGTATTGAGCATCTTTTGGGTATATGTAAATCATATTGATTTCCAAAGCAGTGGAGAATTATTCTCCTTGCTCTACAGCCTCGCCAATATAAGCTGTCACACAGTTTTTTATCTTAGCCATTCTGACAGGTATAAAAGGAATCTCAGAGTTGTTTAGATTTTTATTTCTCTGAAGGATAAGGATCTTGAGCTCTGTGTCATGTGTTTTCCTGGCATTTAAGATGCCTCTATAGAGAATTATCTGTTTACATCTGTACCCTATTTTTTTGTTTGTTTGTTTTGTTTTGTTTTTTGAGACAAGGTTTCTCTGTGTAGCCTTGGCTATCCTGGACTCCCTTTGCAGACCAGGCTGGCCTCGAATTCAGGTTGATCCACCTGCCCCTGCCTCCTGAGTGCTGGGATTAGAGTGCGCCACCACGCCCGGCTGTACCCTATTTTTAATGGCTTATCTGGTTTGTTGATGTCGAGTTCCTTGAGTTCTTTATGTATTTTAGATGTCAGCCCTCTGTCAGATGTGTAGTTGGTGAAAATATCAACCCATTCTGTAGCTGTTGTTTTGTCATATTGTTGGTGTCCTTTGCCTTACAGAAGCTTGTTAGTTTCATGAGGTCCCATTTTTTTTTTTATTGTACTTAGCACCTGCACTACTGTTGTTCTATTAAGGAAGTTGTCTCCTATGCCAATGCATTCAAGGCTATTCTCCACTTTCTGTTCTATCAGGTTCAGTTTATGTGGTTTTATGTTAAGGTGTTTGATCCATTTAGACTGCATTTTATACAGAGTGATAAATAAGGAACTATTTTCAGTCTTCTTTATGCCAATATACAGTTAAACCAGCATCATTTGTGGTATTTTTTTCTACCCCACCCCTCTCTTTCTTTGGTTTGAAGATTTTAAATGACTGTTTCTCTTTGGAGGAGCGATGGATAGATCTATTTAAAATGCTTATCTGATTTTTATTTAAAGTTGATAAGTAGTATCTATAAAGAAAAATGTCACTGGGTGGCAGTGTCCCATGCCTTTAATCCCAGCACTTGGGATACAGAGGCAGGTGAATCTCTGTGAGTTCGAGGCTGGCCTAGTCTCCAGAGTGAGTTCAAGAACAACCATGGCTTCACAGAGAAACCCTGTCTCAAAAACCAAAGAACACTGAACCAATTAACAAGGGCCCAGAGGAGCCTGTAGAGTCTGAAGAACCAACCAAGGACCATGCATGGACTAGAACTAAGTCCTCTAAATAGACATAGCCAATGGCCAGCTCAGGCTCTATGTGGAGTGGGGGGAGTAAAAGAAGTGGATGCTTTCCCTGACATGGTCTCTGTTGCCCGCATTTCAGTCATTTCTTCCTCATTCAACTGCCAGGCTACAGGGGAAGAGGAAAAATTGAGACCTGATGAAACTTGATGAGCTAGGGTAGGTGGGTGTGAGAGCTCTCCTTTTCTGTGGAACAGGGGAGAGGGAATAGGGAAGGGAGGCGAGACTGGAAATATGACTGGGATATAAAAGTGAGTAAATGCATAGATTAATGAAAATTTGTCTATTTCTTTAAATTTTTTTCTAATTTTGTGAAGTACAAGTTTTTATGGTATGATTCAATGATTAATTGGATTTCCTCAATGTCTGTTATTATGTCCTACTTTTCATTTCTGATATTGCTAATTTGGATATCTCTCTGACTTTTAGTTAGTTTGGATAATGATTTGTCTAACTGTTCGATGTTCTCAAAAAGCCAAGCCTTTGTTTCACCGATTCTTTGTATTGTTCTGTTTGTTTCTATTTTGTTAATTTCAGCCCTGAGTTTGATTATTTTATACAGTCTACATTTCCTTAGCCCTTGAACTGGTAACCTTCTTCTTCTATACCCACTATTCTTAGGTTTGGTGCTTTCATTTTGTCCCAGATTTGTGTGTGGAACTTTTTAGATATAATATTATCTTTGATGGATGCTCAATACCTGATATTTTTTCTTCCGTGTTCTGTACTATGTTGGTGATGTTTGCATCTGTGTTTCCTGTTCATGTACTATAATTTTTCACTTCTAGAATTCCTTCAGTCATGTTTTCTTTATTACTTCTATTTCAATTTTCATATCTTGAATAGTTTTATTAATTGCCTTCAACTTTTTGAATTCTCTTAGCTTTAAATAAGAGATTTCTTTATTTCCTCCAATTGTTTGTTTGTGTTTTCCAGTATTTCCCTAAGGGATTTATTAATTTCCTGCTTACAGACCTCAATCATCTTTATATTGGTTTTAATGTCTTTTTCTTGTGCTTCTGTTGTGTTGGAATATTCAAATCATGCTGTAGTAGGATAGTTGGGTTCTCTGGTGGTGACATTATGCATTGGTTGTTACTTCTTGAGTTCTTAAGCTGGCCTCTAGATGTGCGAATTTGAGGTAAGTGGAGGTCTAGGTATGGATTTCTAAGTATATCTTTATAGAATGGGTGTTTCCTTCCTTGGTTTATTTCCTCTCTGGTCATCTGGGATGTATCCTGAGATTCTCTCAATCTGTATAATCTCTGGTAGGGCAGAGAGACTTCACCCACATTGGAGACTGGGGAAAGGCAACTAAGAGGGTGTAGATGGAAACAGCGAGATATAAGAGAGTAGGGGAGTTTGGAGGGCAGGCATCTTAACTCAACTTCTAGTCCGCTTCATCTCCAGTAGCGTAAAGGATACTCTGCCCTATTTGGTGGCTGGAGGATATAGGACTGGAGAATATTGTGGAGGGACTCTGTTATGGTGAGATATATGCTACTGTTCAACACCTGGGATCCGGAATGTAATTTTTTGTAGACATCTTTTCATGGGCTACTCAGCATATATATTTCCAAAGACTGCCTGCTGGTGTTTGAGGCTAAAATAATGAAACAAGTTGGGACAAGAAAAGTTCAAAGATAAATATTTTTGTGATTCCTTGGGGATAAGGTTATAGGGAAAAAAGGAGACTCTAGCAAGTGTTCTGCTCCAGAGATGGGAGAGATAACAGGGGCAGGGGTGGTGGTTCCTGGAGAGCATAGAGAAAGGTGAAGATCTCTGGTCAGCCTACCTACCTCCCTGACATGAGTAGCCTGCGGGTTAGGAGACGGTGTTGGCTGGTATTGGGAACTGGGATAGAGCAATGATTCATCGGGGTTAGTATGGAAAGATTCGTGGAATCCACAGGAAGTGAGAATTGAAGGACCTGGAAAGCTGCAGCAGGTCCTGGAGTGAAATGGGGGGATTGGATCTGGGTTAAAAGAAGAACTGGAGAGGATTGGGAACATGAATAATGGGAAAATCTAATCAGAAGATATAGTATGGAAATTTTTATTTTCATGTAAAGAAGAAAAAACTGAATTCCATCCCACCTAATTAAAATATTTCTAAACATAAGGATGGAAGGAAATGACTCCATCTGGTACCAAGTATTTACCCTCTGCATTTCTAAACACAGGTTTATGTATATAACACAGCAAAAGTATTGCAGTTTAATAAGAGAGAAATACTTTTAGCATAAAACATTGAACAAAACTTTATAAAATAAAATTTGCAACTAGTATGGACAATTTAGTATACACAAGAAAAGATATCGAATATCATTTTTCTCCAGAAAGGCAAGTTAAAATATTATGAAATAGACCATTTTCTATTGTTAGAAAAGATAAAATTCATATTGTCAAAGTTAAACATTTGCTAGGTGTCAAATAGATGAATACTTAGAATTTTCCAGGGAGAGTAAAAAATATTATAGTCACATTAACAAATAGTTTGAGGAGATCTGTAAGGGTGGCTCAGCAGATAAGAGAACTTGTGTTCATGAAGAGGACAGAGATTTGATTTCCAGCACACATATGATGGCTTACAATAATCCATAGCAATAAACATGATATATATATATATATATATATATATATATATATATATATATATATATATATATATATACACATGTATAGGCAAAACACTCCTTGACATAAAATACAACATTTCAAAATTAAGATGAATGGCTCTTTAGAGTTTCTAAAAAAGCTCAGCAATAACTATACTATGCCAAAATATTAGTAAATAAAGAAACTAATATTTTTGCATAAATATTTGTAGAAAGCTTCTTTATGGTAATAAAATCTTGAAACTACCACTCCCAAACATCAATGTATAGATGACTAGTAAATTGACAATAAATCTATCAGACTACTCATCCATAAAAAAGATCAAACCACTGAAACACACAGTTGATATAATTAACTTTCAAAACTTGCTGATGAAAAAGTGGATTTGATACATTTATGTGCAAAGAAAAATATAATATATTGAACAGAAGCAAATCAATAGCCAAGGTTGGAGGGAGATTAATGAAAAATTGCTGCTAATAAGTCTGTTAGGGTCATGAGATTTTTCTATATCTTGTTTATTATGTATAGATTACATACAACTCACTGCACTTAAAATCTATGTATTTTATACTCTATTAATTAGATTTCCAACAAGAATAAATTAATAAAAAATATAAAAAATTAGATTTCCAAATAATGCTTATTAAAAATTTTCTCTCTAGCATAACTAGAGCAGAATAATATGATGATTACTTTTTTATGAAAAATACAAGTTCTATCATGTCAGTACCACACAGCACTTTTACTCTCCATCAAAACAAACTAACTCAAGCCAGGTCACTTAATACAGTGTGCTTGTCCTTCCTAATGCTGCGACTTTTTAATCCAGTCTCTCATATTGTAGTGATCCCCAACCATAACATTATTTTTGTTGCTACTTCATAATTGTAATTTTGCTACCGTTATGATTTATAATGCAAATGTTTGGTGTGAAGGATATCTGAGATGAGACCTTTGTGGAAAGGATTTCTTTTCTTTCTTTCTTTTTTTTTTTTTTTTTTTTTTTTTTTTTAACCCACAAAGGGGCCATGACCCACAGGTTGAGAACCACTGACTTAATGAATGAACCAAGAAGCAACAATAGTTTCTTCTAAATAACCCAAGCTAATGAAGCACGAGGATGTCATTGAGCTGAGGGGGAAACGCCCTGCCTGCTGTTCTCTCCTGAGAGAGAGCACTATCTATAGTAGGCAATCCTGAGTCATCCAGGGACGCCCAAGGCACGCTATAGGCTCTGTGTAATCCAAGAAGACTGACCAGACAGGCAACTTCTTGGTCTCCTGGGTGAAGTCCTCTATAAACATACCAACTATTTTTGTCAGCCTTTAACAAATGGCAAACCAGCAACAAAACAGTAAGATTGATAACTGCAATGAAAAGAAATTAGGTGTGTACTTCATTCAAACCTGGAAACGTAAGTACTAATAGTGAACAAACATATTCAGAGTCCACTGCTCTTACTCTTTGCTTTCTTAAACTAATACTCTTTTTCAGTTGGTTTGCAAAAAAGGAAAAAAAGGCAACACTTACATTTTCCTCAACAAGGAAAATACATAGCAAGAAAATCGCCCACGAAGTACTTCATTGGCTCTTTCATGCACAGTTATCTGGTCACTAAGGAAATCATTAGCATGCAAATTCTGGCCTGTGTAGGGACACCAGCCCTAACTCTAGAGACTGTTGTTTCACCTATCAAAGGAAATTTTTACATAAACACTCTATCCATGCTCACTAACCCAACAGTTTTTTCCATAGTGCTACATTGTGATTCCCAACAAAACAAAACATGGTGCCTTTATATGATTAGGTTCCCCACCTCAGAGCTTTAGGTACCTCTTCTGCCCACTATCTGGACCACATCTGAATGCAGCACTGTGTGTACCTGTAAGGCTAAATAATTTCCAAACACAGTTACTTAAAACTTATCTCATGAGGCTTCTCCATATGAATTGGCCTCTAAAGGTATATACTCAGGAGTTGGGGAAAGTGCTCAGAGTGTTTGCAATCTAACGATCACTGAAAATCGTGAAAGTGAAATTTAGGATGTTAGCTCAAAACAGGAGTTTGAACTGTCAACTTTGTTTTCCTGTACAAATGCAATAAAAGCCACAATTAGTCTGAAGGTAAATATTATGCACATATTATATTAAAACATAAAGGCCATACAAAGCATTGGCAAAATGTTCTAAAAGCTACACTTCTGGTTATTAATTGGTGCAGGCCCATCACACATGTAATAATTACATCTGTGGATTTAATCATATGGAATATGGGGTGTTAGTTCTATTATTTTAACTCCTTATTAGACAAATACATGCATCATATTTTCACCCATATGTTATCAAGGATTATTCTGAAGTTGAACTTTCCAGTGTATGCCATAAATTCACAGAAACAAGTATCCTAGAATTGCTCATCTTATCTACTACTAAAAAAAAAATGAGCCTCTTTTTCTATAGAATCAGAAACACAAGAATCACTTCACTCTGTTAACAGAATTTAGCAGTGACCTGCAGGAAGTCCAGGGCTAAGAGGCCAGTCATGCCTTTCTTTCCACTCAGTGTCTGGCCATTTGCTGAAGCTGCCAATGTTGGTCCTAATTACTGCCAATTACATTACAGTTTTAAAACACGGGCACCTGTATTATGCATTAGATGGAGAATCCTACTCCACTTTCAATCAAGTTGAACAGCTGTCAGCAGTGCAACCTTTGGGTTGTTATTGTTCTGGCAGTGGTTCAGAATACCAGCCCAAGGTTTGTCTCCTTAGATCACATTCCTACAGTGCACAAACTTTTGAGTTCAACGGTATTCCATTTCTAACTCTACACACTTCTTGTTTATAAGAAATTTCAGAAGATATTCAACAGTATGATATCATGTTTGCATTGTATCAACTGCTTTAAAAGTTGTCATTTCTATCATTAGCATTAAGAAATTGGATGTAACTATGTGTTCCAAGTCTAGTTATAGGATAGATTCTAAACTAACTGACAGCCTCGTTTTCAGCTCACTTGCACATCTCAGAGACACCTGTAGAAACAAGGGAGAAAACAATAGCCAACTGCTGCTTCATTGCCCCAGTAGCTGCTCAGGGGAATTCTGCTCCTCTGTAGCTAGGCCTGTAACAAGATAAATTGTGAATTTCTGCAGCCAAAATAATCTGAAATTGTTTCTAGATGAAGAAGAAGACAAGAAAAAAAAGAAAGGAGGAAGTAATAAATTAACGGTTACTATTACTTATGAAGGTAAAGGGGAACAGTAGCACATGTTCTGGAGGCAGTCGTGCACCCATGCAATTTTGTTGGTCTTGCTGATAGAAGAGCATTAACAACCGTGCAATTTTGCCTTCAATTGATGCTTAGTCTGTAGGAATCTTCAGCAAAAAAAAAGATTTGCAAAAAACATCCAAACAGCCCATCTGTTCATCTGAAAGGAATGAAGTTAGGAAAAGAAGTAGGTGAGAAGAGATACTAGGAAACATTTTTTGTTTCATATTTTTAAATTATAGCTTTAAATAAAACCCCCTAGATTTTGGAACAGTTTTATGGTATAAAATTTTCCAGAGAAATTGGTTAAGTAATAAAAAGGGCACATTGTACTTCTGAGTCATTTCAGCTTTATATAAACTCTTCTACCCAAACACTTTATACAGAATGTCAGAACTCATAAATGTATGAAAGACTCATTCAATTATTCACTAATTCTTTCAGCGATTATTAAGCAATAACCAGATGCTAGACACCATGTATTATGTGATTCAAAACACATTCTGTACAAAAGACTACAATGTGGGATGGTAAATTACTTGACAACAGTAGTCAAGAGTGGATGGTAGTTTTCAGCCTAGAAACAGAAGGCTCACGCATGAAATATTGCTTAGGGAAAAGAACCTGTTTGCTAAAGGATAGGGATAGACAGGAAATAGCTGGTGGTCAGTTGGCACTGTACAGTGTTACAGTTAGAAGGAGAAGTGGCCTCAGTGACCCATGGCACATCTAGTGAACTGCAGTCAAGAAGAATTGACTGCATGTTTCAAACTCGAAGAGAAGTTGTTCTCTATGTAAGGTAGTGGATTTAGATGGTACTCTTATTTGCTCCTTACCGAGAGTATATGCATTTCCCAAAACCTCACACTGTGTCTCATACACATACGCAACTATTATGTACACATTTAAATTTTTTATTTAACTCCTTCCATTTTCCCCATTTAACCTTTCACATCCCCTTCCTCCCTCCTCCTAATTAGTGCTTCCTCCTTGATGAATAGATTGTGCTAAGTAGACATAGAATTAGCCAGTACAACCAGTACAGTTTCCATCTGTATTCTAAATACCCATCCTTATAGTCACATACTAGTGTGCTTCTCACCACGTATCAAATACACTTCTCTTTGCAGCAGATGGAAACTACCACAGAAACCCATTATGGGTCAAAATGCAGAGAATAAGTGACTGTGTTGTGCCCTACCAAAATTAATACATCTATGAGACAACATTCACACCTAAGGAAGTATCAAGAAAGAAAGATTGAAATATCCTAAGATCTAAAGGACAAACAAAAGGACAGACTAGTGGATAAACAAATATACATAGGACCAACACTAAGTGTATCCAGGTGTGTGTGTGCGTGTGTGTGTGTGAGTGTGTGTGTGTGTGTGTGTGTGTGTGTGTGTGTGTGTGTGTAAAAAGGTCAGGAATTTGAAAAGGATTGAGGGAAAGATGGGAAGAATTAGAGAAGGGAGAAGGAAAGAGGTGGAAATTATCTAAATATAATCCTAATTCATGGAAATCTCAAAAAAAAAAAAAAAAAAGAGGAAAGAAAGAAAGAAAGAAAGAAAACATTTAAATTAAAAAGAGCAAGGCATGGAGATACGTACCTTTAATCCCAGCACACAGAAGGCAGAAGCAGGTGGATCTCTGACTTTGAGGACAACCTGATTTACAGAGCAAGCTCCAGGACAGCCAGGACTAAGCAGAGAAACATATCCGAAGGGAGAGGGGGAGAGTGAGGGGGAGGAAGAAAAAAAAAACAAGACAAACAAAAACCACCCCAAAATTTATTTATTTATTTATTAACTAAAATAGATTAAGTTGTTTTATAAACATCTGTATGTAGGGAAAAAGGAAAAGGAGAACTCAGCATGAACATGTGGTTGAAAGTTAGGCAGTATTTTTGGGTAAGGGAAGACAAACATTGAATATGAAGCTAATAGTCTAATATCAACATATTTTAAAAGTATTGTTAAATATTTACTGTAACTGATCAATAGCTCTCCCAAAACAGAAATGTTAGAATGCTAAATATGGCCAAACATGAAAGGTTCCATTTTATTTTTAAGGAAAAGATAGCAGGTATGTGTTTTGTTGATGGCAGCATAACCTGAGAAAAATTTTGTTTACATCCCATGTAAAAATTGTGAAGAGAGATAAGGAGACTATTCTACCTCCTCCTCCACAAAAATTAGCATTTTTATTGTTTTGAGCATAAAGAGGCAGAAATGAAGATGTAGAACAGAGAGTTCTTGGCGGGGACCTGAGGCCAAACTTTCCACAGCACTGGTAGGCATCACTTGCCTGCTACTTTCTGGCTTGCAGACTACAGGGGCACAGGACCTCCATGGAACAGAAGTCCTCAGCACAGTCTGCAGAATACACATGTCTGGAAATGCTGTAACATATGAATGATTATTACCTGAAATGTCACTTCATATCCCAGGTGTTGCACAACATGTTATTACTGCACATAGGTTTCTCCACAATACTGTACATCTGAAATGTATAATATCCCATGATACTATATTAAATATTAATATAAATGACTTTATATTAAAATGTGAAATCTCTATTACTTAAGCTATGTGCATAAGAGAATATGCATGTAGTAACAGTTAATGATAAAAGACCCATGAGTTTGAGGGAGAATGGGAAGGTTTGGAGGGAGAAAAAGGGAAGCAGAAATATAATTCCATTGTGATCTCAAACAGAAAAAAAAGGGGGAAATGCTTTGTAGAAAAAGCATTATACACTCCAAATGTGGTTGTCCTTGTGTATGAGAACTATAGGTACAAAAAGATAATTTCCAGCATCCAGAGGTTGTTTACACTGCAAATAACATTTAAAAATCTTTAAAAACCAACTCAGTGATTTCTAAGGGAAGGCACAACCTCTCCCAGGTTCATCTCTTTATCAGTCTTCTTCTTTGGACATTTTTCTACACTATTTCTTGACTTATTTTACCTGGTCTCATGTACCACAGAAAGACTTTGATCTCATTAGGAAGAATTGGATAAATTTGAACTCTTGTTCCACCTACCTTTATCTTCCAAATTACAACTCACAAGAGGCTTTTATTCCCCCGAAGTTGACAAATATGCCTTTGGAACAGTCTTCTTTTTCTGAACCTTCACTGATAGTGGAGATTACAGCTCTGGCTCATTAATCCACTGAGTTGTTATATGATTTAGTATGTTCCAGTTTTGGCTGTTACACATTCTCTAATGTTCAGGTGCGAGTCCTGCTTTCTGCTTGCCACTGTTATTACTACAGTCTGCATCACTTTTCTAGTGCCGTCTGACAGTCCTAACATATATGTGTGCTTCCTTTGTAGGACTGTGTCTTTGTCTTCAATTTGAGTAACTCATTACAGAGGTCATCGTGATAATTTTTTTCTTTTTAAAAAAATGGATTTATTATGTATACAGTGTTCTGTCTGCATGTACAGAGGGCGCTAGATCTTATTACAGATGGTTGTGAGCCACCATGTGGTTGCTGGGAATTGAACTCAGGACCTTTGGAAGAGCAGCCAGTGCTCTTAACCTCTGAGCCATCACTGTGAGTTCAAGGCCAGCCTGGTCTACAAAGTGAGTCCAGGATGGCCAAGGCTACACAGAGAAACCCTGTCTCGAAAAACCAAAACAATAAAATTAAATAAATAAATAAAGGATTTATTTACTTATTATGTGTACAATGGTTTGCATGCATACATACTAGTACACCAGAAGAGGGCACAAGGTCTCATTATAGATGGTTGAAGGCCACCATTTGAATTCTGGGAATTGAACTCAGGACCTTTGGAAGAGCAGCCAGTGCTCTTATCATCTGAGCCTTCTCTCTCATCATCATCATTTTCATCTGTGAATATACTGATTTTTATTTTAATAAGTTGTTCAGGTGAGAATTTTAATATTTATCCTTAATACCGTATAATCAATAATATATCAAATCCTGTTCAAATTTATCCCACTTACTCTTGTATGAAAATTCTGTCAAGCTTCTAAATTTAGAAACCAAACCTCAAATCTGTATTATCATACGTTGATCCTATTATGTTTTATACATTTTATGATAGCTTTGTTACTAATTATTTTCATCTTTAGAAAAACATTCATTTTAAAAGATGATATATGTCCATTGTACAAACACATGTAGACATATGTGTATATGTATGCATATAGGTGTGTGTGCTACTAATAAGTAAAGAGTTTTGAGTAAATGGGTTTTTTTTTAATATTATAAGAATCTGTATAGAGCGTCACTAAGTAGAACAATATTTTATGGCTTATACATCTTATAAAATTAGGTGGAGTGTATATTTAATGTCCCAATATGAACTGCAGTTCATTTACCTTTCATCCAATCACATTTGAGTGGCATCAGTTTCTCAACACTGTTAGTAGTAATGTAGGACACTCACTTTAAACTTTAGAGTTTTGTTTTTTATCTACTATGGCAAATTCTTAGAAATTATTATTTGTGATCAAGGGATATGGAAATTTGAAGAAAAATCAAAGCATATCCAACTACATTAGTAGGTTAAAGGTTTCTTTTATAACATTTCATAATTTCTTAATTCTTTTTGTATAAATTATAAAACTTCAGCTTGGCTTTGCAAATTGTATTTAAATGTGCTCATGTATACATGCACCCATGTGCATGCACACATGAATACACATACTACACAAAACACATGCTACCACACATCCCACAGGAGCCTTTACAGTTTAATGTCTTGCAACACACATAGTCATTTAACATTATAACCATGGGATGTCCTTGTTTCAGAAAATCTGTCCATTTCTCTGTTTGTACGTTAAATTCTATTGTAAAGCTTCAAGGACGCACAGCTTCAAAGGACATTAGTCTTCTTTGAACTTCAACGTCACTACTAATCATTTATATTTTGACTGGAATCTAATTATCATTGAATGTGTGTGTGTGTATCTGTGTGTAAATGTTTACTATAGTTTTAATTGGAGTTATCTACCTCTAAAGCCACAAGTTAGTCCAACTGCTTCAACACATAAGAGAATACTAAACAGATTTTATAAGGGTCAGTGATAAATATATCTCCAATAAAAATTGAAGTTACTGAGGTAGGACCTATTCATTAGAGAAATCTAGCAAACATTGGACTTTGTTTTGATAGCCAATTCTTAGATGCAGTAACCCACACAAAAAAAAATCTATTTTCAGGTCTTTTCATTTTCTTACCTACACATTTATTTGTGTGATAGAACTATTGAAGCAGTTAAATTATAAGTAGATTCCACCATAAGCTAAACCTCAATCACATGTTAGCTTGAACATTAAATTATCTCCTAAGAGTATAACCTCCTTTACCTCACACTGAGACTGAAAGCATCGCAAGAGAAGTGAAAACAGAAAACTAACCAAACAAAAAACAATGATGTATTTTGGAAAACAATTAAAGGACAATTTTCCTCATCATGCTTGGAAAAGTACTGAGGTGTTTATCTCAAAATTTTTAGTGTCATGTCTATAATTAATGATGGAAGTAACTTAATAACTATTCATAACAAAAGTTTCCAACCTTATGAGAAACCAGAAAATAGGATTAGAATTTGACTCATAAATAGTTTCAAGGTATATGCTCTGAGATATGTAGAAAAGGTTAGCTATACAGCTCTTCCCAAAATCCATTTACAGCACTTTGAGTATGAAGCGATTGCCAACTTACACCAAATATCATGATGCAGAGTAAACACACCACCTTGCCTCCTTAAAGTAGACGGAAGCTTGTTTGTTTGTAGAAGTACACAAGGAATCTATGAAAGAAAATTAAATTTTATTCTGATTTTTGTGATGCAGTTGAATTTTAGCAAATATTAAATTTAATATTTAAAGAATAAACTGTACCTCTACAATGAAATACTTGGCTGTAGTTTTACTGAAAAAAAAATCAAAATAATTTCTGAAGTAGAGACTTCAGGCCATTGTTTTTTAATGTTATATAAATTTGATTGTATCAGAATATCATCTACTACTAATAATAACTACACAAAAATAAGAATAAAGAACACTCGAAGATATCAAGTACATTCCAACTTTTGCTGCAACTGTTTCGCATTTTTCCCATACTGATTTCTAAAACACCTCATGAGTTCCCACAAAGCAAAAACTGTCTCCCATCCTTTAATTGGGTTATCTATCACCATGAGGAGATGAGAATGTGGTGCAATTTGCAGTGATTACCACTCCTTAATAATACCTTCCAAATATTAGAAAGGGTTCTCCTTCCTTCATAGGAAACTAGGCGAGTCTAACTCAAGCCCATTCTGCTGAGAAGGGCTCCCGCCTCTGCTGCTGTGTCTCTGTGCAGACACCTTTCACACTGTGTCACTAAGACAGCATAGAGGACAATTCAGAAACTTCTGGCCAAATCCATTAGCATTTTTGTCTAAACCCTTCAGTAGAATTTCGGTGGCTTTTCTTTTCTTTCTCATAGTCATAGTAGGTAACTTGTTCCAATTTATTTTTCATAATTTATCTACCAGAAGAAATTAAAGATGCATTAAAAATTGTTCAGCTGAGGAGAATCTCTGGTTTGTGTTTTGAGGACTCTCTGTGTCCAGAGGTTTTATAAATTTTTTAATGTGCTATCACTTTGATCCTGGAAAAACCACTGTGGGTTGAATTTCTGACCTCAATTTTATAGAAGAGGACAGGGAAGGTTGGAAAAGTCAGTTTAGCATAGGACAGAGACAAAACTGTCAATAACCAGGATCTTTGGCAGGTTGACTATTACATTAAAAAAATAGAAAATTCGTGGTTTAAAAGAATTATAGAAAACCAACTGAAAGGGACACAATATCTGCTTTGATTTTTTACTTGGTACTAGGTTTTTTAACATCTCCTTGACGATCTGAATAGGCTGTGAGCCCAGGTCCAGGGCAGAATCCATCCAGCACCTGTGCATGGGCTGAGTCATCTGTGGGGACTTCACACTGATTTGAAAAACTCCACCGCCTAGAACAGAAACGACTTTCAGGAAAAGAATGGCATTGACTTGACCTCTTCCCCAGCTGCCTGAGGAGTACTTCACACACAGGTCTCAGACTGTTTGCCCATCGAAAGGAAACTCTGGATGAATGACCCTTTCATCAAGCCCACGTCACCAATTCAAGCTTGCTCTCTATGAAGGTCTCTATCACCCCTCCGCGATACGAAAAAAGCCTGAACTTGTATAAACAAGACAACTCTGTCCTCCAACCTATTGTGTGCAAGGAAGCTTACAATGTCTGTCTGTTTCTTTGTAGGGCGCTATGATCCGCTGCTCATGAAAGGATGAATAAAGGCATATGCTAATGAGGAGCCAAGTACAAACTGAACGTAAATAAAACGGGAAGCCTCCTACTCATGAAAAATATTAGTGAATTCTCTTCCTCCTTTCTATCAGAGTCCAGTTATTTTTGCGATCATTTCATTCTTATTTTGGTGGACATTTTGAGAAAACATAAAATTGATATTGTTGGTATTTTATGATTACATACACATGAACACAATTATTCAAACCTGGATATGTTTAAACAGTGGCTACAAAAGTTATTCACTTTTACTATGACTTACTAATTCATATATTTGACAATCACTACCCAATTAAAAATAGAAACTTAAACCTATATACAAAGGGATAGGTTGTAATTCGCAAATACTCAAAATTGTTTGAAATTTTTGAGTAATGAAACAGTCTTAAAATACAATTTTCTGTGTCTTGATAAATGAATATTATGAATATCAAATGAAAATTTTTATTTTTAACAAATTTCTTGTTTGAATTTGATAAAATGTGTAGGAAAGTAAAAATCTTTAGGAAGCTATATATTTAATAGTGAGATCACCTAATTTCAACATATTTTCTCCATAAAATACCCCACAACTTTATTATAAATATTTTTCTTAGTGTCTCTATGTTTATTAATCTTGTGGAGGGAATACAGTATACTTTCTTGAGAAAAGTAAAAACTAAACTTCTCTACCTTTTAAGCCTGCCTTAGTTTATTACTTATGAGAAAATATATAGACAGGCATGAACAAATGAAATATTTGTATTGTGTTTCACATGAGGCCCTCTACAAATAATATGGAATATAAAATAGAAGATAATGTTTATAAATCTTACAGAATTATCTGAAATCAATTCAGGATAATATAAAGAGTCCAAATCATGGTGAAAAATAATTTGCAATGCTAGAAGTCAGCTTCTTCCTCACAATGTCAAAGCTCTCTTTCCAGACTGATAATCATTTCTGAATAATGGCAGGATAAAATAAAGGAAATGAGCTGTATAGAGATGCTGTCTACTGTCCCACACAGCAGGATGACAAACGGTGGATAATGACTTCTTGCTCACTCTTATTCTGTTTCTGATACCAGGCCCCCAAAACTGCAAGGAGCAGCATCTAAATAATATTCTCTATATTCTGGAATATCTATTTTCAGGCTCAAGATTGGAGTTATGGTTGCCATGGTGATTTATCTTCCTTCAAACTGTGTTAATGCACCAAGGCTTTGCATTTCACTACAGCAAAAGACAACAGCTTGTCCCCTATGTATGGCAAAACTAGTGACAGAAATTCCTGTTTACTGAACCAAACTTCAGTGTATTGAGCCTTAGAAAATGATAGCACAAAGCAAATTCTTCACAACATTCTCAGAGCAACTTTTCTTTGACTTTCTTTTGCCCTCTGCTCTCCCACTTCTCATTCTTTTTTTTTTTTTTTTTTTGAGACAAACTATAGAAGGTTGGATTACACCCTCAAAATGACATGTGATAGAAACCAGAACTTTTAGCCACAGAAAGCTACAAAATCTGAAAAAAATCACTGTAAATTTTCTTTTCTGTTTAAATGTGAACTATGCACAGATTCTCTGTCTTATCTTGTTTGGGTATAGAACATGGCATCCCTTTTTCTGGTCTCTCCAACACCCTAAAGAAAGGAAGATTGAACAGAGGGGCCATGAAGAAACTAGACAAGCAGCCTTGCTGAGGCTGCTCCCTCAGGGCATCAGTACCAGACCATATTCTTACTGCTCAGTTGAGTTTCTACCTGTAGTTCATGATTTATCACACTAAGAAAGAAGATGGGAGGCTCATACTCTACTTCTGGGTCTTTAGTCTGACGGTTCTGTAACCCTGGAAAAGTAGAATTAAACACATACACATATTTTATTGAATTTTTCTGTACTCCTGAAATGCAAGTTTATTTCAAGTTGTAGTAACAGAATATCAGTCTTCCACAGAAGTCTGAATTTCCAGCAAGAACCACTGAGTAGTTCCTGTCATAACTTTGTTAGTTTATTGCACTAATACTTCACTTTAAGAACAAAATATCTAAGACATAGTTTTTAATAAGAGTATTGAGTAAAAGGAGGTAGTGAACGCTCAGTCAGAGATTTGCCTCCTCAGTATTTCACTGCATCAGTAGACCTCATCTCATTCATGAGCCAGGTCTTCTCCCAAGTCCATGAATAAGAAACAGATGAGCAATCTGCATTAAAAAAAGTTACAATAAGTGTTCATCACTTAGAGTTAAACATTTTAAATTGTTTCCATATGATTAAAATAGTTTCTGAATTCTAAACATGCGAATGAAGCTTCATGAACCTTATTAATTTTCCTTTAACCCTACCTATTGTGAATAAATCTCTTCCTAGACCTCTCTCTACCTTCATATCTCTCTTTTGATGATGCTTTATGTGCTATGTATTATCTCCTCATCTCACATCCTCTAATGCTCACAACTCCTTTCTTCCTTTGCCTGACAAACTCTCCTGATGCCCAGTTTTAAGTTCAGTTAGACTTTCTTCAGGATATCTGCGTAGATACCCCCCATCTCCTCTTTCAACCCTTTACATCCTTAACATAGCCGTCCATTCACTTAGTTAGTGGTTATCAGTGAATGTTACAGTCATAGCTTGGCTTTGTTTAACCAGTTATCTCCAAATGCTTGCTTCCAACCGTGTCTCAAAACACATGGAAATAATTGTTGTATGCATATTAAGCATCTGTGCTCTTTTTTTTTTTTTTTTTTTTTTTTTTTTGAGAAATTGGCACAACTAAAGATACCTGGGAAGAGAGAATCTCAACTCAGAAACTGTCTCAATCAGATTTGCTGTGGGCATATCTATGGGATGTTTTCTTGCTTACTAATTGCTGGAAGCCGACCTAGGCCCTTCCCTTGGAATGTGGTCCTAGATTTTGTAAGAAAAGTATTGAGTGCAAGCCAGCAAGAAAACCAGTAAACATTGCTCCAAGGCCTTTGATGCAGTGTCTGCACCAGGTTCCTGCCTTGAGTTTTTGTTTAAGCTTCCCTTGATGATGACCTGTCAAGTGGAAAGTGAAATAAACCCCTTTTTCTCCTGATTGTTTTTAAGTGTTCTTCACAGCAACAGAAGACAGACTAAAATATTATCATATAAATGACACATTGCCACTAAAATGTAAGGCAATAAATGAATAACAATAGGAAATTATAAGCAAATGCTATGTTTTGACTTTGGTTAGCATATGTATTTTTTATTGTAGCTTAACTATGCTAGCAGAATGTTTTAAAATTTTAGTTATTTTCCTAACATCAGACAGTGGATTTGGTTCTCGAGAGCATACTCTTACTCTCTCATTGTTATGACTGGAAAGTGTATGCTGTGTTCAGATGTCATTGTAGCTTGTAGAAAGTTGATTAGCTCACTTAGGATGTTTCACAGAGTGCCTCTGTAGATAGCACTTACCAATGTATGGGCATCTGGGAAAATACAAATTAGACATTTCTCTTACCTTTATAATTTATTCTAGATCCCTTGAGAACACTCTGTCCACACACAAAACAAAACAAATATGCAAACTAACAAAATCACCTGAGACAGAAGACAAGTTATAGTAGCTGCTTCTTTTCAGATCTACACATTTAATAGAGGCTTGCCAGGATGTATTCTAAGTCTTCCTGATTTGTTTATATAATACCTGAACTATAATCTGAGATGCTACAGCAATGCAGGGTCCTCCTGAATGTGGTGAAGCTTATAGTCCAAGTTGAGTGAGACTGAGTGTGGAAAACAAAAAAAATCCTTATGAGACAGAAATCGAAGAACTGGATAAAATGTTGCTAAAATCTCCAGAGGAATTCATTTAAACTTCGTAGGAAGATAAAGGCTTTCTACAACAGATCAAAGGTATCTATGCCTCCTTAAAGTATAAGGACCTTGTACTGTTAAGTCAGACTGACAGGAAGGATGTCAATGGAGAAAAATTGGACTTCAAACCAGGAACATCAGGTAAGATATATGGTATGGTAGTCACCACTGAATCATTTTGTAAAAAAAAAAAATTTTTATTCTAACAAATGACCAAAAGATAAATTAGGAAAAATAATTTCTAAGTTTTCATTTCCATTTTCTGTAGCTCATATTGTCCTATTTATACTAGTGTTGCATTTTAATCACAGGTGTGAATAAAGAGCCACTGTACCGGCATGATAAAAATACCACAAGGAACTCCTCTTCTTGCTTTTGCTTTTAAAAGGAATGTTTCTGCAGACTGTATTTTAATTTTAGCACTTCAACCTCGCCTTTCCTCCCTCCAACCTCTTCCACCTAACCCTTCATGCTCTCTATCAATTTTCTGCTATTTTTTTTTTTAAAAAATCATCAATTGCTATTACACACATGTATGTATCTGTTTGTACATATACCTTCCTAAATCTAAACTGTTGAGTCTACATAATGTTAATTGTATGTGTGTTTTTAAAGCTGATTGTTTGGCACAGATAACTAATTGGTATGCTCTTCCTTGGAGAGAGACAACTGTCCTGCTCCCAGCTTTACTCAGTTACCGGTACATTTTTGGGTAGTGTTTAGTTCATGTTTGGGAGGTCATGTTGGGGAGACTCAATGGGCATAGCTTCTGCTGTTATTAAGAGACACAATCTTATGGTAAAATCCCTGATCTTCTGGCTTTTACAACCTTCCCACACCCTCTTCAGTAATATGTCCTGAGCTTTAGGCATGAGAGTGCTTTGTAGATGTATCCACTGAAACAACTTTGCATTTTAATTCATTGTGGTTTTCTGTAGTTGTCTCTGTGTGTTGCAAAGTGAAACTTTCTTGGTGATAAGTAATGGATGAAATTATCTGTTGGCATAAGGACAAAGGTTTACAGATTGTTGTTAGGGCTTACACTGATTGAATAAATTAGTGGTTGTCTATTCTCGAATAACCATGATTTCACTAGCACTGTAAGTTGTTTCCAGTTTCTGGATGACATTAATAAATCTTCTATAAACATACTTGCACAGGTGTCCTCCAGGCATATCTAGGCATCCTTTTGATACATGCCCAGGACTGCTCTAGCTGTGTCTTGAAGTAGAGCTTTGTGTTAGTTTGGGTTTTATTTCTGTGAAGAGACACAATGATAATGGCAACTCTTATAAAGGAATACATTTAATTGGAGGCAACCTTGCAGTTTCAGAGGCTTAATCCAGTATTGTCTACATCTGAGAGTTCTACAACTTGAACTGAAGTCACCAGAAGATTTTCACACTGGGTGTGGCTTGAACACATATTAGACCTCAAAGTCCTCCTCCAAGGTGACATACTTCCTCCAAAATGGCCACCCTCCTAAAAGTGTCACTTCCATTCATCCATACATTCAAACACATGGGTCTGTAGAGGCCATTTTATTCAAACCACCACAGTCTTTATCTAACAAATAACGGAAACAGATGCAGAGACCCACAGCCAAACATTAGGCAGAATTTTGGGGATCCTGTAGAAGAAGGAGAGCATTCAAGGACAGCACAAGAAAATTCACAAAATCAGCTAACCTGGCCTCATGGGGACTCACAGAGACTGAGATAATTACAAGGGCACTTGCATGGAACTAACCTAGGCACTCTGCTTATAGACTATGGTTGTGTAGCTTGATCTTCCTGTGAGATAACTAACAGTGGACACAGGGGCTGTCTCTGACTCTTTAGCCAGCTTTTGGGACCCTTTCTTCATACTCCTTTTCCTTATCCAGCCTTAATATGAATAGAGATGACTAGTTTTACTGCAAATTGATATTCATGAGAGGCCTGCCCTTTTCTGAAGACAAATATAGGAGGAATGAATTGAGGGAGAGGTGGAGAGGGGAAGTTGATGGAAGGACTAGGGAAGAGGAAGGAGGATAAACTGTGATCAGGATGTAAAAAAAAATAAAGAAATATGTGTAAATATGCATATTTATGTACTGATTTATGTGTGTTACATGTGTTCTTAAATATAGGTAGCTAATGGTACTTTTTATTCTCAACTTATTTTCTCTACTTCTACCTCTCTTTCTCTTGTACTTACATCCCTCCTCTTCCCTAAGGAGTCCTCTCATTTTCCCATTTTTTAATATATTGCCTCTATCTATATTGCTCCACAAATACTAGTAGAGGTCCCAATTTTGCTTTCTTAGTCTCTGTAATTACTGCAGGCTGTGTACTCATCTGAAGATTTGGAAATAGGAATCTCCAGTAAGAGAGAATATGTGCTGTTTGTCTTTCTAGGTTTGGGTTACCTCAATCAATATGAGTTTTTTGTTATATTCATTTGCCTTCAAAGTTCATGATTTAATTATTCTTTCCTGCTGAATAGTTTCCATAGCACAACTGCAGCACATTTTCATTGTCCATTATTCCATATAAGAATATTTAGGTCATTTTCATTTACTAGTTCTTATAAATAGATCAGCAATGAACATGGCAGAAGCAGCCCCTGTGGAGCAAGATGTAGAGTCCTTTGGGCATATGTGAGGAATGGTCAGATATACATTCATTTTTAGCTTTTTGAAATTTCTCCACACAGATTTTCACAGTATCTGCAAGAGTTTGCGGTCTCTCCAACAGTCAGAGAGGGTGAGAGGGTTCCTTTCCTCATCCCCTCCAGCATTGACTGTAGGTTGCACCATTGGCATTGGGCATTTTAACTGGGCTAAGGAGAAATCTCAAAGTTGTTTAGATTTTCATAACCATAATTGCTAAGGATGATTATTTTTTTTTGAGATATTGCTTAACTATTCTATTTTCTTCTCTTGATAATTCTCTATTCAAGTATCAGCCTCATTTGTTGAAAGAGACATTTGTTTTTTTGTTGGTGGTGGGTTTTTTTTTTTTTTTTGTTTCTTTGTTAATTGTTGGCCATACTTCTTAATTATTTTCCTTCTTCTATAATCATGTAGAGTACTGCCTATGTTTTCTTTTACCAGAGACTCTTTCTTTTGCCGTTATAAAAAACATCCTGGTGCTGGGAGCTTAAGAGCAACACTGCTAAAATGCTATGCATACAAACTATGAGAGAAAATTCCTTTGATTACTTTTTCCAAAATAATGTCATAACTGAAGAGTGAAATAACTACAATTTCCTTTATTTCTGAACACTTTGGAATATGGAAATGCTGTTCTCTTACAGATCTTGACAGGTATTAATGCCACTATCAAGAAAAACAAGTGCTTATTTGAACTGAAATGATATGTTTTTTTTAGTGGTCAGAAAACAAAATAATTGGAGATCTTGCCAGAACCCCAAGTAGAAACAGTTTTGTACTTATGTATATATGGTTATATCTGTAGGTGGTGAAATAGTCTTAAGACACCTGAAATTTGTAGATTTGAGTTATTTTGTGAATTTTACCATAGGATAAATGAAATAATATTTTCTTTTTCTCTTTCTTTTTTTGGTTTTGAACTTATTTCTTTATTGTTTTATAAATTTCAGTGTTTATTATTTAATTTTTTTTTCTTTTTTTAATATTTTATTAATTTATTCATAATACATCTAAATTGTTTTCCCACGGAATGGGAGGTTACAAGTCATGGGATAACAATATTTTCCTATGATATTGTAGTAAGATAAATTTTATTTAAATTGTATTTGTTTTAAATATTTAATTATGTAAATTGCATTTTAAAATAGTATAATTTTAATGAAAACTATTTAAGATATAAATTCTCTACTGAATAATCTTTGTCAGCCTTTTATACCACATGATGAGGAAGGACAAAGTCTGAACAATAGAATATTATACTTTTTAATCATAGTTTGAAGTAACTTAAGAAGAAGAGGAAATTGTACATTGAAAACAAAAGAGTAAGTTCCAGATTTTTCTCAAGTTTTCAGGAAAATTTCCAAGTTTTAAATTTTTAAGGCATGTTTAAATGTTTTATGTGTTTTCAGATATGATTCAGTAGGTTCATATTTGTCTTTCCAAAATACTATCTATTTAATGCTCCTCTCTGAGAAATACTCATCTATTCTGCAGGCTCTTTTTGTAAAATTGGACAATTCATAATAAAAATATATTCAGGGTTAACTCAGTTACTTAGTTCATGCTATACATATCCTTTATTTCTCTGTATCTCCCTAATTATAGTTGGCCTATGAAGATATTCAGTGTGTTTTGATGTTTTCTACTGGGAATCAACAGGGCTTCTTGAGGTTAGCTACACTGAAAATTAAAATGTATTGATTCTTTGAGAAAATATACATAAAACAAAACAAAGAAGTCAGTCGGGTACTTAAGTGTCTCTGTGAGTGTGCACAAGATTTTGTTGGTGTTACTCCCTAAATTTATCCCTCCATGTAGTGCATGGGTTCTACTTTTCATTGACCAAACTGCCCATCTGAACATATGGAAGACAGCAATAGGAATATACACAGAAATGATACATATTTACGCATGCCTGGTCCTTCTCCTACAGTGAGGCTATAGGGCATTGCAATTTTCATCCTCCCTTCTGTTATCTGCAGTAGACTGGCATCATTGCCTGCTTTTGCAAAGCATATTCCTGGGGTCGAGGCTGATAGTAAACAATCACAAAATGTAATATGCAGGATTCTTTACTGTTAATTCTCTGGGAATAGGAAGTATGTCACAAGTGAGCAAAATATACAGGCCAAGGGGCTCTGGGTGATGAGGTACATGGAAGGGACCTTTAAAGGAAGAATATTTACTTTAAAGAAAAAAGAAAAAAATCTAACTGATCTTTTCTATCCAATTTCCTAAATGCCTGAGTGGGGTTACAGGTTTGTGCCCCTGAAAAGGGGAAAAATCTATGAAGAATGAGATGGCATTCTCTTAGATGGTATTGGAATTTTTTTTTAAGATGACTGCATTTGAGAGAAGTAGCAGTGTCTTGCTGCAAATCTCTTTCTGCTTTGGAATTAAAGGTTCTACTTGGTTTTAAAACTGCTAGCTTAAATTTAAGACTGGAAGGAGTCTCACAATCAGCTGATACTTATCTGCACTAAACAGACAAATCTGCATTGGCACTTCTTTAGAGTTAGGAAGCAATAAAAAAAGAACCTTCTTACTAAACAGTATTTATAAGAAATATTACTGATGAAATTAATAAAAGCAACAGTATACAGAATATTGATGGGGACATGAAGCTTTGGATAGTCATTAAGTACTCAGTGCAAAGAAATACTTTTTTGTGGCAAGCATTCTTCAAACTCCTAGTCACTCTTCTGTTTACCAGGTATGAATATACACACAAAAATTCCCCCTTTGTCCTAAATTATTAGAAATAGGAAAATGAATTTCTTAAAACCAAATTGTGAAGATATACATACATATACTAACATGTACCTGTACAGGCGCACGCACACACACACACACACACACACACACACACACACACACACACACACACGCACACACACACTCACTCACTTCTATTCCAGCTGTCCAGTCTACATGTTTATTCAGAAATAGATATGACGGATCTCTCCACGCTATTTCGCTTCAGGAAATTTAGACTTACTAGCTTCTAGCACTATTCCCTCTATAGGCAACTGCCCTTTTCTTTTGTTTGCTTCACCACAAGTAGTTTCTTACATAGAGGCTGCAAACCAGAGATGTCATTGTTGGTAAATAAACAGCTATGCATAAGTGCCTCTTAATAGCTTATCATCATGTGTAATCAAACTGATAATTGCTGGAGATGAGAGCTCCGTCACATTGGCAGATGCCTGTGGCCAGAGCTCTGCTCTGGAATGTCAACATAGAACAAAGTCCTGGCTAGATGATGTATTAGCAGCACTGAAGCTCGGCACACCAAACAAGTGGGGAAGAATCCAGTAGGTGTGGTAAATGCAAAAGTACCACTGACACAGGAGTGGTCTTGGATGCATAGGGGCCAAGTGGAAAGACCAAGAAGCCAAGAAATAGAAGAAAATAGCTTTTGCTGCTAAACGGAAAATATCTTGAATGCTGCATTGCACCAATGACATTGACAGCCGTAGCAGCAGCAAAGAGAACTTGACTAAAATATTGCCCATAGTATTTGCTTTGCAAGGGTCTAAGTGTGGTTGACTTTCTCTGACAAGATCAATCATTCTTCATACAACACAATGAGCCAAATTCAAGAAAGTTTTCTTGATCGTGTGGTTTTTTATTTTCAGGAGGGGGAGATCTGGTGGCACTCAGAGGAAGGACAGCAGGTTACCAAGAAGAGACTTGATACCCTATGAGCATATACAGGGGGAAGAAATCTCCCTCAGGAACAGTCATAGGGGAGGGTAATACGGGGAAATGGGAGGGAGGGAAGAATGGGAGGATACAAGGGATGGGATAACCATTGAGATGTAACAAGAATAAATTAATAAAAAAAAAGAATGTTTTCTTGCCAGGATTTCTAAAAAGTTTGAAAATCAGAAGGCGTTGCTATGCTTGCATCCACAGGGACCCAGATAGTCATTTGCCAGAGCTTCCTGTGTATTTTACAAATGTTTGCTATCACTTGTGAAAGTTCATTATTTCATTTCATAATTGCCATACTATACCTCAATTAAAAAATAAATGAAGGAATTTCAGACAATTTTTAACCTACATGTGTCTTGTCTCTTCATTTAAAAAATAATATATATTTATTTATTTAGAGCTGGGATATGTGTGCTTCAGTGAGCCTGTGAAAGTTAGAGGACAAAGTGAAGGAAATATTTATCTCCTTCTACCACATGGATCCTGAGGAGGGCATTCAGATTATCAGGTTTAGTCATAATTGCCTTTATAGACCTACACAACTCACTGGCCATTTGTCATGCTTGAAATTGCAATCGTAGATATAAGCTTCATCTTCTCATTCACTTTCTTCAGTGTCTTTTCCTACAGGACATGGTATGCACACAACAGACTTTAGAGCATTTGCTATTTGTTTTGAAGTTTTGTTATATGGACATACGCACACACATGCATGGACTCACAGGTACACACAGACACAGAGACACACAGACACACACACACACACACACACACACACAAACTTTAAGTGAGTCTCATATAGGCCTGATTTCCATACGACAGACAAGACACAGATATCTGTACTGTTTTGTCAGCAAACATTGTGATTGCAAGAATTACAGTTCAGAAACCTTTTCAAACACACAGCTTCCCTTTCCCTTTTCTACCCTTTGGAGGAGGATGCTCATTGAAATTGAAATTCCAAATGAACTATTTCAGATAGACCTGAAGTTTTTTTTTACTGATATTTAAGTTGAACTATAAGGCAGGATGTTGTACTATTTTGTATCAACAGCTTGTACAGAGAAGTTTTTAAATATTAAGCTTTCTCTATTTTGAAAATAAAGAAAAATTGTTCTTTAAAACAATAATACTGAGGACATTTACCTGAGCTGTCTAAGACACAGCAAGCATGAGAGGAACTATGTCTGTCATTGTATTTCACCATGAACACCAGAGCTCCAGGCTCCATAAAGGAGACTCATTCTGCCTCTTATAAAGTAGCAGCTGTCGTTACTCAAGTTGGAACTGTGTATCATGGTTTCAGCAAAGTAGCCTCTTATTTAATACTAAACAAATAGAAATGTGAGCCAGGTGCTGTGGGAAGCATATACGTATTTAAATATACCTCCTATTGTTGACTTTCTCAGGTTATGGAAACTCACAATCAGTCTGAGTGAGTGGGATAATGAAGGTATCCCAAATAAAATAAAGCTAGATAGAAAAACAACTGCAACGGGACCAACAGCTGTCTCAAACTGTTGAGGATGATTTAAAGAGGATTTAACTGCTAGGAAGTTCCAAAGCAGAAGACTGGAACTACTGAAACAGATACTGCAGTTCTGTCCAGAGGTAACACAACGCCAGCCTTTCAGATCTTCCAATCCACTACGTGAAAAAAGAAACCAATGGACAATGATTGATGGAGATTCAATTGAAATGATTGTGTTGACAGCATCAGTGAAATTATCACAGGGTCCTGGCTGTCTTTTTTAATGGGAAAATACAAATATAGATGACATTACGTTTCCTAAGTGAGGAGCAACAAATCCTGAGGTATGGCCACTTGGGCTTTGAAATATGAATCATACAATCATTTTTTCACATTGTCCTCAGTCCTTGGCACATGTATCCTCAGATGGTTTTCACTGCACCTTGGTTATCACAACAAACTCACCTACATTTATCTTAATATTAAATGCTGGAGCATACACTCTATCCCTAGCCTCATTACATACGTATTACATAGCTATAATAATGAAATGCTGAAAACTACATAAAATTTCTAAGGATTTAGAATTTATATATCATATTACAGATGTAAATATAAAATGAAACACTAATTCAATGAGCAAACCATTTCCTGTAACATCAAACACACAACTATCAGACAAGCCAGTTATTGGATTCTTGTCATTTATTCTAGAGAAATGAAAATCAGATATACCTAGTAGCCTGTTCCCAAATACCATTAGAAGTTTGATTCACAGTGTATTACAGCAGGAAGCTTGTGATTCTTCTAAGTATCTACACAACTGTCTCTGCATCTACACTATGAAGTACTATAGACATGAGGAACACTAGACTATTGCTATTCTCAAAAACTGAGATGAATTATGAGGAAATTATGCTGAATAAAATTCACCCTAAGTATACATATTTTATGTGATTATATTTAGAAATTCAAAGTGGATTGACAAGTGTTTATTGTAAAAAACTAGTAGGCTTCAGAACACTCAGCCATAAAAGGAATATCTCTATCAAATCCTTCTCCTCAGAGCTCAAGGAACCTTGCAGAAGAGCAGGCAGAAAGAGAATAATAAACAGAGAGTGTTGAGGACACCAAGAAAACAAGGCCTTCTAAGTCAACATGAGCAAAGCTCATATAAACTCACAGAGACTGAAGCTGCATGTGCAATGACTGCTTGAGGGCTTGTTTACTGTTAGTCTGTCTTGTCCAACATGAAGTGATTTTTGTTATATTATATATTATTTTGTTATATTTAAAAAGGAATGAATGAATTAATTAAACCTAGCCACTAGGGTAGAGGTTAACAACTGAATTAGACCAGAGGGGGAGAAGAAAATCAGTTTTCCCCAATGGACTGACACTGAGGATATCAACCACTCTGGGAAATTCTCATTTTCAGGAGTAGCTGACCAACAAATAATGGCCTCTGTTTTGTGTGTGCTTTTATTTGATTAGAGTTTGGTGAGTTTGTTTTGTTTCTTTGCTTTTGGGGTGATGTCATATTTTGTTTTCTAGATTTTGAGTGTTTTATTATTGTATTGGGGTTTGGGGTTGTTTTTTGTTTTTGTTTTTGTTTTGTTTTTGAGAAAGAACTTAAAGTTGAGGGTGTAAAGAGGATAAGAAGATTGGAATAACCAACATTGGAGAGGGAAAGAATATGCTCAAAACATATTTAAATTTAAAATTGCTTTAAATAATGTTTTTCATTTAAAAGAAATGTTACAAAAAATCATGTATTATTGTACATGCTGACATTCCCTACAATGTCAGTATTTTTTTAAAAATCTATGATAATGTTGTTATAATTAGTGTTATTTCTACTGTTACTTATAATATATATGTACATATTACTCTCTCTGTCTCTCTGTCTCTGCCTGTCTCTGTCTCTTTCTCTCTATGTATGTGTGTGTGTCTGTATGTGTGTGGTGTGTGTGTTTGTGTGTGTGTGTGTGTGTGTGTGAGAGAGAGAGAGAGAAAGAGAGAGAGAGAGAGAGAGAGAGAGAGAGAGAGAGAGAGAGAGAGAGAGAGAGAGAGAGAGAGATTTTTTTGCCTGTGCCTATTCAATTGTAGGATTTTTTTTTTTTACTCATATAGATCTTGAGTCCTGAAGCACAATTGAAACACAGATGACTTTCTTTATTACAGGACTTCTTAATGCACTGTCTGTACTGACACCTTTTCTATTACCCTGTACTCCTTCTTTACAGGTGAACATAGTTGGTTGTATTTTAAGAAAGAAAGAACAGGTATAGAGAGGCAGTGAAGGACCTGGGAGGAGTTAGAGAAAGAAAATGAGCATGATCTAAATTTATTGAGTGAAATTCTCCCAAGTTAAAGAAAATTATAAAAATCTAAAACCTAAAACTATTGCCAGACATATCTTTAAAATGGATGCCTGATCATGAGACTACCAGACAGCATTATTATTATTATTATTATTATTATTATTATTATTATTATTATTATTATTATTATCATTATTATCATCATCATCATCATCATCATTATTATTATTAGTAGTAGTAGTAGTAGTAGTAGTACTATTATTATAGCACATGATTAGATAGACAACACAATTTGGCATCATCTGACATCATAGCTCTTCATTTTCTTCCCATAGTTATTCTCTATGCTTAAGTCACACTATTCTTAGCATGTTTTTGCTTTGCCCAAGACTTTTTCCTCTCATTTTTGGTTTAGCTGTATAGACCCTGGAGATATAGCCTCAGAGATGCTCCTCATCTGAGAAGATTTCTCATCTTCCATCAACATCAACAAATTACTTTTTTATAAGACTCTAAAGTGTAAGTACATATATCTGTGTTTATTTTATTCAAGTTATAAACACTCTAAAATGAATTATTAAGTGCCACATACAATTCATGGATTGTATTGATGACTCAAACCCACAGGGAGTAATTCAGTCACTGAACTAATATTCATTTTAGTGAGATTCATGTTGCTGTTTATTCTTTGGTGGATGAGATTATTACCATCTTGAACAAAAGAACTGGTCTTCCAGGGAAGGCTCTGATGAGACTGTGGATGGAATGAAAAGGCTCACAAGACCCCATTCCTCCTTGTGGAAATATAAGTGGCAAACAACTGGAGGAAGCAGTGTCTTCCATTGGGTAGGCATCCATAAGTCATTCATAGACCTCAGTGATTTATCTTTCATGAGTAACCACTCATGATGAGGTGAGGCTTGTCCACAATACTGCTGCCAGAGCCATCCACAATCCCTCACTATAACTCAAATATCCTTACTGGTTTTCCAAGCAGGACTTTAATAAAATGCCTTATTTGGTATGTTGGTACTTTCTCTCTTCGGGTAATTAGATACAGACTACACAGAGATAGTCACATAACCTGGCTTCAGAAAATCACTAAAATAAATAGTATAATGGCAATCCACATTAATGGAGAGGAAGAAAATATAGTATAGTTTGGTTAGAAAAAAATTACTTCAAGTTAAGATGGGAAAGGACATTATTTCTGAATTAAGAATCATTGGACAAAGAATAGAATAGAAGAAGACTTCCAAGACTGTACTTGGACCACCCTAGTCACAGACTCTCAAGGTCAAAGGACACAGTGTAGCAGTATGCCTGATAGGTTCAAAATACAGCAGGAGCAATAATGTAGCTGGACCTGAGAAGCTGAAAACAAACAACCAATGTTAAGTTTTTAGTGGCAGGAGCTGAACAAGTTACAGTAGTGGCTAGCAAAAGCAAAGAAGCCAACTGCAATGCTACTGTGGTGGTATGAATGATGGTGCACCTGATGAATTGAGAAGATGGTTACAAGAAAAAGGTGTCATTCAAATCTACTGTGAGTTCTTATAGAGCAGACAAAGATTCTTCGTGATGACTTGTAGGTGGAACATGAGATTCAAAATCTCAAAGATGACTAAAGGAGTATGTTACATGGTGGTATGACATTCACTGTCCCAGGGTAAGAAGGTGACAGATTAAGCTTTGGACATGCAAATTGTGTGATAGCAAGTGAACGTCTAAATATTGATGTCAAATATGCAGTGGGATATATAAGCCAAAAGTTCAAGAGTTGGTGTCATGGTTTGCCTTATTGATATAATAACTTAAAATACAGGCATTTATTTTCTTCATAGTTTCAGAATTTTTGCTTGCTTTATGACATAAGCAAGTCAAAGCCAATGTAATTGCTTATATTTATGCTGTCTGCTGAGATACTTGTGAATATGCATTCATCCTGTAGAGATGGGTTAGCCTTGTACACTGATTGTATTGAAGGCAATGAAAAGGAACTAGATATTTTGTTTTTATTTATTTATTTTTGGTAACCAACACAAAAAGAAAAAGAACTTGGTAATGCTGTGGCCTTTGGCATAACACTGATGGGAATTTACTGAACACAATTTGATAACTGTCCAACACCAAAGAATGAGGAAAGATGAGAGAAAATGTATAATAAAAAGACAGAAACTTAGCCTTTATACGCCAATCTTCCAAAAAGATACTGTTAAATCTTGCTTGGGATAATGCCCTATTTCTCTCCTTTCACTAAAATCTGGTCTGAAAGACTGTACAATGCTAACATTTTTTGTAAATCCAAAATAATTCAGTCTCATTTCTTTGATTACTAAGATTTTGAAATTTCCTGGTTTCTGGTTGCAGAAATAGTAATATCATCAGGACCCAATTCAGAAATCCCTTAACCTAAGACATGACATTAGCACATTTTCTAGTGGATGCAATTAATATGCTATTCTATTTAGCTATGTTTTTAGTATGAAACTCCAAAATTACATAAATTTTTATACATTGCTTAGCCATTTCACAAGGAATGAAATTAACTTCAACTATCAAGTACAATGTGTGAATGATTCAAAAAATTCAAAAGAATATACACTGTAGTTTTTAAAGTAAAATTCTGTGATTACTGTCATCTGCAAAATTTTAAAAGCAAAGCAATGCCTTTTAAAATATAATATATACTACATTTTATTAATAAGATTAATCTTAGGGTATCAAGTCTCTTCTCCGTAACCTGCTGTCCTTCCTCTGAGTGCCACCAGGTCTCCCCCTCCAGGGGACAGAGACTTGATACCCTATGAGCATATACAGGGGGAGGTAATCCCCCCCAGGAACAGTCATAGGGGAGGGGAATAGGGGGAAAAGGGGAGGGAGGGAAGAATGGGAGGGCACAAGGGATGGGATAACCATTGAGATGTAACAAGAATAAAATAGTAATAAAAAATTTAAAAAAAAAGATTAATCTTGCTAAGTTTTAGATAGTGAATCCAATATAGTTCCCATTGCCTTATTCTTGCTTTCTAACTACTTTAATACTAAAAAAAAAAAAAAAGTAAGATAATTAAATTACTAATGGCAAGATTACTTATTTATTGACACTTTATATGTGTCACTCAAAGAGACACAGACAGGCAGACAGAGACAAAGACAGGAACAGCAACAGAGAGAAGGCTTAGTTTATTGTTTCTATACAGACAAACCCTTTCCCAAATTAAGCACTCCTCAAAGGGCTTCATGGTCCTTTTCTTGATATATGACTGACCGTCCACTTAACACAATGGTGAAAGTATTTACCTTTCAGATCCAGTGTCACATGTTTCTTGTGTGAAATATTCCCTTTCCTTGGTTTTCTTACTGAGAGCTCAGTATCCTTTCTGCCTTCCTTATCCTAGTGCCTCCTCTTACATCAGTATCTTAGGTCTTGTGTACAATTCCTATTTATAGCATTTCTCAACTGTGAATCTGCCTCATTATTTATACACTTCATCCATGTGCTTTGCTTGGAGGCTTACAAATAAGTATTTAACAAGTTTCTTATAGATATTCTAGAGATAAAGACTTGTGAAGAAGACATTTTCTTGTGTAATGTTACAATATGGCTCCATTACAAGGACTTCTGAAATTATTGATTTATATAGCAGAGTAGAGAGGAAAATGTTGTAAAGCATTTGGCTCAAGTGTTTGCAGACTTGGCTGACTATCAGAACGGTACCAAGGCTCTTCAAGACTAGATATTTGAATACTTTGTTGCAGACCTGAATTTTAATGTCTAAGCATTGTTCCAGTACCAGTTTACTCAGATCACTTGTTTATATATCTCTATTTCACCAAAATATCATATTCAATAGGCTCTTTACTTTCACCACCTCATCATCCCGGCAGAGTTGATGCTGGAGAGTTTTAAAGCAGAGGACAGAGAAATATAGACCCCATTTCTTACTGCTGTCTCTGGGAAAAGATATTGTCCACAGAAGAGACCAGTTATAATTTTTCTTCTTGCAGAAAGTATGGGAAATACTCTCTTGTCCATCTGTGCAGACAATTTAGGCCAAACAACTTAGTCTCTAGGGAAGAAACCAGAAATGTGCCCCTTGAACTAAGTGGAATATTGTTAAGAACTTCCAATTTAGGGTGCAAAAGAGCCCTGTTAGATCCCAACTCTATACTAACAATTGTGCATGGGGGGGGGGGTATCTACTTTAAAGTGTTTTGCAACAAATCAAAACAAAGCCAAAAACCAAAAACCAAAAACAAAACAGAAAAACAAACACAAAAACAAAAACAAAATAAAAAAACAATAGTGCATGTGAAATGTGTCACACCAATTCTAGCAGTCAGGGCATAATAATAGCTATTCTAGTGCTGCTGTTCTTGCTCCTGGTGAAAATAAAAATTCGCCCTATTCCTGTATGCAATATCACCTCTACGCACTCTGTAAGGTCATACTTACATTATGCTTTACTGGCTGACCCTGTGGATGGCAATATATTACTTTGTAGGAGCACAGAAGTTTACATAGCCCATCACTTTTAACTCCTAGCTCGAGGGAAAAATAAATAAGAAATATGTATTTTAGATATAGGTGATCAAAAAAATGTGAAAATGTTTTGATTTCACAAAACCTTTTGATAGATAAATATTTTATTTTTTTGACTTATGGATGTTGACATTAAGTGAAAAATACGGGCCTCAAAGTGTTAAGTAACTCAGAATATCATGCTGAATATACTCATGTGGCACAGCTGAGATCCAAAAGGTAAACCTCTCCCACTGTCCCAAAACGTGATGTTTAAAATGTTTCTGATAAGTTAAATGATTACTCAGTGAACATGAGAATAAGTAAAATCACCAGGAATAAAGGAAACATGAAGAAATTCCTGCTTCTTATAGGAAATATTGGGTATCTTAAAGTTGTGAATAGAGCTTTCACATGGTGAAAATATCAAATCATGTCCAAATTTACTTTCACACTGAACTCCTGATTTCATTAGCACAGATCATTTCAAAAGTCCATATAGTCTCACCTCCAAAAACTGTCACTGTATGGCAAAACCCTGATATAGCTCTTATGTTATAAGATTTTTTTAAAGTTATACTAGGAATTTCATAAGCAATACTCATAAACTCTCATCAACATGACCATCTAAACATGTCCTGAATAAGAACAATAATAGACATGTCAAAGTTCACAGAGACTTTGCAAAATGTTTGCCAAGGGAGACTTTACAAAACCCAGGCCCAGGGAGCTTCAACCAAGTACAAAGAACTACAGATACCTAAGGAATTCAGGAAGCAGGAGAAATAGTCTTCACATCAATTTGTTATCCACTACCAGATGGTCAGCCCTACAATATCCATACATATTGAGCAGGTATACATGAATTTATGACTACATACATATGTATATGTATGGTTGTATGTGTACATGTATATATATATATGTATATGTTTATATTTGTATGTAACAGCAATTAATGAAAACAGAGGCAACGAATTTGAAATAGAGCAAAAGTGGGTATATGAGTTTTAAGGAAGATATATCGCATTACCATAAACATTTTTTTCTTTGCTCTGGAAGAGTAACCAAACACTGAAAAAGAGACTTCCTTGTATTGTATAGCTGCCTTTGTCTTAAAACTGTAGACAGATTCTAGGAATATGGCATTAATGCTTAAGGATATTTAGTGCTTTAAGAAACTTACAGAAATAAATGCAACTGATCCTTAAAAATTAGACTGAAATCAAGGAGGAATGTGCTGTATTAGCAAAAAAAAATCTTTATTTCCAACTTTTGATTATATTAATAAGAATGTTGTATTCTTTCACTGACTTTAAAAACAATTTTCTAATTCCCCAGTGGCCTGCAATATGCATGCTCTGACGCCGCTTGAAGTCTTAGTGTGCTAACAGAGCATTTAGAAGAGAAGGAATAGGACAGAGACTTCTATACAGGTCCTTGAAAGACTTCACCTGGCAGGGAATCAGAGCAGATGCTGAGCCTCGCAGCTACACTTCAGAGTAGAGCACAGGGAGCCTTATGAAAAAATTGGGGACTAGAAGGACTTGGAGGGGAAAGGAGTTCCATAAAGAGACCAATTTAGGCAACAAATCTGGGCAGAGGAAGGGGTGCTACAGAGATTGATGCACCAAGAAAGGTGAGGACTTGGTGAGCACTTAGACCCTGTGTTTAGATGTAGCCAATAGGCAGCACAATTTCCTTGTGTATCTCATAATATGGGAAGTAGGAATAACTTCTGACATGGACTTTGGTGCCCACTTATTTATCACCTCCCCCTGGGCACAGGGTGGGAAGCTTTGCCAGGTCACAGAGGAAGAGGATACAGGCAGTCCAGGTGAGACTTGATAGGGTGAGGTCAGATGTTAAGGGAGGAGGGCTTCTTCCTTCTGAAGACTAGGGGAGGTAAAGAAGGGATATGAGGGAGGAAGGGTGGGACTGGGAGGTGATGAGGGATGGGGCTACAATTGGGATATAAAGTGAAAAAATTAAAAATAAAAAGTAAAAAGAAAACATAAAAGGTGGTGTTCTTGTTTTCTATTGTCAAGTAAATACAGATTTAGACCTTGAACAACACTGATTTGCTATGCATCAATTTACTTCTTTGTAAAATAATTGTCGATTTTTATCATTTTTAGAGAATATTGAGGATGAACTCATAGTCAACAAACAGCAAAATTAATACAAAAAGTTATGTCATATATGCATAAAACATGTATAAAATATATCCCTGCTGCTATAAAATATACACAAATTTGCTCTGAAAACTTAAAATTTATCAAAACTTATGCACACAAATGCACATGCCTGTTATGCCTTTGTCAGTGAAATAAAATCAAGACAATATAAAACTGAACTATTAAATTATAATTCTGTGAGAATAATGGATGTACATATTGTACCACTGTAATAGCCCAGTAGCTTCCTCTAACAGTATTTTAGTGAGTGAAAATGTACTTTCTGGTGAAAATGGCATCTTATAAGCAATTTTTCTATTAAATTTTCTGTCTCAATTCTGATCAATTGTTGGTTGTACAAATTTTTCATCTTAGCTAGTACATACAACAACCAAACTATGTGTCACTAAAAAATTATATGTGAAGTTTTGTTGGTATATTCAGGAAATCCCAGAAGTCCCTGAACAAAGTAACTGTTTCTACTGGCCTAGTTACAACCACACTGGGGAGCACTCAGGATCATCTAACCCACAAGGACTTAACTGACTTAGAAGCCACCTGCTGGCTTAATAGTCACAACTGTGCATGTGACTCTCAGAACCATGGACAGCAGCATAGCCAGCCTGGCCAGGAGAGCTTCACATAGTACAAAACAAAACAAAACAAAATTATTACAAACAAGATTAGGGCCACTGAAAAATGATGCAAGGTAAGACACAGGCAAAGCTCCATCACCTGGAATAACACCAAAAGAAGAGTGTTTGTGCAGCTGACTACCCCAATGAATAGCACCAGCAAGAAGTGGTTTCCAGTAGAAGAGACAGAGAAGCTAAGGAGTTTGCTATTGAAGGAGAAAATGTTTTGAAGGTAGAAAATTCCACACTATAGATAAATTTCAATCCAGAGCAGAAAATATATATTCTCATACGAATTATAGATATTAGCCATGGTTTAGAGGTCTACTACTAAATTATCAGTGGAATTACGGTAATTAGGAGAATTGTTGAAAAATAAATAATTGTAGTATATTCATAAGGCCAAACAGTTTCTACCTGATACACATGTCAACCACAATATATGTTCTAACCCACAAATGTTATCAAAATGGGAAACAACAATATGAAAGACATTAAAATCACAGTGCGAAATTTAAGGTCAGTTGCCGTCTCACTGTCCACTGTCATAAATCCAATTCACAAGGCATACACCAGGAAAATCCCAAATGACAGAAAAGAACACAGTCCACCAGGTGAGAGATCACACACTCCCATATCTTACCATCTTTGTGTTTGGTAAATATCTCTTTATCCTTCCTGCCTTCATTTGATCTAACAAAGTGAATATGAATTGAAAATTTTTTAAACAATACAGAACAGAACTGAAGATCTTTCCCAACAAGCTGAAGCATTCCACAAAAGTCCAAAAAAATTGCAAGAATTCTGTAAATCATCAAGTCTTCGTAAGTTCTGACAGTCTGTCTGCATCTTTGTGTCTCTGCCACTTACATTTGTCTGGTAAGTTGAGCAATTGGTGGGAACTAATCATATGAAGGAGAATCACTGAAAAACATCCATACAATTTCTTACAGCCTCAAACAACAAGAATATGCAGGGCTTCTTATCTGAATAATGCACATACTGGCCAAGCTAGACTGCTGCCAACAACAGAAAGACTTCAGGTCTATGGCCTCATATACACTGCAGAGTACAGGAAACAGCTTTTCATGTGCAGTTTATTCTAGAAAGAATTAATATAAAAACATCCTGAGGGTCACTAGCACATCTATATAGCTCCAGCTGAAGATCATTTTAAAAAGCACAAGAAAAGCAATTCGCTTCATTTTTTTCTATGTTTAAGAAACTGACAAGTATAGACTTAATTTATGATATTACAATGCTTCATGGGTACATAAAAAAGGATAGGAACTGAAAATAAGGAAATCAGGATATGTGACAGATTTTTCATGAGTACATACTATGATATGCACAGATCTACTCATGCCACTTAGGGAGTGTGCATAGAATAAAGTACAGATTCCAACAAAAAACCAATTTGGTGAGCCAATGAGTCTTCTTAGGGTTACTTAGATTAATTGGGGCAGGAATTACTTACAGAAGCACAAATGACTCAAAGATAGATGCATCATCAAAGCTCTCCCTAGCCACCAGCATTGGTGACAACTCACCACAAAAGCTTGGAACCTAGGTTTACCATGCAGCCTGCATAGTTAGTCTAAACCTCTTCTAGGAAGCTCCACTGATTTCTGCTTCCTCCAGTCAGCTGGCCTTGTCTCTGAGTCTTTTGCAGTGTGATTCCTTTAAGGGCCTTCTTTGTAACTTTGCTTCTTTAATCTTGGGAAAAAGGGGCCCAGGGAATGTAAGTTTCAGGAACTTTATAACATGATTTTGAGCTGTTTACTTTCTGGGTTAAGAGGCTAGCATTAATCAGGGTTGTCTAGAAGAACTGAACTTATAGAATGAATCTCTCATACATATACATATATATATATGATTTATTAGAATGACTAATATGTTGTGATCCATCTCATCCAACAATATATCTGCTATGTACAGATACAGAAGAATCCAGTAATTGTTTAGTCCTTGAGGCTGAATGTCTCAAGTGGTCTTCAGTATATGCCAGAATTCCAAAGAGGTAGGCTCAACTGCCAATAAAGGACCTGCTAGTGAGGTGACAGTAAGCAGGCAAAAAGTAAATAAGAGTGGCTTTCTTCCATGTCCTTATATAGCAGTCCAGCAACTGTGGCCTAGATTAGAGATGGGTTTGCTCAGGTCAAACGATCCAGATTAAAGTTGTGTCTTCTTACCTCAACATCTGGATTAGAAGTAGATATTCCAACTTAAAATTAATCAAAAATCTCTCACAGGTGTAGCCTCCATTTTTGGATTATAGTTAATTCCAGATGTTGACAACCAAAAATAGCCATCCCAGTACTTCAATGCAGAATGCAAATTTTCATTCTCTGGGGAGACTACCAAAAAAAAAAAAAAAAAACCAAAATAGATATTTAGGGAGAATTAACCTGAATATACTCTTTTAGGAAAGAAAGACAGTACCCAAGTGAAAGCAGAAGGAACATTCCAAGTAAGAAAGTGCAGCCTGTTTCTGTAAGCTGATTCCTCCTGAGCACCGAAGCTGGGAAGGAGAGATAGAATGAAGAGATATGAGAAAGGCAAGGAGACATTGGGTTGTATAACAGTTAGGAACTTTGCTTAAATGTTAAATGATTTAGATAAACTAATCAAAGTATTAGAGAATATTAAACATGTTTGTTAATGATAAGAGAATTAAAGACTTGATATTTAAGACAGAATGCAAAAGAGTTTTAAATTTTGTATTATAATCAAAATAAATAAAAGAACTCATTGGTTCTATAGCATAATCTTTTTCTTTGTAAAGGTTGATTTTTACATGTTATTATTTATTTGAAAAAGAAACATTTTGGTATAATGAATAACATAAGAATCAAATGTATTTATCTTTAAAATATATTTTTTCGTACATTTTGTTAATTAAAACCTTCCATTTTTTCCCCTCTGATTTAACGTGCTGTGCTGCAGATATAGCTCTGCTACAAAGAGAGTTCCAGGCTAGCCCAAGCTATAGCGCACAGCCTGGCTTCCAGGGAGGTGGCTGCAGATAGAGCTCTGCTACAAAGAGAGTTCCAGGCTAGCCCAAGCTATAGCGCACAGCCTGGCTTCCAGGAGGGTGGCTGCAGATATAGCTCTGCTACAAAGAGAGTTCCAGGCTAGCCCAAGCTATAGCGCACAGCCTGGCTTCCAGGAGGGTGGCTGCAGATAGAGCTCTGCTACAAAGAGAGTTCCAGGCTAGCCCAAGCTATAACGCACAGCCTGGCTTCCAGGGAGGTGGCTGCAGATAGAGCTCTGCTTCAAAGACAGTTTGAGGACAGCCCGAGCTATAGCAATAGCATAATCTTAAAATACAACTTTCTACTTACAAATATGATAAATAAGTCTCCAACTGTGATTACCTCATTCTCTCTGTAGATGCTGTTTAAAATAATTACTGTAAGGATAAGTAAAAATTAGAGGCATGAATGAGGGGCTTCCTATATTGGAGATTTATTTCTTTTTTTTTAAAGATGTATTTATTTATTGTTATGTATACAGTGCTCTGCCTGCACATACACCTGCAGGTCAGAAGAGGGCATCAGAACACATTATAGATGGTTGTGAGCCACTGTGTGGTTGCTGGGAATTGAACTCATGACCTCTGGAGGGGCAGTCAGTGCCCTTAACCTCTGAGTCATCTCTCCAGCCCGGAGATTTATTTCTTGCAGAGAAATAGGATGAGTAGCAGAGAGTGACCAGTGAACAAATGAAGAACCACTTTATACTCACTTTTAGAAAATGATTTTTAAAATTAAAATGTTAATTCACACTACAGTTTTTCGTTTAAAGATCATTTCCAAATATAGAAGACACAGAAAAGAAAGGATTAAAGTAACTTATTATAAAATATCTACTGATCAAAATATATTTAAACAGGATATAGTTAAAAAGACAATTGAACCAGGCATGGTGGCACAAACCTTTAATCCCAGCACTCGGGAGGCGGAGTCAGGCAGATCTCTGTGTGTTCAAGGCCAGCCTGGTCTACAAAGTGAGTCCAGGACAGCCAGGGCAACACAGAGAAACCCTGTCTTTAAAAACCAAAAAATATAATAAGTAAATAAATAAAAAGACAATTGAGAAGAAAAGTAGTTGATATATATTTGGTGAAAACAAACCACTATGAGAAACTTTGTACAAACTAAGGGCAAAAGCAAATCTATCCACAGGAATATTTTACAGGTTATAGGCTCCATATTATTCCTCTCACTCTAGGTTTTTCACAAGTATAGTTGCATTTTCATAGATCCAACCAACAATTTGAAAATATTCAGACAAAAATTGCATCTTGAATAGATTATTTTGACCTTAGGGACCACTTATTTTATGGACAATAAAATATATTTACTAAATAAATAATATTTGTGTAATATTTCTAACATATTTACTATAAAATAGTCTAGAAGTTATTTAAAATGTATAGGGTCCTACTATGTTTCATATAAACATACCATGCTGTTTGTTTAAAGAATCTGATAATCTTCAGTTTTTGGAATTTTAAGTTTCCAGAGACAAAATGGGAAGAAATGAACTTGTAAATATATTCTGTGCATTATCATTTCTCAATTTAAAGATTTTGTAGCAGAAAGATAGCCTACAGATTAAAAATTTATAAAACCAAAACTTTTGTTTTGAGGAACATAGGATAACAGCAGTATTTAGCATAAAGCGAGAAATCTTTTAAATATTACTTCATTAAAAATATATGAAGTCCTTATGTTTACAGAGACTTTGTGCTTAAGTCAGTGAATTTTAACATTTTTCTACTTAATATTTTGCTATTTGGGAGTGAATGCTATTATACAGTAATTGCTGTTATAACAGGTTTGAGGGATCTCTAACTCACAATTGAATAATATGGAAAAACAAATGTAATAACATCAGAGTAAAAGCAAGAAAATAGCAAAATAAATTTAAATTGACTGGAAGACTGTACAACAGGCAAACCTAAAAGCATTTTTAGTTTAAATTTTTAAAAGGCTCATTTCTTGCTATGGATAATTTGGTTTAATTTGAGATCTTTAAGCTTACAGGAATAAAGCTGCAAAATGCTACCTCAGACCTAACTACATCTTTTGATATGAGAACTATGTAAGCATGAGCTAAGTGTACTTTGCATACATTCAGGTAATGTTTCTGAGCATATTACACCTACATATGCTATGCAAAATGTTACAGAAGATTAAATTACCCTCGCCACATTTGGGAAGCTGCAATATGTCTGTCATTGCATGTAAACATATGCAGATTTATGCAAAATAGCCTCAACTATGTGTACCTAAAGTCCCAAACTCCCCACAGACATAGGAAGCCAGAAGGTTTTGTTTATTTTCAAATTATTGAAAAAAAACTATAAATGACACTAAAGAAATTGATATGGTTACTTTAAAATGTCAAATTTTGTGCACCATAGTAGATATTTATTATTATTATTTTCCTTTTGTTAAGTCATTTGGCCAACTTTTTAATATTTATTTGTAATAATCTATACAGTAGGCTTGTTGCAAATTTCCATTTGCTTCATGAAGTCCTTCAGGAGTTTGGAGAAGAGTGTTCCTACACCATTTTACATAATAAAGTTGAATCTGTCAGCACCTAACTCCCTCACCAATTCATTTGGCTATTTGCTAGCCACTCACGGCCACCAGTACCCCTCCAGAGCTTTACAAAAGGATATGAAATATTCCTGAAAATAGAGCCACTACCTGTACTACTGACTGGTCACAACGCGGTAAACTTCATGTAGATGAATCAGATAGAAATCTCAGTGGTTACTCTTGGTGTTCTCAGGAATGGCTTAGTGTGAATAAACATAAAATATTAACACAAATATTTTCTGAAGAGTCACCTTATGCATTTCACAATGGGATGTTTCTAAAAATGTATGTAGGGACTGAACTATTGGACCAGGGGTGTACATTGGGACTGAAGCAAATATATGTATACCTGAGTTTTATTAACAACACAAATATTAAATAATTGGTTAAGATAAAATGCTTTAGCAACAAAATATTTTTTAAAAACTATGTGCTATTTTAAAATAAAACTCCAAATTCACTTTTAGTTTATGTGTTTCTTTTATAAACCAATCTCCCAAGCTAGCCCCTTCTCTCACACTATTCCCTTCAGTATCTGCCTCCTGATTAGTAGAATTATAAAAACATAATTAAGAGTGAGGCCAAGAGCCCATTGTCTGGTGACTTGGGGCTCCTGGTAGCATCTCACCAAAAGTTACCCTATCAAAGCCTGAGGTATAAAGGTAGTTCCTTGTGCAGCAATATTTAATTGAAACAGAAAACATGTTCAGCACCTTCCTTTGTGTATATGCACATGTTAAATTAACCATTTAGATTTGCTAACTTTGAGACTCTTTGAAATGCTCTATGACTTCAAATAGTTAAAGAATCTGTGAGCTATTGTCTCAGATTTAATGTGGCATGAACATAACACATCCTATGGAAAATATCTGAGAACTTATGTCTTCACTCTTAACTACCCATTCAATATAAAAGGCAGATCTATACTAATCAAATCACATTAAATTCACTAGTCATCTTTAGAGTTCTTTCCATTCAAGTTGATAAAATGAGACAACATGGATGTAGCCATGCTATTTAATCAACCTGGTTTTTGTTGTTGTTGTTGTTGTTGTGTAGGTTCAGAAAATCTATTATCAATGGCACGTGGGGAAAGGGATGGAATTCTGGTCTGTTTTCTACTTGTCATCAAATCTTCCTCTACTCTGAGGTCATGAAGTCCAATTTACCTTGTAATTGCCTTTAACATACAGTTGCCTTGACAAATTGTTGAGGCCTTTCACCACCTGTTAATGCCCACCCTCACTAGGTACTTGGCTGTGTGACTCTGGGACACCATCGATGCATGTTAAGATTTTCTATAATTAGTACCAGAGGATTCAGTATAAAAATGAAAGGGCAAACTAAACAGTTATATAATTAAATCCTTAATAAAGTTAATATTATCATCTCTGATTTTAAGTAACAGCTACTCATAGCTTGTTTATATAATGGAAGCAAAAGGGATCTAACACTACTCTCCTTGGGAAATCAGGTGTCTTCCTATCTTAGTATGCAACAAGGGACACAGACATAATGGAGATAAATCTTATTCTTTTTCAGTCTGATGTTGTTACTATAGATCTGAGCCCAAGAAAACATATGTGTGTGTTCATTGTGTTCAATGTGCTTGTTTTTCTGGTTCTAAAGTCTATTTGGCAACATTTTACTTTCCAAGAGACATTTAGGCTTCCATCCCACTGGAGGGAAACTTGGCACAATCCTGTTCATTGACTATTTATACTCAAGGAGGGAGCAAGCTTGTCTGAGTGCTCGCTGCCCGGTGCTGAGGAGAGAGAGTGAATGTGGTTATGATGCTTCAGGCTCCTTGAGATGTTCATTATTATTCCAAAGTAAAGTTCGTATCTCACATCCTCTAATTCTCAAGACAATGACATTGTTTTCTGTTCCAAGAGTTGCCCATTAGCCAGTGGCTTGTAATGCCATAAACACACACACACACACAGACACAGACACACACACACACACACACACACACACACACACTGTCAGTAGCCATTGTCCTTCTCCAGTTTGAATTGGTGTCGGGGTACTTCTGCTATCCCCTATGATCAATGTTCTATAGCTTCTATAGACATGCTTTCTCTGCATAAATATTTCCTGATCTGCTTCTTAGCTCTGCCCTAGAGGTCTATAACCATTTCCTAAACTGGCCTTAAAAAAAAAAATAAAAGTATTTCTTTCACCTCTATTAAAATGGCTCTGCAGCAAACAATTGGAGGAAGGCATTGTTTCTACGCTCATTATTTCTTCCAATCTGTTATGCATATGTGCATGTTCTTACCCCCCAGATAATGCCCTGTGTATTAGCAGCCTCTGGACAATGCAGATACAGAAGTGATATGTTTTCAGAGTGATGTAGAATAAAGAAACTGTCCTTTATAATTACATGGCTGTGTTCTGAGCATTTACTGCCATTTCTTCCCATTAGATTTTCTTCTGGTTTATTTGTAGTTTTTTTAATATATACAGACAAATATGTATGCTATAATTTCTTTTATATACACCTCAACACAACGATTATCATTTCTTTCCTAGATGATGCTATTGTTTGGCATGGAATGTCAATTCAACTGTTGAAGGAATAGATTGATAGACAGATAATAGATAGATAGAGCCCAAAATTGGTAGATTAATATCAAAAGTCCTCCTTTATAAATTAGCTCATCTGCACCAAATTTTAATCAATGTCCAGAATGCCATCACTGCATTCTGTAGCACATGGTGTTGCAGTAGCTGCTAATAACATAAAATGGTTAGTTGTACAAAGCAATGGAGCAGAGAACAAGACTCAGGTTATCCTTAGCTTCAGAAGCACTATCCTTCACACTTGAGGAACATTTTCTTTTCTACTCACAGTCATACTGTATGTGCTTGTTTTCATCCTGTAAATAAGGAAATGCGAGTCCAAGAAGGTAAAGAAACCTGCTGGTTTGTTTGAAACAGCAGCTAGCTTAGCTTCAGATATCATTTGTTGTCATGATTCTTTTTGAACTTTAGCTTATTTATACAATTCATATACTTAATGAACCTAAAGGGATAAAGGATGAACAAATAGAGTAGGTGTTTTCAATTAGACATTTATAATTTAAAGATCACAAATAAAAAGCATTCTAAGCTTGCTTATAGTATTGATAATTTTAGATAAGATACTAATGTTGAGAAACTGTAAGTAGTGCTGAAAGTAGTAGATGAGGGAGAGAATGAGAAAATAAGGACACTGATAATTTGTATATATGACTATCTTAGTCACTTTTTTGCTATGCTAAAACACTTAGATCAAAACAATTTATGGGAAAATTTACTTGGTGCATAGTTTTGGAGGGTTAGAGTCATGACAATCAAGATGAAAGCATGGCAGTGGCTGGCAGGCATGGTGATGGAGCAGCAGCTGAGAGCTCACATCTTCATGCACAACTATGAGGTAGGGCAAATAAGCAAGAAAGAGAGTATGGGCAGACATTGGGAATGGCTGAGTCTTTTGACACTTCAAAGTTCCTACCTAGCAAAATATTTCTTCCAACAAAGTCAAACCTCCTAATCCATCCAAAACCATTCCACCAGATGAAGACCAACTATTTAAACATATAAGCCTTTACGTGTAGGGCATTCAAACCACAATAACTTATCAGTGAACCATGAACTTCTCAGTGAAAATGATTAGCCCATCTTGAGATACACTGATTTTATTCAGACCAGCTTCAGCTTCTGATATTCAAATATTTTGAATCCCATGTGTGTTCATATCTTTTTGTGCAGAGAGAGCCTCTCTTCTGTTTGAAAAATAACTAACTAGAGAATAAAGAGTTTTCTTTGAAATTTGAGATGTGTAGGCTATTAAAAAAAAAGATTACTAGCAGTTTTGTTCTTTGAGAATTTCATACAATGTGTTTGTTGATATTTGCTCTTCTTCCTAACCCCAACTCTCCCCAGATCAGTCTTCCTTTCCTTAGTATCCAAATTTGTATCAGTAAAAATTAAGACCAGTTTATATTATTTTGCACAAATATAGTTGGATGTGCTGCCTTCCATGTAGTGACTTACCAGCAGCTACACTCTTAGTGAAAATTGACTCCCTCTCTTCAAGCAGCTATAAATTGCCAATATCTCTAAGACCAGGTATGGGTTTCATGCCATATTCTTCTCTCTATGCTGTGATTTGGTGCACCTTGCATTTACACAGGTTTTTTAGATTTTGTCAATACACTTATGTGTATTCATAAGTACAGCTGCCCTCTTGAGTTCACTTTCATGATGGCTCTTGTTCTCTTTCCACACTCTCTTCCACAATAATCTCTGAGCCAATGGAGAAGGAGGTGTTGTATATATGTTCTATTTAGGAGTGGGCATTCTGCAATCTTTTGCTTTCAGTGACTTGGACAATTATAGGTCTCTGAGTTAATGACAATCCACTACAAATAAAAGCTTCTCTCATGAGGGTTGAGAGATGCATTAATCTATGTTTATAAAAATAGGTCATGAGAAGTCAGTTTTATACCATGTCCATTTAACAGTGTAACAGTCCTATGTTCTGCCCCTTTGGCCTTAAATCTTATTGGACCAGTAGGTGTATCTTTCCAGGTCAACTATTACTGTAGCATTCAACTGCATAAGGATAATGATTCTTTTGTTCTTCTAGTAGCAAGCATAGAATATTTAAGCACTATGAAAACTAGGGAGTAGGGATAAAGTTTTCAGGTCAGTACCAGCTTGATTTCTCCATGTTTTATTACTCAAGTATGTGACATCTTCAGTAATTGTCTTATAGTTAAGTTCTGGAGGGTGTCTTAAAGCATTGGTAACAACCTACATTGTTTAGGGTTTTCTTGACCTCACTGATCAAAAACTTTGCAGAGAAAATCTATTGTTGGCACGTACGTTTTATTTATTGTCCTGTGATTTCTAGTAAGGGCATTATTGTTCTATTAAAGAGTATTTCCATTTTAATTATGCACACAGACACACATATGATTTTGCAGTAGCTGGCAAGTTTCCATATTTTTTTCAAAAAGTCTTTAACGTTATATATCTAATCCTTGTAAGATGTTTTTAGTTGATAATCTAATTAGTTTCTAATTAACTTACTTCTAAGAATTTAATATATATATATATATATTGAGATGGTGCTGGAAAAACAAAATTTTAGCACACAAAAAATTAAAGCAAATCCTTAAATAGGTTTTTTTAAGCCTTTGTGTTTTTTGCCTGAATATGGAAAATTTCAAAATCAATTAGACTTCTGGGATGATCATTCAATTTTTCTTAGATTTTGAATGGATAGGTTAAAAATTAAATAAGAAGCTCATATTGAAAAGAAACTAAAAGAACATAAAATAATGTCTACTTAGAAAAGAGAATAAGATCATGTCTAGTACTTAACATTCAAAGGAGGCTTTAGAACATCTCTAACTATTTTAGCTCTTAAAAACAGGCTGAAAGAAAGAAGTTTACAGTCATTTTTTTCTGCAAGAATGATTTGATCATGATTGTCAACAGGGAGACAAACTACTCATGACTTCTGCTGCACAGCCATTCCAGCGCGTTGTTTTGAAGAAAAACACAAGGACAAATGAGTTAGCAAAGGTACAGGGAGAATTATTGGGTGTTAATACAGGCATCCAAATATCAGAGCCATAAGATGCTGGAGTTCTGTATAGTTCATGTTGCTTTAGCTGTGTTGCTGATACTCAGAAGCAGAATTAAATGTTAAAGTAACTCCCATTAAGATGATGGTTAATAAAATCATGTCGTCCAACTAAAGCAACACTTTGTCAGAATAAATGCATTTCCTCCAAGTATATGCCTAGAACTCCATCTCAGGATAGAACTTTTGTTACTCCTTAAATAAATAGTTTCATTTAAAACTATTGATATTTCTTTTGTAAATTGCCTACTAATTATATGTTTTTCTCTTTTATTTCTGATGAAAATTTACCTGTGGCACTTGGCTGATCTTTTCACTTACAATTTCATACAGTTTTTTTTTTTTCTCATTAGATGTTTGTATTGGAATCTTTACTTGTAACCTTCATGAAGTTTTGCAAACCCACACAACCCTCTGAAATTTCCTTGTAAGAAAATGTCTCAGAATAGAGGCTTTCTGAACCTAGGCTTCTCTCATGATAAATGGCATAAATATTCCCAGATGTTTCACTTTCAAGTTTTATTACATCACTAATGACCATTTTGTCTATCAGTGTGTTTTAAGTACCATTGATAAAGACAATGCAATGATGGCATCATCTACTCCTGTCATCCACTCAGGACTCAACTTCAGAGCTATTTTATCTATTCTGTCTAGGTAAGGTTTATTCTAATTTTCTGTTCCCATGACATTTTTGGACATGCCTTGTAAACTATGTAAAAATATCACAGTTCTTAGGAAATTATACAGGAGTTGAAATGACCTTCTGAAGGTCAGATAGCTTCTTTGTAGACAAATGCATTTTGTGTCACCTTCCTGACTTCACTTCAGGTGCTTTCTCTTCAACCTGTTTTGAATCTGGAAAAAGGGTTTACTAACCATGGAGACTGCAGGATTTGCTACTATTTTTTTTAACTGGAAATAAACTCTAAGCACATTAGTAAAGTAAATTATACATGGAGGCTCTTTACATGAAAATAAAAAGGATAGTAAAGAGAAGAGGTGAAGTGCTCTTATTTTTTACCTTGATTTCATAATCATTCAACCAAATTTTAACAAAAGTAACAAACAAAACTTCCCAAATTATACTCATAGAAAATATTGTTCATTTTTAATCAAAGATATTTCCTCATGTTTTTCATGAAATGTTTGTCATTTACCCTACAAAGGTTGTTCCAAAGTGAGGCTAGCACAATCTCTTAAAACAATATATCTTATTACTATTTCACTCATTTAATTTATGCATGAGATATCATCCTACTATCATAATGAGGATGACCCAAGTTGATCAAGCTGGAGATCATTAAGAAAACATTATAGCCAATATCAATGAAATTTTAACATCATGAGGACATATCTGAAATTATTATTTTCACTTAAACAGGAAAATTTAACAAAACAGGTGAATCTCTAAATGCCTATAACCTACTAAATTTAAACCAAGAGGAGATAAGATATTTAAACACACATATAATAAGCAATGAGTTTGATGCATCCAACTATTTTTATATGCTCTCAAGTGAAAAAAAAACACAGGCCAGATGGAATTAGCATATAATTCTACCAAAGCATAAAAGAAGAAATAACACAAATACTTCTCAAATTATTCTGTAAAATAGAAAATAAAGAAACACTCCCAACCTATTTTAAAGCCACACTTATCCTGATATCAAAAGCAGATAAACAGCTAAAAACAACAAAAATATAAAATGATCCTCTGAATAACATAGTCACTAAAGCTTTTAATATAATACTTCCAAACAAAAATAAGACTTACATTAAAAATATTATTCATCATGTTCAAGTTGACTTCATTCTAAAGTTGTAAGGATAGTGTGACACATATAAATTTAAATGTGAGCCATGACACAGGTGGACTAAGGAATAAAAATCACATGATCAGTAGATGCATAAGAGGCCTTTAATGAAATTTGACTCTCAAACAAGGCATGTTCACGCAAGCACTACAAAGATTAAGAATGGGGGCAACTTTGCCAGATGTATCAAAGCATTGCTACTCTATAAGATCAAAATCTATGGCACAATTCAGTCTAAAAATGGATGTGTGTGAAGTTGAAGGAAGAGACACTGGTATGACGACAGAAGCACTATCAATGTCTAGAAAGGACAAGATGTCTTTTCTTATGAGATGGAAAAACTAATCTGTAACTTTTGTTGTTGTTTGTTTGTTTGTTTGCTCATTTGTCTGTTTGTTGTTTTAATGAGGTGAATCTTCTTGAGATAGTCTATAGACTTGCAAAGGTATTCACTGCATGGACACCCTTATAGCCACACCAACTAAATGGATACAGCATACTCCAGAATTAGTCTTCATAAGAACCCTTCTCACTTAGCAGCAAGATTCTTCACCTCCAATTTAGTGAAGATTAGGGAAAGCTAAAAAAATAACTACTATAAATATCTTAAAACGTGGTGAATGTGGTCAGTATATATGTTATATTGAAATAAAAAAAAAAGACTTTAAAAAGCCCAGAACTTTGTACAATAAATATATGCCAAGAAAATATTTAAATTAAAAAGAAGACACATATGTTTACACTCAACTCGTATTCAACATGCTGTTTTATGAAAATTAGACAAGAGAAGGAAATAAAAGTGATAAAAATAGAAGCTATGGTTTTTCAGTTTTCAGACTATAGGAAGATAATATTATATACAAGAGAGATCATAAGTCCCCGTCATGAAATTCCTAAAGCTGATAAACATTTTCACTAAAGAGGCAGAAGATAAAATTAACATGCCAAAATAAGTAGCTTTATTAACATTGACAAACTATTGATAGAAAAAAAAAACCCAGCCTACAAGTTCAATGAAAACCCCTGCTTAACCAAGGCCATGCTGCGACTAGAACCCCAGAAGCCAGTAAGGCTCAAAAGAGCCACTATGTTGTACCAGAGGACACACAGGCCACAAGAATCACAGGCAACTCAGGCCAGAAGACAAGAGGGAAAACAGAAACCCAGGGAAAAGACAACACCTATCCAACAAAGACAAGCTCAGAAATCAGAAACTAGACCTATAATCACCCTAAGCCTAGATGCCTAGACACAGAAAAAGAACATAAGCAACAACAAACAAAGTTCCGATCCTTGACTATTCTGTATTTACAGTGAGATGATATCTAGTCTCAACCAGAGCATATTGTTTCAATACTACCTATGTTTAATACAGAATGCATAGTGTGTTTAGTGGTAGGATATTCTGAGTGCTCTTAGTGTGCCAGTGTATCATTCATTCCCATAAAACTAAATGATCCATAAACTAAAGGGACAACAGAGCTATGGCAGTTTAGTGGCATCTACAATTAAAGCCCCATGCAAGGCTCAGGAGATGGATCAGTATATAAAATGCATTTGGGCAGGTATGAGGACCTGAGCTTAAATTCCCATAACCCACATAAAGCTGGGCATTGTAACATTTCTCTATAATCCCAGTGATTCTATGGTGAGATGGGAGATAGACAGGATATCTAAGAAATTTCATTGTTCAGCTATGATGACATATGCAATGGCAAACATTAATGAGGACTTGTCTCAAAAATGGTATAAAGAGAGGTCTTTCATGCATATACTAATATATATGCATATGCATTCACACATACAAACACATGACACATACCACACAAACAAATATTATTTAACAATAATGTTTTTAATCCCAGCAGCATTCTTTAAAACACCGGTGAGCTCAATTCAGTTATTTCAACTCTATCTTTTGTTTTTCTTCTCTGAAGCAGACAAATTAATAGCATCTTCTTCCGAGTTTAATAGTGAGGGTGACATGAAGGAAAAACATATAAATCAATTAATATTGTCTATGTGCACAGAAAGCACTTAATAAATATTAATACCATCATCAGGAAGTCCATTCTACTGAGCTGACAGTAAGAAACTGTCCTTGGTAACTAATATTGGTCATTTTCTTCTGTTGAAGAGAAGCAAATGTTTCAAAGTGAAAAAAAAAATAAGGCAGTATGTGGCAAAAGCATAGTGGCTGCTGTGTGCCCTGGAGGTGCTCAGGTTTGCTGTGTTATAAATAACAATGCTCATGTTATACCTCCCGAGTGTCTGCAGCATGGCAAAGGTAATAATGTGTAACTGATGGAGTTTCAAATAAAGCGTTATTAACATATTTGTTTAGTGACCTTCTTGCTCTTTGCCTTTTGTCTTTTGTGGCTCTTAACATTCTTGCACAGTATCTACTCATGTTAAGTACTTATTTCAGTTTTACACAGGGCAACCTTTTAATTGGTTCAGAGTTCCTATTTTATTTTGTCCTTGGAACTAACAAAGGATGTGTAGCTGTACTTCTTTAAAAAATGTAGATGTTGTCCTAGAAAATAGCACAATGGTTAGTACCCACTCTCTTTCCACATAGAATGACATAAACAGAGTGCTCCAACAACTGGACTATTTCTGTGAGGATTTCTATCAGGGGCTCTCGGTAGAGATAAATAGGTACCTGTTAAGTTTAGTCTGTAGGTGAATAGTTTAGACTCCAGGGACATGGGGAAATGGATTAATTAAGAGGCATCAAAGCAAAACTGCTTTTTCAGGAATACATCTACAAAATTAAGAATAACAATTTTAGCAGTTCTTACTTGTTGAATTATAAAAATGAAAATTTATTTCCTAATTCCAAACTGATAGAAATTGATTTATGTTTTTCTGATTAAGATAAAAATAGAATGTGCCATAACCTGACTTATTGTTAGAAGGGGAAACAAAAGGGAAAATAGCTTCAAAAGAAATGGACCCAAGGTAAACTGGGGCTTCACAAAGCCACAGAGTGAAAACTGCCAAGCCACAGTGCTCAGTGAAGGAGGTCCACATGATACAAAAGGTGAACTCTTCGCTGGATCTGATACCGGAACAGACAACAGACAAAGTGAGTGAGTAGCTCAGCACATATCTCCACAAATACTAAGAAGTGCTGCATAAGCTAAAGGAAAATAAATGTGTAATAACATCATTGTATCTGTAAGCATATTTGTGCTCTAAAGGACACATCCCATACCAGAGTAAAAAGTTTCTCTTTGGATTGCTCTATTTTGTAAAACTGGAGGAAAATAAAAGTGATAGAATATTTGTCACTGTGTAGGTCAACAAATTCCGAGAACTACAGAATATCATAGATGCTTTGAGCATTTTGAAGGATGACTATGGTGGATGCATTTTTGCTACCTGCAGGGCAGTTGAATATCTGATGTGTAGGCAATGTATTCAGTAGTAATTGTTCTGACAGTGGAAGGAAAACTATAACATTGGTTAATAATCGGTTTGTTTATTTAAAATACCTGTAAAATAGTAATGTTATATGAGATTTAAAACTTGAATTTTCATATGAGCCAATCATATCTACTAGATATAAACCTTAAAAATCAAAACCACCTTATAACACAAATACTATGTGCATATATATATATATATATATATTACCTATGCCACTATTCACTATACTCAAAATATAGAGTCAGCCCAGGTGTCTAGTAAATGGTGAATAGGTAGGGAAAATGTGATACGCACGCACACACACACACACACACACACACACACACACACACACTGAAATTTTCTAGTAATTAAAAGTATTAAATTATGTCATCTGCTTGAAAATGTATTGAATTTGAATCATCATGTTATGTGAAATAGACCAAACTGGAAAAGACAAATATTACATGTGTAATCTCATATGTGCGAGACAGGGAAAAAAATGTAGACTGGGAGAGTAAAATAGGAAATACTGTGATACAGAAAAAGAATGGCAGACTTTGTCTAATCCCTCATTACTAAAATAATGAGGGACAGATTTGATAAAGTTTATTATATGTCCATATTAAACACCACATAAAGTCACTTCTTACTTTGTGCAATCACGATACACTTTGTATAAGCCATGTTTAATTTGTATAAGCTTTGTTAAATTTAAAATTCTGAGTGCCAGTAGTAATCACCCCAGCTCACGCTAAAGCCAGTATGATTTTCTGCATACATTCACATTCAGAGGAAATACAAATACAAATACTTTGGCTACATCTTGATCTAATAGAGGGTATAGATCATAGGTGAAGAACATCTGCTTCACTTGCATTATGCCATCAAATCCTGGTTGATCCCATGATGAATCTCTGCAGTTTAACTGAGGAGGGAACTGGTGGGCATAGGTATGAATCTTTTGCCTGTAGCAAACACGAGTCCCTTATGGGGCTGTAGGTTTAACAACCAGAAACAGATCCTGTTTAAATTAGACTGTTTAAATTTTGAAGTAAATTAATTTTGATTATCATGTGCTCTGTGTTCAGGAGTCCTAACAGCCAGAGCACTTGTCTGTCCTGCTTCCACAGACATGTTACCATGCGTTCATTGTCTCGTAGGAGGATTTCTATGGCAGAGTCTGTAGACTTTAAGTCCTAAGTTACTAGTCAGCTGAATCAACAGGCGTTTTAAAATTTAGACCTATTGAGGTACAATCTCACTCCTATAAATTAATTATTTCTTGACTTATGGTTCATAAATGTTTCACATGAGGTAAAGCTCACAGCAGGCTCAGAGAATATTCCCACCCCTACCTACCCTAAAAGGTTTCATGATGTTTTGCTGACAATCTTCTCCCACCTGTCTTAAAAGCACTGTATAATAAGCATGAACTGGTTTAGCTTGGTTTTAACTTTACTAAGTAAAGAAAGAGAGGACACAGAAAGGAAGGCTGACAAGTTTGATTATATTTTCAGGTCCCACATGTAACATCTCTTTGTAAAGAATTTTTTTAAATATTTAGGAAATCAATATTTTGCAATGAAAACAGATGATTCTGACTAACAAAGATGATATTTTAATAAGATTAAACGTAAGACTAAAGAAAACGTGTATTAGATAAAGTCTCACAACAGAGTTGTACACACAAAAGAGGAGAGGTGAAAGTAATCCCTCTAGGCGGGATATTGTATACTGCCATATCAACTGTTGACATTGCCCAACTCTCACACTGTGTCATATAAGTGTGTACTGTTTTTAATGGGTGAAGGATGTACACGAAATCTGTATCTTTAGAAACAGTGCTGGAAACCAGGTATGTACTGGCTTTAGTCACACTAAGAAAAAAAATTCCATGTGATACCAAATGTATTATCTCTGTTTTTCCAACAGGGACATGTTATCTAAGCAGCTATGTGTCCTGGATTTTTAGATACACAATTCAACAAATATGCTTTTCCTCATAACTCAACTTTTAAAGAGTACTAAACACTTTAAATAGTAAAAAGCCAAAATTCAATTTAAAAAACTTTTATTCCCATCTGGCAGGACTATGATAATCAAGTATTTAGAAAACCAAGATACAAATTATAGTACCTATGGTTTATAGATATTGTATTTCTTAATATTGATACAATTTAAAGGAAAAATACCATGGCGGAGAAAGAGAAACTTACGTATGCTGTTCCTTTGGTTATTAGGTGTCAGAAACCTACTTACCAAAGGGTTTGACTTGTTGTGCTTTACTGATGTCCCACCACAGTTGCTTCTTGCACTACACATACAGCAACATAGTTTGCTCTTACATTCCTCCCAGTAACAGTTGCTCCCTTCTTTATAATTCACTGCATTCTTATTTCTTTGATGTTTCTTTGTGTTTCATAATTATGATACTTTACAAGTTTAAAGCACATTTACAAAGTGATGGTTTTTACACACTTAGCTCACTGTTCTTTGTTCTAACTCATCTCTTCCCAACGTTGCCCCTTTCTTCTGTCGCCTTCACCTTCTGTTCCCTTTCATTCTCTCACTTCGGTCTCTTGTTTTCATTTCATTCTCCTGTTTTAATATCACATGGATATTACTGCCCTCTCATTTTCTTCTCTTTTTTTTTTTTTTTTTTTTTTTTTTGCTGCCATTAACATTTCTCAAATCTCTCTCACAGTCTCACTTCTAATTTTATGCCTCTCTCTCTCTCTCTCTCTCTCTCTCTCTCTCTCTCTCTCTCTCTCTCCCCATCCATCCCTTCATCTCTCCTCTTTCATTTCTTTTTCTTTCTTTCTCTCATAGATAGATAGATGATATATATATCTATATATATCTATAGATAGATAGATAGATAGAAAGAAAGGAAGAAAGAAAGAAAGAAAGACACAAAGATATGTATGAGAAAAGATGTGGCTTTTTCTTCCTTTCTGAGTCTGGCTTATTTTTATTCTGCCTTCACTAAAACTGCTCTTTATTTAGCGATTATGGATGCCTTAATAAAATACATAATTTTAGTAATTGATTATTTTAATTTATTTATCTTGTGTATTCAACACTACAAATCATTCTTTTTCTTGCAATGATCTACTTCCTTTATTATACAACACCAGATTCTAGTACATTACTTATTTCCAATCTTGGTAATATCAGTTCTATTGCCTTATAAATACTGATGCACATGATTGTCTTCCCTAATTGATACATTTTTTCTAACTAAATTTTTTGTTTTAAAGCTCTAAACCATGTCTGACTCAACTCTTACTTAATCACCTTTATGTTAAAAAAAAAAAGGTGTTGTGTTAACTAGAGAACTAAATATGTTTTCTTTCCTAAGATATCCATCTCTTGTTATTGCTATCACAGGTATTTTATTTTACTCATCAGTTCTCTTTCAAAATCATATTCTACCCTCAATTACTGTCCATTTATAATTTCACCTAAAGTTTCAATAATTAGTGAGACAACTTAAGTTTTTAAAAAAATTTTTCCTAGCCATGCCCTGATATCTAGTCAATAAACCTTACTGCTTGATTTTAGTTGATAATTATGTGCAGAATCTGAGAAACAACTAATTTACAGGTTCAGTCTACGAATTTGAATCTTTATTTTGTAATATTTCAAATCATTCTTTACACTGTCAAAAGTTCTGCTTTGAAAAAACAAAATTTTACTTCTTTAAACTCTTCATATTTTATTCATCTAAACTTCTACATATTCTAAGATGCACATAATAATATGAATATTTTTCTTCCAATATTACTGTCAATTTGTCTACTGGGAACCATCAGTAGTGACTGTCCTGAAGAGGTGTTGGGCACATCTGCTGAATCATCGCCACATGCTTTTGCCTCAAATATTTTCTCTTCCATTTTTGATTATCTAAGCCTGCATTCTTTCTTCAAAGTTTACAGGGTCTATTAAATATATTTAGGTACTCAAAACACTTTTGACCACTTCAACTATGTACCATCTGTATACTGGAGAGTGGTTTCATTGACAGCAGAGACAAGCCCAACAATGCTAGTTCTAACCATATTAGTTCATGATTTGCTTTATAGTCTAACTTCCCTTAGAGGCTCATCACATCGCCCAGCATCTAGCCTGTAGTAGGATTGCAACTATGAAATAATTCATTTGTGAAAATATAGGAGCTGTTACACATGCTAAATTGCACTGTGTATTTAATTCTTTGAAACCAGTAGGATGGTGTGAGCAATTCACAAAGAACAGAATTAAATTCATTCAAGCAATCATTTGCCTGACTTAATGCACAGAAATGAGGCATAATGATTTTTAAGATAAATAAATATATTTGAAAAAATAAATAAATACATTTGAAAATATAATTATGACAAGAGTTTAGTTATTTCCAATTTTCAATTATCTGTGATTCCAACTCTAAGGTATCTTCATTCTGACCCTGTGTTTTCCAGAGGATAACAGGGAATTTTTGCATGTGTGTTCTCTTTCCCATATTAGACTTTTTAAACACTTGCCCAAAAAAAAAAAAAAAAAAAAAAAAAAAAAAAAAAAAAAAAAAAAAACCTTGTGATTAATGGCAGTTAGAACTTATTGGACTTGAAGGACAAATACTTGCTTCACTAGTTAAGGGAACAAGCTAATCAAAATGAAAAAGTGCAGAGCAAGAGGGAACGGAGAGAGAGGAGACTGAATCTGTATGGATCCGCTTGACATGATGAGCTGAACTGTTAACTATCCATTTACTGCATCACAAACTCGACACAACCTTTGTCGGTATTAAAAATGATGGAGTTGTTCTAGAAGAAAAGTATAAAACTTCTCAAATTAAGCCTCTCTATTTTATAGCTCTGGCTGGTATTATTCCAGCCTCTTCACAGGACGTGCTTTGCAGTGTCTTTCACAGGTAGGAAAATTTCCTACTTCCACAGTTACAAATCCTCCTTTAACGACCCAGGCTGGCTGCTTCTTTGGGGACTGTGCTTCATGCTTCAACATGAAATTGAGACTGAACTTTTTACTCCCTGGAAGGTAACACAATTTTCTTTCCTACACTGTGGTCTCATTCTTTCCCTTTGTGCCTCACATATTTCAGTCCTGCGTTGTCTGTGAACTGGAGAGGAATCAGTCTTGCAAAGGAAGCAGAAATCCTTTTCAGTGGAAGAATGCCAATTAACAATTCCAAGATGCCACGTTACTCTTTGCCTCAAGTTCATTAAAAAATATATCACTTTTGATAGAAACAAGCAGTGTGCTAGTTGTTCATACAATCTCACTTTTATTTTTTTGATTAATTAATTAATTTATTTAATTTATTCAGATTTCAATTAGTTTTTGCAAAATAACACAAAAAAGAAATATGAATAAAACAAGGGGAGCTCATTAATTGCCTAAAAATTGTTGTGTGCCTATTGGAAAAGCAAAATATGTGCTTCATAAATCGTGTGGAAAGATTACTAATCAAAATTATGTCTTTATTGAATATGTAGGAAAGGGTATGTGAATATGTACTATGATTGCACTAATGTACAGAGAGTTTTATTGTACTTGCAAACTTAAAGTACCCTTTGTTCTCTTAGAGCACCAGAGAAACATCTTTTGCATCTATGATCTAGATGTGTTGACACTCATAGTGAGCCAGCACAAGGACAAAGCAGAGTGGCTTCTAGAAGATGAAACAAACACAAAACCAAAAAAGTGACGTAGTAATTTCTAAAATTCTCCCAGTGCTAAGGACTCAAACATAAGAGAAAGCAAACATCATTTTATTGTTTCTCCTTGACATAAATACCCTTTCTGTCTCCTGAATGACCTTGTGAAGAACACTTGCTCATTTAATGTCTCCAGGGCCAATAAAAGGAAACATACCTCTGTGTACGTTGCTTCCAAAGCCATTTCTTGACTTCAACTGTATGTTTGACTTGGCATGTTCACTGGCTACTACTTTTCTATCAGCTAGTTCACTGGATGCCCTGACCTTTCCTCTTCTTTACTGCCTTTTAGACACAAAGGTCCCCCATGACCTCACAATATTTTAAATAGTTTTTATGATATTCATATAGCCCAGTGAATAATGGAAATTAAAAAAAAATTTAAACAAGTTATTCACAGTACATCCAGATTGTAACCCCCTCCCTTGTCTCCTCCCATTCCCACACTCCCTCCTTCCTCTTCCCAAACCCCCTCTCTGAGTCCTCTGAAAGGGAATGCCCTCCTTCCCTGCCTTCTGACCCCTCAATGAAGACAGCCCTCATCCTCTTCCTCTGTGACCCAGCAAAGCAGCTCTGCCAAGGGGAAGTGAACAAATATAAGGCACCAGAGTCCAAGTCAGAGATAGCCCCTGCTCTCCTTACTAGGGGACCCACATGGACACTGAGGTGCTCATTGGCTACATCAGAACAGGGAGGCTCTAGGTTATCTGCATGTGTTGTCTTTGGTTACTGCATCAGTATCTGCAGCATCCCTGTGCCAAGAGCAGCTGGTCCACATTATTGGCTTTGTTGGTCTCCCTGTAGAGCTCATGTGCACTCTGATTCCTTCTATCCCCCTACTCTTCCACAGGACTCCCGGTGCTCTGCCCAAAGTTTGCCTGTGAGTGTTAGCTCCTGCTTACCTGTGTTAGGTAGAGTCTTTCAGGGGAAATCTGTGATTAATAGTATTTTTTATACTAACTTAAAAATATTTCCTAAATTTCATTTTTTGAACAACTCTTCTATATTTCAGGAAATATTTACATAAATAAATTCCTGAGAGGAATCCAAATATGTAAGATCTATAGGCATGAATTTGAGAGAGAGCAAGGGGAGAAGAGTAGATGGAAGGAATTGGAGGGAGGAAAGGGAAGAGGAAAATGATGTACTTGTGTGTAAAAGTAACTTTTATTTACCTGATGTAATTGTCATCTTGGATGCTTACTGCTGGATAAACTCATCCTTTCTTTTTCTCTGAGAACACTGGATGGTGGTTTAACTCAGCTGTTCTGGCTTAAATGTCTCTCCAAACTGATTCAAACTGGCTTCTCTAAGGTTCTAAATGGATTTCTCTGCTTGGCCTTAAACTAATTCTAGCAATCTGTTCTAATCTTCTGGCTCCTTCTCCTCCTCTGGCCGATTCTGGTTCACCTGTGTCTAGATTGTTCTCTTTTTAATATGTCTCAGTAAAACTCTCCTGATAGAGCTGCCTCTTCTCTCTCCCTCCCTCTACACAGTTCTCTTTTTAAGTCACCTTTCTTTCTTCTCTGTTCTTGTTAGAGTTGGGCATATTCTATATTGTCAAATCTTTCTCTGATTCATCACTATGTCTTCCCCTCAATTACACATCACTTTCAAACATGGCTGGTTCCTTCCACAAACTAACTTTACCTTCATTGTTTGGGATTAAAGGTGTATATTAAAGATGTGTCTGTACTCCAGCCAGAGAGATTAAAGGAGTGTCATTCCAACTCACAGACCTAGATGTTCTTTGCATATGAACTTTTGCCAGAGCAGCCATGTTGCAGAATTAAAATTCTTCTACAATTATCATATTATCTCAAAAATATTATTTAAAATAACAACTGTAGTGGAGTGCACTTAAATCCAACATAACTCAAATATTAGGTCAGTGCAGATGACAAAAATGTATTGTAATTATCTGCTTCTGGTCTATCAGGGCTATAGAACAGACCCAGCATCTGAACTACAACCTTCGTGGGAAGTTGTACAGCACATTTAAAGGATGAAACCATAAGGAGAGGGCAGGCTTGGAGACCTGTAGCATTGACATAATGGGCTGAGCATGAGCTCTCTACCAACCAGTATTGGTTCCTGGCCCTGGGCACATGGCAACAAATGGAAAAATTGTCCTTTAGATGGCTAGATGGCCTCAACAACTCTCCTTACAACAGAAGTTGTTCAGCTATTTGGAAGTACCCAGATGCCCTAGGGCCTGGTCCTTTGAACTTAGTTTCCCCTTACAATTAAATGGAATCTGAAAACAGAATGGCAGTACTTGGAACAAGTTTCTTTTGCTTGTTTCCCAACAAAAGCACTTTAGCAATGTATTATTTGCTTTACTTAATATGTCAATCTCAATAATGGTTCAAGTTTCTTATCTGCTAATTGAAAGTGGATGGTGTTGTCATTGGAGACCATTTGCTTCTGTAGCCTGCTGACTTATTATATGACCTAAACATTTAGAAGGAAACATTTAGATTGAATCATGAAATTGTACCTTTGTAGATAATTCTAAAATATTTTTGAAAGGTTAGAACAGCAAAATGAAGTAGGAGGAAAGGCACTATTTAATTGTGGGACACTGTTCTCTTGAAGAGAAGATAAATATGCACATCAATTAAACAAAGCAAGAATCAAAATATATCTTCACACAAATAACAATCTGATTTCTGATAACAGCTGAGGAAATTCACTGAATAGTTGTGAGTTTTGTTAACAAATGGTGTAGAAAAAAATAGGCAAGTATGTACAAAAATGCATTTCATTTTATATCCTTTTTACAGGATATAAGCTGTATACTCTTCCCAAGCCCAAACAAGAATCTCTACTAGACTTGGCAATAAAATAAAATTAATTGCTAATTTTGGCTACACAACATGATCTTAAAAACCTAATAGAACTCTACAAGCAAAGACAAAGATGACTGATTTATTTTTAACAGTTCAAGAACTTAAATTCTGGAGAAAGTATGCTTAATCTGTCTGGAATGCTATCTAGACAGTTATTCTTCAGTAATGATTTTCTTCTTGATAATAATATTGCTGCTTGGATGTAAAACATCATGTCCTTCCCTTATTTGAACACTAGAATACCTACCTACAAGCAAAAGGCCCACAAGATTATTTAACCTAATATTTAACGATGTTGTTTCCACTCTGAAAGTCATCTGTGGGGTACTCAACACAAATTCTAGTCACTTGAATTGCGTTAAAATAGATCCTGGGTTCATCTTTCCCAAATTCAGCTATGGAAGCTTTAAAAATGAAGGAGGAGCCCAATAGATGGAGAGTCTTCTGAAACCGTCAGGGGATTCCAATGGAGTTTGATGTGGACATTTAAAAATTCTTCTGTTCTAGTCCCTCAGTTCTATTCCTGGTTCTTGTAATGCTAATAACTCTTAACTTTATTTCTCCCTACCTTTGTTTCCAGTCACCAGTTAAGGATTTTCCTTCAATGGAACTTTACCTATGCCCACTGAGGTGCGTCTCTACTGCCATCACCTCCACTCCCATTCATCTGGAAGCAGCAAGAACACTCTCCATTCCTATATCACAATAGCACTTAGCGTGCCTTCTCAGTATGAAAGGTTGATGAGAATAGGACTTTCAAACTTGCCAGGCCATTTAGGGTAAAAAAAAAAATGCTCCAAAGAAAAGTAACTAACTTTTTTCTTGGAAAAAGCCAGAAACATCTTTGGGCTTCTTGGTAGCATTGTCCTTGCAGAGACTGGAGATACTAGAAGTGTTTGGAGGAGGGCCCCTTCTGTCATGACCCTAAGGGAGGGGAATAGGGTGAAAGTGGGAGGGAAGGGGGAATGGAAAGAGGAAGATACAAGTGAGGGGATAACAATCTAGATGTAATCTGAATAAATTATTTTTTTAAGAAGAGTTTGGAGGATCTGATCCTTCCTTGATCAGGATCCTGAACGAGTTTAGAGTTTCCACTTCAGAATTGGGAGTGTTAGAATGGCAATAAAGTTCCACTAAGGAAAATTGTCCTTCAGGTAAAAAGAATAAAATATATGTCCTGGGTGAATAGCAAGCATTTCCGCAGGGCAGGGCCAAATATCTGGCCAAGGGACCACCTCCAGGAGAGAGAGAGAGCTTACCATAAGCCATGCTAAGGAGATGAGCAGAGTAATTAGTCCTTTACTGAGATAATGTGCTTCTCCCTCATATAAACTACATCACCCTTTATAAACTCCACCCCTTATAAACTACAAATAGATTCAACTGGGTCCACTCACTTTTCTAGCGCAACATCTCTTTTTCCTTTTTTTCTGTCTCTTTTTTTTTAGACATGCACTAGAACCTAAGTATGCTTTTTCTGATCCTGTGAGGTTACTCACTTTTCCTGTAAAGCACTCTCTCCCTCACTGCTATATGGCTACTTTTCTGACATGTTTCTCACTTATTTGTTTGTTTGTTTGTTTGTTTATTACTTCATATCCTGAGTGTAACCCCTTCCCTCCTCTCCTTCAGTTCCCTGCCTCCTTCCATCTTCCTCCTCCCCCTCCTCAATTCCTCAGAAAAGGAGAACCCCCCCATAGGTCCACCACAGCTTGTCAAGTCAGTCCCATCAGGACTAAGCACTTCCTCTTCCTCAGTGGTCTGGCAAGGCAGCTCAGGGCAGGGAGACAGTGGGTGACCAAAAAGCAGGCAACTGAGTCCATGTCAGAGCCAGCCCACCCCCCCACCACAGGTTTTCTTTACTTAGGGGACCCACATGAAGCCTGAGCTGCCCATCTGCTACAACTGTGTAGCAGGCCTTAGTCCAGTCTATGCATGGTCCTTGTTTGGTCCTTCAGTCTCCACAAGCCCCTCCAAATATTGGGCAAAGTGTAGGGAGTCTTGTGGAAAAGCTGCATGATGGATAAAAGAACTGGAGGTGACAGGACCTCCACAAAAACATCAGAGAGCCAGCTAACCCTATATGTGATTTTAATGGCAGCCTAAAAGGCATGGGTTTTTCCTCTTCTCTCCTTTTCTCTTTCCAGAAGCTTCTGTGATTTATAACTTGCTTGCAGTGAAGATTCCTGTTTTTGTTTTATACACTCCAGCAAAGTTGCCCTCAAGCTTCAAACAACATCACCAATAACCAAATGTGTCTTCTTACACAAAAATAATTAAAACCAAACACATGTAAATATAACATGCAACCTTATACAATTTTCAAGAAAATATGAAAGAACTAATAGTCATCTAGTAGGTATGAAAGGGGACCAAAGACACATTTTTACTTCATCAAGGAAGAGAATAACTTTGACAATTGGGAATTGGAATTGATCAAAATGAACAGGTTTTCCTCCCTTGAAAGTACTGAGAAGAGAGTTAAAGCAAAAATTATATACTAACCGAACATATTTCTGAGGCAAATATCTAACCAAGATTATATAAACCGGTAGTATGTGTTATATAGCAAAGCTTTGTCTGAGCAAATACATAAACAAAAAGATATGCAGTCATAAAATAAACATACATTAAAACATAATGAGATGTTCAAAACAAGACATCAGTTTACCAACATTAAGGAAATACAAATAGTACTGATAATCGTCCTATAAAGAAGGCTGGCCAAAATGAAAACTACAGTAACCTCTGATGATCATGAAAAACAATTGAAAATTGTCATAATCTGTTGTTGGGAATGCAAATGATGTGTGCACAGTGACAAAAATTTATAAATATCTTATTGAATTCAACATTTGTCATACTGTGTAATAGTCACATATGTATTTATTTACCCATTATGAAAATTCATTTTCATAATCTGATGCCAGATGCAAAGCTAAAAAGACCTTATGTAGTCTTCACTAAGGAAAGGTATAAAAAATGTGATAGATTCATGCTGTTGAGACTTTATGACTTTAAACACAGATAAAATATTCACAACATTATGACATAATGCATATTTCTTATACATTTTAAAAGAAACTTAAAATGTAAACCACAGGAAGTAAAAGTAAATTAAACTTTAAAAATAAAGGTGAAAAAAACAGATTAAGAAAACCAATATTTTCTATGTATAAAATTTACTTGAGGATAGTTTACTTAAAATGGGAGTTACATGGAGAGTAAATATGAATAAATTCCAACAGAAAATAGAGTAAGCAGAAAGTCTTGAGTTAATTGCAAACAAGCTTATAAAGTTTTCTTATATCCAAAATATATAAGTATGTTTTGTAAATCTGGGAACAACAATTTCCTCAAAAACTGTAAGAACTTCCATCATTGCACATGATCAGTAATGTGCAATATCAGAGCAAAGCTGAAGAATAAAACAGCCACAAAGTAGTGTTGAGGACAACTTCTTTCATTTGTTATGTGTCTTTTAGTTGTGATCTTGTAGAAACACATAGTTCAGAGATAATAGGCTTGACCTAAAAAGTTATTAGGACCTGCTCAATGATGATAAAAAAATTATAATTGTGTTGTTTAATCAATATACATAAATGTAATAAACAGTATGTTTAATGGCCACATTAGTAGTCACATAGACTTGAGACACCTGGGTGACTAGCTACCGAGTACCTTCACACAACTGCAGATAAATATGCAAAATTACTCTGCAAATTCCCTTGTTCTTTTTTTCATAATTAAGTTGGAATAATAAGAATAGCAGCCAGATTGTACAAAATCATCTGTAGCCATTTTTACATGGGTGTCTATAGAACCACATGGTTGATCTCATTAGCAAAGGGAAAATATTAATTGAGTAATACCTTGTGCTGAGACTGAACACAGATATGAAGTAAGATACATATATCAGGGAAGAATTGAATGTATTAAAAAAAAGAATTGAATGTATTATGAAATTGTCATACTTATACAAGCAATTTGTCAGTTTTCATATGTTGAGAATGGACAAATAGAAAATATGTTGAATTCTATCTTAGTTACTTGGAAAAAATTCCTTCTTCCATATAATACATTGAAGTCATTAGTTGGGAACATGTTTTGTCTTTTTTTCCCTTAGCTTGGACTCACATTCAGTTTAGAGTGAAGGCATGGCCTTGATTTCTTTGCATGACTTTCAGACCCTAGAGAGGCAAATGAATTAACTCAATAACTACTGATATTATTTGCCTTTAATGTGATTAATAAACAATAATTTTGATATCTTGTAGCAATTATCATGAACATGCTTTTTTTTCTGTGTACATAATTTCTTATGTAAGTTTGAATATATTTAACTTATATGTAAAACTTACACATATTAATAGAATAATATATTTTTCAGTAAATGTATATGTGTGTGATGTCAAATCATTAAGCATAACAGCCTCACGAAACTTTTAGCACTTCCTTATGTCAAAACATTTTTAATCTTTCAGTTTGTTTTTTTTTTTTAATATACAGTATACACTCCCAGACTGAGTATGTTTTGGGCAATGAAATATGAAAGACAGTGGCATATATCACTCCACGTGACCATCTTACAGCTATAGATCTATGGTTACTGGTCTTTCAACCTTAAGACTGTGTTTCATGAGGTAACGCCTCTTCAGCTTTGTTGCCCAAATTAAGAGCAAGAACAGATATGGAACTATAAACCAAAAAGGAAAATAATTCTTACCATGATATGCCATGAAAATATGGGAACTCTTGATGTAGTTAGTGGTTTGAATAAGAATGTCCCCCTTTGAGCTGTCACTCCTATTCAGCATTTATGTGGTTTCAATCCTTCTGCATGCATGGTAACCACTGAGCCATGTCCCTTCCCCTACACTCTGCTTCTTAAGTCAACATCAGCTACATCATCTGAACATATTTTTCTGGCACTTCTATTTTCACAATTTTATTATTGATATCTATCCTCTTCCATTATAACATAACATGGTATATGCTCCATAATAGAACTATCCCATAATTCAAATATACAGTATTTAACATAGTCTACCAGCAGTGGATGAGAAGTGAGCTGGGAAAAGTGAACAAATAGAGCTCAAGTTGATCTAGGATTGATTATTTTTTAGTTAGGCAAGTATTATAAATAATGATAAGTGTTATAAGGTGGGAATAAAGGGGTTGTTATCTGAATTTCAAATTATATAAAAATCATTTCTTGAAACTCTAAATACAATTTAATAGACTGTAAAAAAAAAAAAAAAAAAAAAAAAAAAAAAAAACAAGAATGTCCCCCTTAGGTTCATGTAGTTGACTGCTTGGGCAATGGCACTATTTGAAAGAATTAGGAGGTGTGGCCTTCTTGGGGAAGTGAGTTATGGAGGATGGGCTTTAAGGTTTCAGAATCCCACGCCAAGCCCACAAACACTCTCTTTCCCTGCTGCCTGGGGATCCAGAGGTAGAACTGTCAAATACTTCTCCCATACCATGTCTACCTATGTGATGCCATGTTTCCTGATATGATGAGAAAGTTTGACTGATGTGCTTCTTAGATTTACTAGGTTCTGGCATCCATTTGTCAAGAGATGACTCTTGGTTTTATATGGTATCTTTTCTGTTTCTTATTACTATATTTAAAATAAGTGCATAAACACAAATATAAGCATAAACTAGAAGCACATCTTCAAATAAAATTTCATCTTAAACTTAAAAAAGAAATATACAGTATAATACCTTTTATACTCAGTCATTTTCCTATCCAACAGCATACATGAAAGCTAATGGTTAGAACCATTAATAGACTTAATTGTGTCTGTAGTATGGTCTCTAGTCTCTAGAAATTAACAATATAGTCACAGCTCCATTAGAGCACCTATGTAACATCACACACATAAGGGCAACTACATGTGGTACTTGAATGCTTGTAATTGCAATAAAATACAGAAATCTTTGTAGATTCATATTTCATGTATTAAACTCTGGAAACAAGTTGCCAATTTCATTATCGACCTTTTTATTTTTCTTTCAATAAGTACAGAAGAATTTTTGCAATATTAATAATCAATTTTAAATAATCTTGGCTTATCATTTTTTTAACTCCAGTTATCTTAATGTTACACTGCCTTCCTAAAGAGAAAAATAACAAAAACAACAACAAAAATAAAACTACAAAAGTTATAGTTTTCATATGATATTTTTGTAAATTAGCTTTGTAAAGGTTGGCCTATCCTCTAATCATTTATTTTTAAGGTATTAATCCATTTATGTGTGGATGTGTGTGTTTCTCATACATGCCTGTGTGAATTTATATCTACCATGTGTATGCAGGAATCGACAGAGCACAGAAGAGGGGACAGACGCCTTGGGGTTAGAGTTGCAGGAAGTTATGGTCTGCCATGGAGATTTTGGAGATTGATTGATTGATTTGGTTTTTCAAGACAAGGTTTTCCTGTGTGTCAAACCCTGGCTGTCCTGGCTTTGCTTGTAGACTAGGCTGGCTTTGAACTCACAGAGATCCTCCTCCTTCTGTGTCTCCAGTGCTAGGATTAAAAGCATGCCCCACCACAGCCAGCTTACCTGCAAGAGCAGTAAGCTGTCTTCACAGAGACCTTGCTCTGTGAAGCCCTTTTTCATTGGTCTTATGCTTCTTATTCATTTTGTAGAGGAAGGTTTGGAATTAGCCTTACAAAGATTAATGGAAAATAGGACCAGAGATAATCTCTCTTAGGTACTGCCCCATCAGAATTTCCTTTTTAATTGACATAGATGCAGATTCAACATACCTTTGCTAATAGAGTTTTTGTCCATTTCATGTTTCATTTGGTTCTTTAACTATAAATAAATTACCTCTAATGTTTGGTCTCACGTTTAGAGATATGACCTTAAACTATTTTCTTCCTTGATCACAATATTAACATATACCTGCTTGGTTACTCTGTGGTCTTACTGGGTAGACATTCAAGTTGGTAATGTCTAAGTTAAGAACCATTTACTATGTCAAAAGTACACCCCATATTGTAGGACCCATAAGGAGTTTGTGCTGCCTGTCTGCTGCAACTGAGCAGAGGGTCTAGTTCCGTATCATACATGGTCTTTGGTTGGTGCATCAGTCTCTATATGTGTGGTTATCCTGTATTATGTGGCTAATATCCACTTATGAGTGAATATATGCCACGCATGTCTTTGTGGGTCTGGGTTACATTACTCAGGATGATCTTTTCTAGTTCTATCCATTTGCCTGCAAATATCAAGACTTCCTTGTTTTTAATAGCCAAGTAGTTTGCCATTGTGTAAATGTACCACAGTTTCTTTATCCATTTTTCAACTGAGGACACCTAGGTTTTTTCCAGATTCTGGCTATTATGAATAAAGCTACTATGAACATAGTTGAGCCTGTGAGTAAATATAAGTATCTTATTTTTTTAAATGTAAAACTGAGGGCTTGCAAATCAATATGCCTTGGCCAGATCCTCTGAGATCTGATGTGGACAGCGTCAAGGGTCGCTCACCTCTCCTAGTCCATGCTCTCTGCACAGATCCACCCCAGTTGAAATTCAACTCTTAGAAGAACGGGAATGAGAAGTAACTACAGCTGCTTCATAAAATTCACCTTTTTAAAACTTAACATTTTTAGTCTCTTACACTAGCATGGGCTTACTTTCCATTTTTAAATATAAATATTTAATAGCCATAAACATGCCCCATGCCCTGCTGTGAGCCTAAGAGATATATGTCTAGGCCCACAAAACCCAGGTAGTATCATAACAGCAAAATCTAACATACTCAGCATCTTATTTCTCTTCCATTCTTATTAATTTTGCATGAAATGTGCCAATAAATTAACTCTTAGCATCCAGTCCGTAAGATATGCTGATGCTTGGGTTTTCTAGTTTTATGGAGAGGAATGAAATAGTCTAGTACAGAAAAGTCAGTAAAGGGGGAAATGAAGTAGGAAATAAAATTAAGGGTTATGCCTTGCTTTCAAGGGAGTTTTGTAGAAACTACTTCATCATGAGTATATATGACACCTAGTTTGGTATTACTCTCTCTATCTGAATTGGCTTTATTTAACAGAACATTCTCTGACCCCTCAGTGGGGCAGAGTAGTAAGGAACATCACTAAAGACCACTGGCAGCTGTCAATTCCTTAGTTAAGAATCAAACAAGAACACACAATTTCTGATGGCTTGGTATCAATACAAAAAACACACATATAAACTAAATACAAGATCAGTGGTGGCTGTAAAATGACTGCTAATTTCATGGAATGAAATGAAAACATCAGAGAGAAATTATTTCAAGCACATGTTTCATGGTTATACCAATATTTATGTCTATTTAATCAAATAGCCCAAAGTTTTCTGAATTCTGTATGCAATTCCAACAATTAAAATCATATTAAAGCATTCTTAGATGTCTTTTTAATGTTCTTTTTGGTTTTTGTTTTCTTTCCTAATTAACATTCACATTAATCTCTATAAGCAAAATCTTTATTTTTAAAAACGTAAAAGATATCTAAGTTATTAAATATTACTTCTTTGGGAATTGTCATTAATATTATAGCTTCTCTGATTTTGGTTCTTGTTACTATTTTTTATTTTCTTCTTTTTACTTAATTTAATGTTTCTGCATAATGGACACAAAATCTGGCTTCTCTTCTTTCAGTTCAAATTTATTTGTATTTAATATGTTGTATTTGCCTGTATTCTAGGGTTAAATTGCCCTTTTTTTATGGTTCACACACACACAGAAAGAGAGAGAGAGACAGAGACAGAGAGAGAGAGAGCAAGAGAGAGAGAGAGAGAGAGAGAGAGAGAGAGAGAGAGAGAGAGAGAGAGAGAGAGAGAGAACTGGTTCATCAGTCTCAGCATTGAAATGCTTGCTGCTCTTGCAAGGATATGGATTCAGTGGCCACCTTCTAAATTCAGCTGATTCAAACTGTCAATAGCCCCAGATCAGCATATCTAACATGTTCTTTTTGCCTAGGTGGTTACTGGTACTCACACAAGTGCAACTATACAAGCATACATGCATACATACACAAGCACACGGAAGTGAAAGTAATTAAATAGACCTTTCCAGAGATACAAACTAACCATTGGAATTTATTTTATTTTTTTATTTTATTTTGGGATAGGGATTGCATGGACTCTTTGCACATACTAAGAAAGTGTTTTACCACTGAACTTCATCTGTGACCATTTCACTTTTATTTTGCACAGACATAATGGACACAGTATATATAATATTTTCAAAATAACATATAATACAATTATCCTCAACAGCAATATTGGATTCTATGAATGTTAAAGTTATGAAACACCAACAGAGAACAAGCCTATTTTAATAAACTATAGCCTTTGTTCTGTACCTTAAAGTAATGCCTGCTACACCACTGCATTCCACGGAACTGGCCATTTCAAATATTTTCCTGTCTTTCTTGTTGGTCCTCTTGGAGAAAAGCTTTCATTGATATTTAGGTTTGACACAGAAACTAGTGAGTTTCATAAATATATTGTCATAAAAATATGTCATTATACTTTTTTCCTTCTTTGACATTATTAGTTATTTCTTGAGTAAAGATTATTCAACATTGTCAATATTCACATCCTTTTCTTCTTTAGTTTCTTATGTTTCCTGAAACTTGAACTTTTGGGTCAAACCTTATTTACACTTTGTATTTTTCTAGACATATCATTTAAATATTTACTATGCTTAAACATTTATAATTTAACTGTTTATCTACAGTTAATAACAAATAGATATATGTAGACTACTTCTTCCCTTATGTAAACATTCATCATTTCAATTTTGATCAGTTGGTTCTCATGTTATTTGTTAATCTCAGCACAGAAATGTGGCTCTCCTAAATTTCAATTGGAAGATTAATGAGGTGGTGCCCACTCAGCCAGTTAACAAATACATGCCAAGTGACTCTTGAGACACAGTCTTGAGACACAATCATGTAGTAGATGCACCTGTTCTTATGGAGCTAATATTGAAGTCCAGAAATAGAGATAAAGGAAATATTTAAAAGTCAAGTAGATGAGAACATATTGGGTCACAAATAAGAGAAATGTTAAGTATAATATTGGCACAACAAGTAGTGTAGAGAAGAATGTCTTTGATATTTAGCTAAGAAATACAGAAGAATTTTTAACATATTGCATCCCCTTTGAAAAGCACACAATCTACTTCACTTAGATATAATAATGTAAACATTGTTCAAACTTCCAGCAAATTTAGGAAGAACAAAAAACTATCATTGTCTTGGATGTTCTTTTATCTCACTAAAAGTAATGTATTCTGGGAAATAAGACTGTTACTTTCAAACAGATCTATTCCTATTGTAAAATGTGACTGAACTCACTCCAAATCACTTCTCCATTGAGTTTTATGAACCTGAAGGATACAGAAATAGGATTCATTTTTGTGCTTCCAGACATCATCACACTTGGTGATCTCTAGTATGCTACCAATGGTACTGCTTACCTCTGTTCTCTGTGCTTCAGCAGCATTTCACATGGTCCTCCACTTATATCTTTGTTGAACATATGAAAAACAGTGGTGTTTTGTTATTAACACGTTTTAAATGCCTTTAAATGCATACACATTTGTGTCAGGTCATATATAAGACAACATTTTAGTAAGTTCTCTCAGATGGATTTTAACATTAGTATTTTATGATTTTAATTCTTTAAGGTTTGGGGGGAAAACACCCATCCACTTAAGAATAGAAAGAGTATTGATTTGGGTTTTTATGAGAAATTTAAGAAATATTACATAGTTGGCATCAGTGAACATGCTGAAGGGCATGAGGAAAATGTCCACAAGCCCCACCCCCGCACAAAGAATGATAGACAACTGTATAAACCTTGGAGCAGGGGAAATGATTCTCCCCAGGGAAGAGTACACAATTGGCTAATGGTGCTAAATGATCTTCCTTTAAAATATGCATACAAGTATTATTATATGGACTCAATGGGTTATATTTAGGGGTATACCTATTTATTGAATGCATATAGTGCAAAAGTGTCCATGAAGTTAATGGAGAGCACAGAGAGGTATATGAGAGGGCTTGGAGGAACAAACTGAAAGAAAGAAATATAATTGGATTATAATATCAGAAGTAAACAGAAAGTTCAAATGGTTATTAAATTGGGTCATCTAATCAAATACTTTTATTTTAAAGGCAAATTCTCAAGTATCCATGAATGTGAACCATTTACTGAAAAAGCTAATTGGTTAGTGGCAAATTCCAAAGGAAACCAAACCTTCCTATGCACTGTTACTCTCTCAGTGTGTAGAGGAAAGGAGAGGGAGGGCATAATCTAAGAGGAAATTAACTAGAGTGAATCAAGTCTAACAGTGACAGATATTTGAGAAAAGAGATAAACAGAAGAATAATAGCTCCTTCCAGCAGCATGGAACCTGATAGATTCAGAGGAGGATGGAAGAGAAGTAGAGGGATCAGTGTAGTCTAGAAGTGTGTGAAGAAAGGGAAAGAAAAAACAAGGTTTAATATCTGTTCCAATGACTTAGAAATTATCTCTTTCTTAGCATTCTTTCATGTTATATTAGTTTTATGATATACTGGCATGCATTTTAACATTACAAAAACCATGATAGATATTGATTTACATTCAGAATTTTAGACTTATCAAGATAGGAAAGATGTTTTCTTCAAGGCTGTCAAATACAATTAGCCAAAACACTATTAATGTAACATATATATACATATATATATATATGTATATATATATATGTATATATATATATATATATATATATATATATAATTCCTGATTGTTTTCAGGTTCTTCTTGCTGTAGGTAGTTTATTGTAAATATTTAATAATATAAATGTATATATAAAAATATTTACTAAAAAAATTAAAAATTAAAAAAGAAAATACTCAATACAGAGTAGTAAAGATTCAAATTTAACTTCCTATTTCTTTTTCCAGAAATAATAAGCCTGTGTTCATTATTGAGATAGATATTGTATTTATTAATCTGTGACATAAATGTTATAATTATTTATCTGTGATAATCAGTTACATAGTGATTCTAGGTGTTGCTATGTATTTTTATGTCCTAAATTGGAAATGTTTTATAAGAGTAATTTTGAATCCTAGGTAACATGGTTAAGTCTTACAGGTCCACCATGGTAATAGGCTAATGTTATTGGGCATCTAAAAGGTCCAAATCAGGAATGATGTATCAACAATTTATACAGCAGAAACCACAATAAAATATTTTTACTCTCAAAGGGATTATTCTTGATTCTGAATAATATTGTTCAATGACTGCATTTATGCCTTTCAGATAAGCTTACCTATTTTGTGTCTTGTTGATAGTGGAATAATTAATCTTGCGATGCACCATTAGGAAACTAGAATATTATTACTTCCCCATTTTCCTCAATATTTGTTGTTTATAGTGGTAAGTTCTGTTGCTATAATTTTATGTTTTTATTTTGTGAAATACTAATATTCATTATGAATACTATGTTAAATATTTAAGATCTCTGAAACATCAGACTTTAATAATCTTCATAATAATATTGGCTATAACAAAGATTATCAATAAATGTTAAGACCACTGAATTGAAGTAATGATGAACACTGTAGAGAGCCTTATAATATCAATCTATGTTATGTAGTCATTGTGTTCAGTTTGGTGGAAAAACATATTGATAATAATATCATTGTAGTTACCACCTTAAACAATTAATTAAGATATAGGGGAAAGAGAAAAACTCATAAGCCTCCTGATGTGAGATAATATGAATAAAAAAATCATTACCCAAATCATGAGGAAATAAACAAGTTAGAAATTTGGAAATTAATTAAACAGCTGCTCTAGATTCTTTTAAACCTTGAGTGCTATGAACAGCCAACTATGACAGGTAGGGATATTTTCTGTGATGGCAGAAGGTGGCACAATTACACAATGGGAGGAATTTTATGAAAGCTAAGAAATACACATTCAACATGTTTTATACACAGGTATAGGATGAAGTTGACATGAGATTATTGTACCCACATTGTATTTCTTATGCTTAAGATGTGCTAAATATTTAGAAAGTGGTCCATAGAAAAATCTCCATAAAGTGTCAAAAAGTATTTTCTTTGAGAGAGAAAGGAGGGGGACAGAAAGCAAAATGCTATTTATGAGCCGAGATAAAAAGAAAAGGTAGATTATTAGTTCTTTTGTTTGTCCCTTCTTCACTAATGCTATGAGTGCTCCAAATTAAAAATATATATATATATATATATATATATTAGTAAAATTATGTCAATAGAACTAGACTTGAAAAAAAGACTTTTACTGTCTCTATTTTAAATGTATTTTAATTTAAAATTTTTTCATACAATATAATTTGGTAATAGATTTCCATTTCCAACTCTTTCCATATCTTATCCCAGCCCTCCATACACTAATTTCATATTCTTTCTCTTTCAAGCAAGCAAGCAAACAAGAACTCAAATACAAAAACCACCAAACCAAACAAATTAAAAACGTACACAAAAAATAGGAAGTCTTATTTCTGTGGTAACCTACTCAAGCATGACTCCTGCTCTGGGGTGTGCTTGATGTACCCAGTGTCATCCCATTAGAGAAAACTGAGTTCCCCTCTCCTAGCATAAATCCCATGTTTAAGGGTGGGACTTTGCACACATGTCTGTCTTTCTATGCTGGAACTTTGTCTGGATTAAGCTCATGCAGGACTTGTGTGTGTTGTCACAGACTTCATGAGTTCATATGTGCATTAACTCTGCCCAGTTATGTCTAAAGGATATTGTTTCCTTGGAGTCACCCACCACCTTTGGCTTTGTAATTTTTCTGCATCTTCACCTACTCTTCTCTGTGTCTCCCTGAGCCTTGAGGGGAGAGGTTTGATATGGTCATCCCACTTAATCCTGATAAAACTTGCTTTTAAAATATAATTTTTAAGTAATAGGGTGATATGTAATACATGAAAATAAGGTGGCTCAGAAGGAAAGGCCATGATTTGCCATGTTCTTTGCATTTGTGCATTCTGTTCTATCATCCTTGATTTGTGTGTGTGGCTTTGTTTTTAATGGCTTGAATAATGTTTTTTAAGGAAAATATGGAAAGAATTTTTTCAGTTCACTATGTTACCAGAAGACATTATCTGAGAATCCCAGTGGTAATACAACCTGATATGACCTCATACACCTTTCCTCAACCAAGTCTTTTGGGATCTAACTCCATTCCCTTCCCACCTAACTGTATGCCTACAGGTTTCTAGGCCGCATCTTATTTTTAAATAAAGATGTGATAAGAAAGAACATATGTTTGAAAAATAAAGGTCCATGAAATCTATTGGAATAACTGAATTCCATAGCCTCTTTTATTGACGACATACATGTTGTGATATTCTACTCAACACCGAGAACATATTTGTAAGCACTTTCCAATCTCTATGCATTTGTAATGTATGTTTTGTTGTGGACTGTAGGCTTACAGTTATCAGTACTTCTTGATTTGGCATTTGCTTTGTGAGTAAAATGAAAGCTACACGTAAAAATTTGAAGTCAATTACTACTATCCTTACTCCTAAGTATATAATGATTTTGTCATGAATAAGTAATTTTCATCAATTATTTGAGAGCAGTGCATGGCATTAAATCTGTAATTACAATAAGCAGGCAAGTGTTTAATCATACTGAAGGAAAATGGAAGTTCTTTCTTGTTCAAAGATTAAAGTAAAGTCAACTACAATCTATCAAATCAAAGTTTGGTTTATTTTCCCTAGGGCTCCCCTAGGGCTAACGATAAAGCTCAGAGGTTAGTGCTTTTCTAACATGAGGAAAGTCCTGCTTTCAGTCACGAGGGCTTTGGAAACCCAAAGGCTTACTATTGGTAATTGAGGATTAACCGGGCTCATTATTTATTGTGTTAGTAAATGCAAGAAAGTGACTCTTCTCACTTTGTAGCCAAGGATGACTTTCAACTGTGATCCTCTTGCCTTTATCTCTCAAGAGCTGGAGTCACAAGGGTGTACCACCATGCCTAAATTGTTTATTTTTAAATATATTTTTATTATATTTCTCTTAATACATATTACTTTGTGGTTCTCAGATCAGTCCTTAGTTTCCTGTATAGTCACTGCTGTTCTGCTGATCAAACAATGAATCTTTTCAAAATGTTCTTTTAACAAACAGAGTAAGATAATAAGTTAAAATATGTTAGGTCATCAATTATAGACAGCCCAGAGCACTGAAGTAATTTGACTTATATTTTAGCACACACACATACACACACACTCAATGACCAGTTTATTTGTCTCTGATACATTTTAAAAATAGAATTAGTTCTTCACTCTTTGTTCCTTTCTAGCAATGCTGATATATAGAGACACCTGCTGGGAAACAAATGAACAGAAGAAATTCAAACCTGTGCTTTGGAAACAAGAACAGCTTTCCCGATAGAGAGTAAGTGTGCTTGCCTCACACAACACGTTTAGTTCTGATCAGCAGCTGTCCCTGAAACATATCAACATTCACATATATCTAATATTTTAAGGCTAACCTAGAATCAATCCCTGAACATATAGTTTTAATAACTAACCATTAGAAATAATACTCTACTTAATAAGTCATCTGATATAAGAAAATAACAATAAACATATTTCACTCAAGTCATTTATTAGATAATTATATATTTTAGGAAATAATTAAATAATTATGTTTTTAACATTTTATAACATCACGTTTTCATAGGTTATTGTTTTACTTTTCACAAGCTCTTATTATTGACTGATTTTTATACGCATATATAATATATCGAGGAAAATAGTCCTTTGGATTTGTCTTTACATTATTAACATTTGTTGTTAGTTTCTACTTAAATGGGTCTCACAGTTATAACCTCCTAAATAAAATCATTAAAAACTAATAGAAAACATTTAATATTTAGTAAGAATATTCCAGGTTATAAAATTATGTTCCAAACTGCAAGCTATCCCTAGAATTTGCTGAAGTATGTTGATGTCCCATGCATCATGAAAATCTAAAATCATAAAATCTAAAAACAATGTGGGCATATGTGATTCCTTGAGTGATTTTAACAATTTCATTTACATGGCTGGCTGAATTTTGACTAGCAGGGCAAGATCATAGCCAGGTCTTGGAGTGCAGCCACTACAATAGTTTTCAAGTGATATTCACCATAATTCAGCTGAACATGGTCCAGTCATGTGTGGAGAATAGATGACAGCCTGATTTCCAAGCACCTGCTCTATGCTCCCAACCAGATAGGGAGAATACATTACATGGTGACAAACTGATATCTGGCCTCCAACCATGTGGCAAAGATGCTGACAATTGCTTCAAAGCCAACCTAACATATGATTCAAGGTGGCTTGAGCATTACATAATTTCAGAAAGGAAGAGAAGACACCTTGAGAAAGTAGTTATATAAAATAAAAATGTTGGGAGGAATGGGAGGATACAAGGGATGGGCTAACAACTGAGATGTAATTTGAATAAATTAATAATAAAAAAGGAAAAATAAAATAAAATAAAAATGTTCCTTATACATTAAAGGACCTTAAAAACCTGTTGAACTATTTCTACTATGCATACAGAATCATTCTAGGATGTCCAACATCATCTATAAAAAGACAACAGTTGAGAAAACATGTCATGAAATCATACAAACTTTTTGTATATAGCAGCATTACATATTCTGTATGTTATTTTCAAACATCTTCAGTGAAATTAAAATTCATTAAATTCATCACCCTGAGATCATCTGAGCATACTTAGAATAATGGTGAGAGATTAATCATGGAATCCCACGCAAAATATCTAAGGAGTTTCAGTGAAAATTCTAAAAGACTGGACATGTGTCACAATGTGAGCTGGAGCACTGCTGTTGGTTATAAGATTCAAGATTGGGACTGGAGAGATGGCTCAGACATTAAGAGCCCCGACTGCTCTCCCAGAGGTCTTGCCTTCCATTCCCAGCAACCATATGGTGGCTCACAACCATCTATATTGTGATATAATTCTCTCTTCTGGCCTGCAGGTGTACATGCAGGCAGAGCACTGTATAAATAATAAATCTTTTTTTAAAAAAAGATTGGAGATTGGAGGGAAATAATCAATTGACTCAGGATAGTATAAATAGAAGATAGAAGAGAAAATGTGAACAACTGCAACCTGCAAGACCTCTGTAATCTTTCTGGTGTGCTTCGTCAGTTCTTGTGTAACAAAACAAGCCAGAACTACACAGATTGAGTACTGTGTTTAGTGTTTGTTTTACTTATGATTAGAATACATGCCAGTGTATTTAAGAGGGAGAAATTTAAAAAATGAAATCTTTCACTCCAAGTACCTTATAGCTTTATTTGATGTTCTTTTTCGATTACTGAAAGTATGTACATATATGATATGCCAAAACATTAATTTCTAATATATGTGCTTGCATGTTCTTTTATTCAAATCATAAAGTTAAACTCATAACAAAAGACAGATGATGTTTGTGATGAGGAATATGGTAGTGATGAGTATGGAAAGGCTGGATAGATATAAGTACCTATTAAAAACACTAGCACAATAGGTGCAGTAAATTTTGAACCCCTACCCAGATCTAGGCAATGGACAGGACATTCTTCACAGTTGAGTGCAGAGTGGGGACTGACTTTCACATGAACTCTGGTGCCCCATATTTGACCATGTCCCCTGGATGGGGAGGCCTGGTGGCACTCTGAGGAAGGATAGCAGGCTACTGAGAAGAGACTTGATACCCTATGATCATATACAGGGTGAAGAGTTTCCCCTCATATACAAAGGGGAGGGGAGTAGGGAAAATGGGAGGGAGGAGGGAATGGGAGGATAGAAGGGATGGGATAACAATTTAGATGTAATATGAATAAATTAATAAAATGTATTTTAAAAAACACTAGCACAATGACAGTGAGTAGAAATGGAGTGTTATTGTTCAGACAACAAAAGAAAACCTCCCCTGTGAAAACAGTCAATCACCTGCCTTTGGGCATTCAGGACCGATGGACTTCCTTTGGAGGTAGCTAAGTAATACTGAGAGGGATAGTTGATTATAGTGACTTCCTCTCTTTCTCATACCACTTGACTTGATGTATCTTATCCTACTGGTCTTCCTCTCTGTAATGTTGCACTTCATGACAGTCCCCAAGCAATGAGATGATGTGGGCACAGACTGAAACAATGAGTAAAAATAAATACTTCTTCCTCATTTGTTGACTATCTCAGAAATATCATCACAGCTGAGAAGAACTGACTAATACACAAGGTTACTCTGAGTTTACAGATGACCATGTAGAAAATAAAAAGTGGGCAAGTACTGAGTACACAATACAAATGCAAAAGGAAAATAAATCAGAACTAAAAATTAAGAGCCTTAACAGAAAAAAACTTAATTAAGCTATTATTTTGGCCAACTTCTTTCCTTAAGAATTGGAAAACAAATTGTAAAATAATAACTTAGTGTTGTGTTTATTAGTTTAGGTAAGCACTTTTCCTGTATGGACCTTACAAAGTGCACCCAGATAGAAGGAAGAGTGAACTCATTATTGTCCCCTGAAGACAGCGTGATTCTAAATCAGCTAAAATATGAGGCTCGGGGTAACTTTGGGGCTAGTAATAAAATTCATGGTGCTTAAATTGCTCACTTCTAATGCATATTTTACAAGTCTCAAAGGAAACCTCTGGAACTCATCATTTCCCCCCTTTTCTCATTACTGTATCTGATGCACTTTCAAACTGTGTGAGATGCATTTAATAGTTTCTGTAGCAGTGAAAGTTCCTGTCTGAGAGAACTTGAAGTAGCTACAGAAGAGATCCTGATAAGAACTGTCATCTTCTGATGTTACAGGAGAATACTGAGGAAACCTGTATATAAAACCCTTGGCTCTGATGTCAGCAAAGGCTCAGTCATCTAAACCATATTGGCTTGGCCTTTGCAATATGGCTCCTTAATCTATTGAGCTAAGAGGGGTTCCTTAGAAGAAACGTTGTAAGTTCTGTGAAGGGGTCATATTGCTTAATGTATACTTTCAATTATTTATACTTTCATTCTTTACTGTTAGAGAATGCCCTTTTGATATGAGTAAGTGATGGAATGTTGCTGTGAGTGAAGACAACATGTATAGGCCTCTGAGGAATTGGGTATAAAAGCATTATCCTGCTATCTCCATTCCTAAACTAGAATTCAAACCCACCAGAGAAACCTCCCTGGAAGCTTGCTTTCCTTCAGAGAAATGTTAATCCATTCAACATAATGATTATGATCATATCGTACCAACTTCCACAACAATAGCAAGAGAAACTTCTATTATATTTGAGTAATACCAGAATTAATATAGCAAATGTTGCATTGTTTGGGGTTAAATATATACATCTATCACAAGGGTGGATAAACATCAGGTAGAAAAGAAAATGCCACATGCAGTCACTTACTGATGGGGTGAGTTTCTTCCCTCAGTATTTTTCTCCTTCATTTTCACTACCTTCTTTCTTCGTTTGTATCCTCAGCTTTCCTCCCCTGACCTTCATGTTTCTTTCGTGTGTGTGTGTGTGTGTGTGTGTGTGTTTTAATGATGTTGAAAGTCATGCTCAAGTACAGGATTTCTGTTATGTTCACCCACACTTCTTATTCCTCCAACTCCTCATGTTGCCCCCATTTCCTACACACACACACACACACACACACACACACACGCGCGCGCGCGCGTGCACGCGCATACACATGCTCTCCTGAGTCAATTTAGTATTGCTCAAGTCTTGCTAAGACAACCATATTGTTAAAGCTGTGAAGGTGCAGCTTCTCTGTCATGTCTAGAAGATTTATACTTCCTCAAGCTTAAAAAAAAAATATGTTTTGTGTACATACTTTGAAATTGTTTCTTCCTATTTGACTACCAACTCATTGCCTTTTTTTTTTCTTGTGTCCAGTGTGCTACTGAACACACACTCTGATTTTTTAAACTCTGAGTGATTTTGAGTGTAGCTTCTAGACTTGCTATAGTTTATTTTCCTTGAAAATTTTTCATGTTAGTATTTTCATCTTTAAATATGGTGTCTGTTGTTTAAAATATGTGGCTGCTTATTTAAAATTTTAATGATAAATTTGTTTTGAAAATTTTTATAACTGAATCCTAATTTGTTATGTCATTTTGCTTTATTGTTTATGTTTTTTCTATGATATTGTCATTATTCTTGGGAGTTTACTCATATAAATTCCTCAAAGTATGAATTACAAAGTATGTTCCTTGTCCAAGTTGTAAGTGAAGGAGAAAGCATTTTGTTTCACCCTTTCCCTGAGAGAACAGTCATTCAGAACCATATTTTCCTTGATAAACACTTTGATAGGCTTAATGTTTATTCTGTTAGTCTTCAGTCTGAAGTGTACTCAGAAGCTAACTGTAGTCTTCTTAGGCTCTGTGGCTCTCCGGGACCCTATTTATCTCATTTACTTCATGTATGGTTTTAGATTATTCTGTTAATTTTAACATTCACTTTGTGGTTTTATCATTTGTATTTATAGCTGCCAATAAGTATAGTTCCTTCATCAAAGGAACTCCTCTTTGCAACAAACAGAGACCACTACAAACCCACAAATAATCTAAATGCAACTTCTAGAGCTGAAACCCAAATGCTACATCTACGTCCCAACCTCCGCACCTAAGGCTCAGAGACCACTGTGAAAGAAGAGATAGAAATACTGCAAAAACAGAATAATAGCAGATTTGCTGTGGGTTGTGTCTCCTAAAAGTTTCAGAAACAACACTCATGAAGTCTCACCAACATGGCTGCCTAAATACTCCTGAACAAGAACACCAATAGATACGCTAATGATAATGAGGAAAAGCTTTCTCTCTCTCTCTCTCTCTCTCTCTCTCTCTCTCTCTCTCTCTCTCTCTCTCTCTCTCTCCTCTTTGTCTGTCTTTCTCCATGTTTGTAAATGTAATTATTCTATAATTTCAAATTATGTGTTTAACATACTAAACAGAAGCATACTATTGCTACTGTTTAACTCAATTTACATAGCATCAAGCCACTCTCTGTGAATATAGAAAGATAATGTTGCCCAAAATGTGGAAACTACCTTGTGGCTGATGGCTTAGCCCTAATAAGAGATCATCCAGAAGTAGGATAGGAATTTTTTTAAGTTAATTATTTATATAGACATGTGTATGTATATATATATATGTATATACATAATCACACATATATATATACATTTATTTTATTACACACATACAAATATACATATGTATTTATACATATGTATATACAAGAAGAACCACGAAATAATCAGGAACTATATGAATGTTAAATTCATAATGTTTGGCTATTTCTATTTGGCAACCTTGAAGAACACATCTTTCCTATCTTGATGTGTCTAAAAATCTGATTGTAAACCAATATCTATCATATCTCATCTCTATCAACTTAAAGAATATCTAGGCCTAAAAAGATCTTAACCCCTAAACAACTAAGCTTAATTGTAAAAGTAAACTATCTGGTCTTCAACCTCATCAGCCTTGGAGAAGAAATAAAATTAACTACCTGACTAAACAGGAAGTGCAGATTAACAGCTTTCAAAGTGAAAAAAAAATGACAGAGACCGTTTTCTGCCAAAAGGACAGGAATTTTTTTCCTGCTAGTGAGAAAAATAATGACTATAAATTGCCATCTTCCAAGGACAACACAACCATTACAATCATGGACTAACAGCACAGTGGCAACTTACACTGAGTCTACATAAGACTGAGTGGCCAACAATTAGCTATCAACAAAAAAGGGGCTCATGGGACCCCCTACATCTTACAGCCAAACTACTGACAACTCTATTTTGTAAGACACAGCAGAGAAGTGTCTGGTTGTCTGCCTGGCTCATAACTTCAGCCCACTAGGCTCCAGTAAATAGATCTAAGCCCGTTTGTCACTTACAAGGTATGGGTTAACTCAGTGGAGCACAAAACACAAAGTCATCAAGGAAGGAAAGAAATATGGAGGAAATCAGGGGTCGATAGGCATAATGCATTATATATAATGCATGAAATTCTCAGAGGAAATTTTTTTTTTAAAGTGGTGGCACACTCCGTTAATGCCAGCACTCAGGAAGCAGAGGCAGGCGGATCTCTGTGAGTTCGAGGGAGGACAGCCTGGTTACAAAGTAAGACTAGGACAGCCAAGACTACTCAGAGAAACCCTGTCCTGAAAAAAACAAAATCAAAAAAATATTAAAGTACATTATATAACAAATCTTGTTTGTTCAGACCTTTAGGTCAAATCATATGGCCTCTTAAATATAGAGATAGAACACTGAATTTCTTTCTCTTCTGATATTTTTAGTGTAAAAGTTCTTATCAAGTATGAATCTTTTCCAACAAACTAAAATTCTAGGTTTTTGAGATTAGTAAAAAGTACAATGTAATATTAGTAATAACTTTCTTGTAAAATAAATCTCATATTTCTTGTGTTTTAAATTTAGTGTCTGAGGGGTATTAAAGTAAACTATGCTGAAATGACCCAAGCTAGGATGCATGAAAGAAATAGGAGCAGAGTTAAGGAAAAGCTACCTTACTTAGGTAATGAGAGGCTTTACAGTACAGGAGAAAATGTATTATTAGAACCAGATTTTGACACGGCTTATTTTGCAATTTTTTTCAGAACTGTTCTATAATTATGTCCATTTCATTGGCAATGGTTTAGATGCTACCCATACTCACAATTCAAGAGCAACTGAAGTGAGGTAAATATCTAAGGAACGTCCTAGAACATACCAGGCTATTCTGTAAGATGTAATAGTTGCTTATAGCCCCAATGTAAGTAAAATGATTGTAAAACTACAAGCAGAGGTATAAATAAGGTCAAACTGTATTAGTAACTTGCATTTGGAAAACCAAATAAACACATTACCACTTGTTTCTATCATCCATTGTCTGCGAAACACTAAATGCACAATTCTTACTTTTCTTCAGGAAAATAGTTGTGTTAAGCTTTCAATATTTTATAACCAAGTCATTCTTAACTCAGTACCAAGTGGCCAAGAATCACATTCTTGTAGCTCTTAATTGCTGGTTAAAACAAGAAAAACAGGATGAGAGAAAAGCTAAGATCAATGCACATGGTGTATATTAATTCGGTTCCATAAATACTAAATTAATTCTTTTTGATTAAACTCCTGGAAGTAAAATAAGCTCAGGTATTAATTGAACTCTTTTGTTCAAAGGGCATTCTAAATATATCTGTAAGCCTCTTAGATAAAACACGTGTCTTACTACTTATTTTTACTTTCAGATTGCCTTTTGGAGCTCAGCTTCATTGAATGATGTTGTGGATTAAACAATGTTATCTTAGTCTTTCTGGTGGCAGCAACTAACCTAGACACCTCGTCAAGGTCTCTGGTAGTCATGCTCTCACCTCCACGCTGAATTTCAAGTCCACCATCTAGATTTTCAAACAAAGGTAGACTATTTTAATACAAAACATATTAACAATACTGAATATCACCTATGAAATGATTGATGTATGGCATTACTGTTACATGAAGCTTGACTGATATGCTTAAGATTTTCCAAGACAGGTGATCTATAGCAAAAGTATAATTTAAAAAAATAAACAGTAGAGTAATGTAAAGCAAAAAAATGGGTCTGGCTGAGATGTAAAGGAAAGAAGCAGGTTGTACACAACAAAGCAAACTTAAGCCGCTGTTCCAGGAGAGGAAAATATAACTTATCTCATTAAGATGTGGGAATGATTCATCAACATCATTCCTCAAATAAATTGATGTCATCAAAGTAAAACTCAGATGTAAAAAGTTGGAGATAAATGATTTTTTAATTTAAAAGTTGTTATAGACCAAAAGTTAAGTAACACGTTGTTACTTAACAATTCAGAACTTTTAAAACATTTGTTCCTCAAAACTCTTCCAGCCTCTGTGGCGAAGCCTATGTAGAGTCCTGTTGCATGCTTTAAGTGAAATGACTTCTCCTTCCTGTTGTAAAGGGAAGAAACGGGCTTTGGTTTCATTTTTGTATAAAACTGCATATCGTTTTATGTGACCTCCAAAGAAGAAAACTGTAATGTAAGTTAATCTTCCACATGAACTTTTCATATTGTGAAAATGTTCTAGGCCTGGAGAATTTTATCCTTACTATATCCATAAGCTTAAGTAAATAAAACATTCTGTTTTAAGATAGCATGACTGGTTGATTTAATATTTGAATGACTGAAAGAGTTCACCAAAAGCATATTTCTTGTTTTCAGAAAGCTTGACACATAGCTTCTCAAAATCATCCAAGCCATTATTAAATGACATGAAAGGTGTTTACTGCTTCAAAAGGCAGCCTACCAGAATATTACTTTTCCCCCTTTGAGCTACAAACTTTTAAATGGCACTTTCTATAAGTGTATCTTTCCTAATAAGAATCAAAGCTGTGATCTCTGGGAAGCTTCATATATTGTGAGAAATCTTTGAGCCTCTGGGCTGTTTATCTAAATTTGAATTTAGAAGGTATCCTTTTCCATGTTGGTTCTTCCCTCTGAGTATCACATCTTTGTTATAAAATATATAAAGAACATGTATTGTGCATGTTCAATGGTAAAGTAAATAAAGGAGAGATGTATTCAACACTACACAGAGGTTAAATTCAGCAAATTCAGCACATCCATGTGCCACAAATAAAGACTAAACTTTGATGATATCTCCAGAGTAAATTATTTTGTATTTTCTTCTCAAAGAATAACTTTAGATGAAAGCACAGAAAAGTAATTTACATTGGAGTATGATGCATTACTGCAACAAGTGTAATCAAAGAACAATATTAGCAATGAAGTGTGAAGGACCTCAAGGCGCTATCTGCCCCAACAATACTCACTTCAGAAAATTTGCACTTTCCTAATCTTTATATATCTCTCATCCAGTATTGTTCTCTGTCTTCTTAATGTCGCATTAATGTTCTGTCCAGTCTCTCTAATTTCACACTGATGTAAGTTCTTTCCGTTTCCTTTTATTCTCTTTCCATTCATTCTGTTCCTCCTCTTTGCTTTCCAAAGCTTCATAATGCCTGATCTAAATCTTTATCTTAATTTTCAAGTCCACAGTGACTCACTGACTTTAACTTGGAAGCAGCATATTTAGATTTTTTAGCAGGAATATGAATGTTGTTACAAGGAATTTTTCCCTCTCTTCTGTCTCTTTTTAAGTGATCGATTTTCTCAGCATCTGGACCAACTGATGGTGCAAATAGGGTGGGATAGATCTATTGTCTTCAGTCAAATTATATCAATAACCTCTTCCATTCGCTCCATCCTTCATTACTTCAGTAAATCTCTCTTCATTGAAATTTAGAATACTATTAATATAACTTAGATAAATACTTGTCCTTTTGTCCCATGCTTTTATTCATTCATATTGACTCTCTTTTTATTGGAGATTAGCATTATTAAACTATAATAATTACAAAGTCTAGGAATTCCAAGATCGTGGAGTCTAGCACACACTGTATCTGATCTACTGCACAGAGACCTGGGACCTGACTGGAGCCACAGACTGCTAGAACTAGAGGACACTAGGTAAGTGGAGTCCCTCACAGTGCAGACTACAAGTGGGCCTTACCCCGGGTCAAGCAACAGCCCATGGAGGTCCTGAATCCACTTCCCAGATGCTGAAACAGAACCCACCCTCAGACTGCAGCCTGCCTTTAAAGCCCAAACTCAGTGTGGGATGGGGTAACACTGGAGCTCCTGGTCTGGAGAAGTCTCGGGGAAACAGGTGAATCTGACCTAGAACACTCTCACCTGCTTCATGCCAGTGTGAGGAGAGTCCCCAGGGCTGTGTGGAAGCCCCGGCAGTGGGGACCACCTAGGCCAGCTAGAGCGCACAAGCCCATGGTCGGAAGATGTCCAAATTGGAGCCGGATGGAGCAGGCCGAGCCTGCAGATTTGGGTAGATAGAACTCGGCATGGACAGTTCCCATGGCCTGGCACGAGCTCCCATACTCTCAGGAGAGGCTGGACAGCCCGGAGGTGTCTATACTCCAGTCTGAAAAGAAGCCACAACTCAGTGGCTCAGATCTGGGTGGCAGGACCACAGGGAAGCTTGAGCAGCTGGAAGCAACTTGCCCAGCTGGAGGGTATCACAGGTGCTGGTTTGAATCACAGCAGTAGCATGTAAGGGACCAGGCAGAAGCCCACCTCTGCTGACCCAGTCTGGAGCCTAAGGTGTAGAATAAAGTCTCCTGGAGCAAAAACCAGGTCACCTGGCTTTTCCAGGGAATAACTCCCTGATCCTCACAGGCAAGGGCACGTAACCTATAATTACTCACCAACTATCTACTCTCAAAAACCAGTAAAAGACACCAGAAGATACCTCCCAACATCAGAGACAGCAAAAAGACTAAAGGCCAGCGTAAGAACGTAAACAATAAAAACCAAAACTATTTGGTATCTTTAGATGCCAGCTATCCCAAAGAAAGCAACCGTGAGAACCCAAACACAATCGAAATACAAGAAAATGACTTTAAATCCCTAGTAATGAAGCTGATAATAAATGAAAAAAAAAATCTGTAAACAAATGCAGTTAGATGCACCCAAACGGGTTGAAGACATAAAAGAGACCTATAGAGAGGCACTGGAAATTATTCAGGAAAATACAAACAAACAGATGAAGTAAATCAATAACATAGTTCAAGATCTGAAGATGAAACTGAAAACTATGATAAAGGCACAGGCAGAAAAAAAAAATGGGATCCAAAAGTCTTAGAGAAGAAAGCAAGCAACACTGAGGTGATCATCTCTAACAGAATCCAAGAAATGGAGGAATGAATCTTGGGACTTGAAGATACAATTGTAGAACTTGAAACTGCCATTTAAAAAATGCTAAATCTGAAAAATTCTTGACACAAAACATCCAAGAAATCAAGGACACCATGAAAAGAAGAAACCTGAGAATAATAGGCATTAAAGAAAGAGAAAATGTCCAACTCCCAGTCCCAGAAAATATCTTTCACAAAATAATAGAAGAATATTTCCCCAATTTGAAGAAGAAGATGCATATAACCATAAAAGAGGCCTACAGAATACTAAATAGAATAGACCAAAAAAGAAAATCTTTCTGCCACATGATAATAAAAACACAAAATATACAAAAGAAAGAAGAAATATTAAAAACAGCAAGAGATAAAGGTAGAGTCACATACAATGGCAAACCTATCAGAATTACATCCGACTTCTCAGTAGAGACCATAAACACAAGAAGGGCCTGGACAGAGATCCTGCAAGCCCTAAGAGACCACAGATTCCAGGCCAGGCTTCTATGCCCAGTGAAACTATCAATAACCATTGATGGAGAAAACAAAATATTCCATGACAAAAAAATTCAAACAGTACCTATCCACAAATCCAGATTTACAGAAGTTACCAGAAGGAAAACTCCAGCCCAAAGGAACAGGTTACAACCAAAACTACACAGGAAATAGATAACTATACCACAACAAAAGACAACAACACAAACTCTTTACTGTACCCAACATCAAAAATTAAGGGACTTAACAGTCACTGGTCATTAATATCTCTTAACATCAATGGGCTCAATTCTCTAATAAAAAGGCACAGACTAACTGAGTAGATATATAAACAAGATCCAATATTCTTCTGCATTCAAGAAACACATCTCATAGACAAGGACAGACATTACCTTAAGGTAAAAGGCTAGAAAAAACATTCACAGCAAACAGTCACAAGAAGCAAGCTGGTGTATCCACTTAAATATCTATTCAACCTAAATTAATCAAAAGGAATGTGGAAGGACACTTTATACTCATCACAGGTAAAATCAATGAAGATGACATCACAATTCTGAACATCTATGCTCCCAAATCAAGGGCACTCACATTTGTAAAAGAACTATTAACAAAGCTTAAACCACACATTGATCCCCACACATTATTGGTGGGCTATATCAATACCCCACTTTCACTGAAGGATAGGTCATTGAAACAGAAACTAAGCAGAGTAATAAATCATTAGCCAACATCATGAATCAAATATATTTCACAGATATTTAGAGAACTTTTCACCCAAACACAAAGGATTACACCTTATTCACAGCACCTCACAGTGCATTCTCCAAAATTGATCCCAGAGTAGGCCACAAAGCAAGCCTCAACAGATACAAGAAGATTGAAATAATACCTTACATCCTATCAGATCACCATGGTTTGAGGCTGGACTTCAACAACATCAGAAATAACAAAAAGCCTACAAACACGGAAACTAAACAACTCTCTACTTAATGACACCTGGATCAGGGAAGAAATGAAGAAAGAAATTAAGGACTTCCTGAAATTCAATGAAAATGAAGGAATAACATACCCAAATTTGTGGACACATTGAAAGGTGTGCTAAGAGTAAAATTTATAGCATTAGGTGACTTTATAAAGAAATTAAAAACATCCCACATAAGCAACTTAATGACACATCTGGAAGCCCTAGCCAAAAAAAAAAAAAAAAAAAAAAAAAAAAAAGCAAAAACACCCAAGACATTGGAAATGATCAAACTCAGGGCTGAAATCAATAAATTAAAAACAAGGAGAATAATTCAAAGAATCAACAAAACCAGAAGCTGCTTCTTTGAGAAAATCAGTAAGGTAGACAAACCATTAGCCAAACTAACTAAAAGGCAGAGAGACACTATCCAAATAAAAAAAATAGGAAATGAAAAGGGAGACATAACAACAGACACAGAAGAAATACAAAGAATCATAAGATCTCACTTTAAAGGCATATATGCCACAAAATTTGAAAAATCTAAAGAAAATAGATGATTTTCTTGATCGATTCCACTTGCCAAAATTGGATCAAGAGCATATAAACAAATTAAATAGTCTTATTTCTCCTATAGAAATAGAAGCAATAATTGATAGTCTTCCAACCAAAAAAGCCCACGGCCAGATGGCTTCAGCGCAGAATTCAATGAGACCTTCAAAGAAGAAGTCATATTGATATTCTTTAAGCTACTCCAAAAGATAGAAATAGATGGAACATTACCAAATTCATTCTGTGAGGCCACAGTCACATTGATGCCTAAACCTCACAAATACCCAAGAAAAAAAAGAGAATTTCAGACCAATTTATCTTAGGAACATACCTGCAAAAATACTCAATAAAATACTCACAAAACAAATACAAGAACAAATCAAAGATAGGCTTCATTCCAAGCATGCAGGGATGTTTTAATATATGGAAATCCATCAATGTAATCCACTATATCAAAGAACTGAAAGAAAAGAACCACATGATCACCTCCTTAGATCCAGAAAAGGCATTTGACAAAATCCAACACCTATTCATGTTTAAAGTTTTGGAGAGATCAGAGATACAAGGCACACACCAAAACATAACAAAGGCTATATACAGCAAGCCCATAGCCAATATTAAATGGAGAGAACTTCAACAAAATTCCTCTAAAATTGGACCCAGACAAGGCTGCCTACTTTCTCCATATCTCTTCAATATAGTTCTTAAAGTTCTAGCCAGAGCAATAAGACAACAAAAGGAGATCAGGGGGATCTATATGGAAAAGGAGGATCAAATTATCCCTATTTACAGATGACATGATAGTGTACATAAGTGACCCCCAAAATTCCACCAGAGAACTACAACAGCTGATAAACACCTTCAGCACATTGGCTGTACACAAAATTAACTCAAAAAAAGTCAGTAGCCTTCCTACATACAAATGACAAACATGCAGAGGAAGAAATTAAAAAAACTATGCCAGTCACATTAACCCCAAGTGTTATAAAATATCTAGGAGTAACTCTAACCAAGCAAATGAAGGACTTGTTTGAAAAAACTTTAAATCTCTGAAATAAGAGATTGAAGAGGATATCAAAAGATGGAAGGACCTCTCTTGTTCATGGATCAGGTGAATTAACATAGTAAAAATGGCCATGTTACCAAAAGCAATCTACAGATACAATGCAATCCCTATCCAGATACCTACATAAGTTTTAACAACATTGAAAGGTCAAATTTCAAATTCATATGGAAAAACAAAAAAACCAGAATAGATAAAACAATCCTATACAATAAAAGATCCTCTGGAGGAATCTCTATTCCTGATCTCAAGCTGTACTATAGAGTAACAGTAATCAAAACGGCATGGTACTGGCACAGCAATAGGCTGGTGGATCAATGGAATCTAATTGAAGACCCAGAAATGAATTCACACACATATGGTCACTGATTTTTGACAAAGAAGCCAAATCTATTCAATGGAAAAAGAATAGCATTTTCAAAAAATGGTGCTGGTCTAATTGGATGTCTACACTAAATTGGTTAGAAAAAAAAGTGGTGAAGAGCCTAGAACACATTGGCACAGGAAACAACTTCCTAAACAGAACACCAACCACCCAGGCCTTAAGGTCAACAATTTATAAATGGGATTTAATTAGGCTGAGAAGCTTCTGTAAGGCAGGAGACACTGTCAAGAGAATAAAGCAATAGCCTACAGACTGGGAAAAGATCTTCACCAACCCTACATCTGAAAAGGTCTAATATCCAAAATATATAAAGAACTCAAGACATTAAACACCACCAAACCAAATAATCCAATTAAGAAATGGGGCTCACAACTAAACAGAGAATTCTCAACAGAGGAATATCAAATGGCTGAGAAACATTTAAAGAAATGCTCAATGTCTTTAGTCATAGGAGAAATGCAAATCAAAATGACTCTGAGACTCCATCTTAAACCCATGAAAATGTCTATAATCAAAAATTCAAGTGATACTACATGCTGGCGAGGATGTAGAGAAAGAGGAACACTACTTCGTTGCTCGTGGGAATGCAAACTTGTACAACCACTTTGGAAATCTATCTGGCGCTGTCTCAGAAAACTGGGAATACAGCTTCCTCAAGACCCAGCAATTCCACTCCTTGGAATATATCCAGAAAATTCTCCACCACAAACAAGAACATATGCTCAAACATGTTCATAGCAGCCTTATTCATAATAGCCAGAACCTGGAAACAGCCTAAATGTCCCTCAGTTGAGGAATGGATAAAGAATACTAATCAGCTATATATATAAGAAAAAAAAAAAAAAAAAAAAAAAAAAAAAAAGGAAATCCCGAAATTGGAGAACAAATGGATGGAAGTATGAATGATCATCCTGATTGAGTTAATCTAGAAGCAGAAAGACTCAAATGTTATATACTCACTTATAATTGGGCACTAGCCTAAAAGGCATGTCTCATGAAAGTCGTCACTTACCAGGAGATTGGGATAGATGTGGGAACATCCTACTGAGACTCTAGGTAAGAAAAATATAGGAAATGGTGAAAGAGAAGGACCCAGAGGGTCCTAGAAACCTACAAGAAGAACATCGTGATGGGTAGATTGGGGCCCAGGAGGGGTCTGTTCAAACTATCACACTAACCAAGGACAAGTAGTAAACATCAAACCCCTACTCTGATCTACTCAATGGACAGGACATTCTCCACAATTATGTGGAGAGTGGGGACTCACTCTGACATAAACTCTGGTGCCCCTTATTTGACAACTTCCCTTTGTTGGGGAGGCCTGGTGGCACTCAAAGAAAGAATAAACAGGCTACCAAGATGAGACTTGATAGCCTATGACCATATAGTGGGGGAGGAGGTCCCCCTCGGTCATAGACCTAGAGGAGGAGAATAGGGTGAAAGTGGGAGGGATGGAGGAATGGGAAGATACAAGAGATGGGATAACAATTGAGCTATAATTTGAATAAATAAATTGAATTAAATTAAAAAATAATTACAAAGTCAAAAGATGAAGTAACTGCATATTTAGAGATTTCTATAAATTTCCCAGCACACTGCCTCCTTTATCAAGGAAATTTTTTTGAAGTTAACATAAATTTTTTTCCTTTGAGAACATAATACAGAGCTTGTTTCTTATCCCATTTTCAGGGGTTGAATCACTTCTTCATCTCTAATATTCCAAAGTATCTACTATATCCAAATACTCCACTATATTGTGCTCACTTATTATTGTTACATGTTTTCATGCCTTTCCTTCATTAAATAATGTCATCATTCTGTCTCATTAACACATTTGCAGCAGAATACTTGTGGTATCCCTTTTTATAGCCCCCAATCCTGTGAATCCCACAGATCTCCTCCTTTAATCCCTGCATCATCACTTCATCCCAGCCTCCAACTTCAGCAGGCAACCCCTACTAACACATAGGCCGGGCCTGCCAGGACAATACTTGTCCTGAAAGCAGATCCACAGCTTTCCTTTTGTTCTTCCAGTTCCACTACTCCCAGTTTCATCCCAAGATTTATAGTAGAAAACCTACTCCAGTCTCCCTTTCTCTCTGACACCATCCTCAATGGATTACAAAGATTTTCTCTTCTACCCTTTCTTACTCCAACTCATCCCAACAATCCTTCCTTGTACACCATCAGGCATTCACTGGGACACACCAGCTGAGAAGGACAGGAAAACAGTAACCCAAGTGAAGACCCTCACCAATTATTCCCCTCCAAATTTAATCCCCCAGACTCATCCCTTGTACTACAGCAGAACACCAGCTGGAGCCTTCCATGTCTGCTGCCCACATCTCTGTACCCCACAAACTACCATCTCCTAAGTTCCCTCCTCCTGCTTGTGCCATTATCCCAGCCCTCATCTCCAGCAGGTACCAGCTGCTAAACTACAGGCCATGCCTACCAGAAAATTAGATCACATATCTGCAGATCTTCTCTTCTGCCACTCTTTCCCCAGATCCAGTCCCTCAGGCTCATGCCATTTTCTGCAGCAGAATACTAGTGGCAGTTTTTACTGTCCCCATGCTGCCATCTCCTTTGGATCTCACAGAACTTTCCCTTCTAACCTCCTTTTTCCAATCGCTTTATCCTAGCCTCCAAATCGAACATGCTGCTGATCAACATGCCATGCCATGTCTGCCAAAAAAAAGAAAGAAAAAAAAAAACCAGGTAGCTTTCTGGCAGATTTTCTTTTCTTCTTCTGTTCCCCAAGATTTGATTCCCTAGTCTCATCTCTAGCTTTCTAGAAGAATATCTGTGGCAGCTTTGGCAGATCTATGGACACTTCTCCCAGGGCAACAAGTAGGCTGAATACAGAGCCCCAATTTTCCTTTTACTTATCTCAACCCAATCACTGCAGTCTTATTCTCAGTTCAGTAGCAGAAAACCCACTGCAGTCTACATGCCTTGTTGGGCCCATTCCATACAGATTACATAGATTTCCTCCAAACTTCCTTTGCTCATCTCATCCCAATATTCCAGCCTCCAACACCAGCAGGCACTCTCTTTGAACACACCATCTGAGTAGACCAGAAAAAACAAGCAACACACAGCCATTAAACTCTCCAAGCACACCGAGAGGAAACAGAAACCAAGGAACAAAACACACACGCAATAAACACAAATCAGCACCCAAACCTATAATCATCTCAACTGCAGATGCCTAGATGTCAGTGTAAAAACAAACCAATATAGCCACAGCATTATGTCTTCACGAGAGCCCATCTACTCTGGGCTCTGGACACTCAAAGACAGCAGAAGCAGAAGACAAAAACCTTAATACCAACTATATAAAGAAGATATATTCCCTTAAATTGGATAAAAAGAATATACGCATTTAAAGAAACGCAGGAAAACACAAACAAAATATTAGAGGAGAAAATTTTTAAATCCCTTTAAAAATCCAAGAAAACATAAAAGGGTAGCAGAAGAAAATGAATAAAACTGTTCAAGACCTAAATATGGAAATAGAATCAATAAAGAAAACACAAACTGAAGGAATTCTGAAAACAAAAGTTTTAGAATTTCTACTAGGAACCGCAGAGGCAAGTTTAACCAACAGAGTGTGAGGGATAGAAGAAAGAATCTCAGACACAGAAGATGTAGTAGAAGAAATGTATATGTCTATTAAAGAAAATGTTAAATCTAATAAACTACTGACATAAAACATCCAGGAAATTTGGGACACTACGAAAATCCGAAAACCCAAGAATAAGAGACATAGAGGAAGGAGAAGAATCATAGGCCTAAATCCCAGAAAATATTTTTAACAAAACAATAGAAGAAAAATTTCCTAATCTAAAGGAGATGTTTATAAAGGTACAAGAAGCGTACAAAACACCAAAAAGATTGGACCAGAAGAGAAAGTCCCCTCTCCACATCATGGTAACAATGCTAAATTTACAGAAGAATACTAAAACATATAACAAGAACAACAAAAAGACTAAGTAGCATATAAAGGCAGACCTATTAGAATTATACCTGAATTCTTAATGGCGACTCTAAAAGCAGAAGGGTCTGGAAAGATGTGCTACAAACCCTAAGATGCCACGGATGCCAACAATACTACTATACCCAGTAAAACATTCAACTAATAAAACTTTCAATCAACAAAACTTTCAAACAACAGATAAAGAAAATAGGATTTTCCATAGTAAAGGCAAAATTTTAAAATAGCTATCTATAGATCTAACCCTACTTATAGAAGAAAACTTCAATCATAAGGAGATTAACAGCAGCCATGGAAATAAAGTGAATAGCTTGAAATAAGGTCAGCTCAAACTATGGTAACAAGTAAGGATAATGCATGCAGTAAACCTATAACCCATATCCAGATCTAGCCAATGGACAATATGTTCTCTACAGTTGTGTGGAGAGCAGAGACTGACTTGGACATGAAATCTGGTGCCCCCTATTAGACTACTTCCCCTTGTTAGGGAAAGCTGCTGACACACAGAGGAAGAGTAAGTAGGCTCTCAGGAAGATTCCTGATTGGCTGTGATCTTATAGTGGGGGACACAGTCTCCTTTCTTCACAGACCTAGGGGAGAAGAATAAGATGAAAGAGGGGTGGGGGACAAATGTGAAGATACAAGTGAGGAAATAACAAATAAGATTTAATCTGAATAAAGTACTTAGATAAATATAAAAAAAGAATATATAGTGAATAAATGATCTCAGAACAGCAATACAAAAAGAAGGGAAACACACAAATACACATACACACTACAGACACCACCATCAGCACCACCACTACTGTCAACAACAAAAACAATAACAAATGAGAGGAATCAATAATTGATACCTCTTAATATCAATGGTATCACTACCTCAATAAAAATATACAGACTAACAGAATGGGTTAGAAAACAGGATCCATCATTCTTCTACATCCAAAAAACCACACTGCAACATCAGGCTAGATATTACTTTGGGATAAAGGGTTTGGAAAAGATATTCCAAGCAAATGGACCAAAGAAGAAAGATGAATCAGCCACCTTAATAGCTAACAAAATAGACTTTAAAACAAAACTATTCAGATGAGATTGGATAGTATAGATACTACATACTCATCAAAGGAAAATTCCACCAAGACAACATTTCAATTATTAACATCTATTCCTCAGCCACAATGGTACTAAGGTTTGTTTGTAAACGAAGGACTGGCTTAAATCACATGTTGATCCACACACACTAGTAGTGGGAGACTTCAATATCCCATTCCCATTAATAGGCTGGTCGTCCAGTCAAAAATTTACCTAGTATGTTTACAGAACATCTCACCTAAACACAAAGGAATATGACTTCTCTGCACCTCATAGAACCCTGTCTGAAATTGACAAGATACTGAGACACAAAGCAAGTAAAGACCAAAAAAAAAAAAAAAAGTGAAATAACTCTGTCAGAAACTCATGAATTAAATCTAGATATCAATAAAACAGGATGCTTATAAAGTCTTGGAAACTAAAAAGTCTGTAGTGAATAAAAAATGGAGTGAAACAAATCAATATCATTTTCTAGAATTCAATGAATCTAGACCCATCAATGACAATGAGTACTCAGCATACCCTATCTTATGGGATGTGATCAAAGGAGTTCTGGTAAGCAAGTTCATAACACCAAGTGCCTACATTATAAACCAAACCAAAATAAACAAACAAAAAACTAAAGAGATCTCGTACTAGTAACTTAACACCACGCCTGAAAAACTCTAGAACAAAAAGAATCAATCACACCGAAAAGGAGCAGACAACATGAAATAATCAAACAGGAACAAAATGAATAAAACAGAAACAAAGATTTGATACACAGAATTAACGAAACAGAGAGTAGGTTCTTTGAGAAAAATCAACAAAATAAATAAACCTTTTTCCAACTACTTAAAAGGCTGAGAAAAATATTAAATTCATAAAGTCAGAAACAAATAGGGGACATAATAGACACTGAGGAAATCTAGCGAATCACAAGGACAAAGTTAAAAAACTTATACTTCACCAAATTTGGAATCAAGAACAGGCAATTTAAATAGAGTTTTAACCCTTGTAAAAGAAACATTTAAATGTCCCCCAAGTTATCGAGTCCAAGGGTGGTGTATTGGGCATTACAGTAGACAAGGACATCGTGCCCCTGTCAGGAATCAATAGTAAGACCACTACCCAAAGCTGGATGGGTTGTCTGAATGCTGCGCTCAGTATAAAAAGGATGGAGCTGACTTTGCCAAGTGGCGCTGTGTGCTCAAGATTGGGGTGCATACCCTCTCAGCCCTTGCCACCATGGAAAAGACCAATGTTCTGATCCATTACATCAGCATCTGCCAGCAGAACAGCATTATACCCAATGTGGAACCTGAAATCCACCCTGATGGGGACCAGGACTTGAAGCGCTGTCAGTATGTAACTGAGAAGGTATTGGAGCTGTCTACAAGGCTCTGAGAGACCACCGTGTCTACCTGGAAGAAACTTTGCTAAAGCCCAACATGGTCACCTCAGGCCATGCTTGTACCAAAAAATTTTCCAATGAGGAGATTGCCATGGCAACTGTCACAGCACTTCCTTGTACAATGCCCCCTGCTGTTACTGGGGTCACTTTCCTGACTGGCGGTCAGAGTGAGGAAGAGGCATCCATCAGCCTCAGTGTTATCAACAAGTGCCCCCTGCGGAAGCCGTGGACCTTGGCTTTCTCCTATGGCTGAGTCCTGCAGGCCTCTACTTGAAAGGCCTAGGGCAGGAATAGGAGAACCTGAAGGCTGCCCTTGGGGAGTACATCAAGTGAGCCCTTTCCAGCATCCTCGCTTGTCAAGGAAAGTAAACCCCAAGGGGTCAGTCTGGAGCCTCTGCCAGTGAACCTTTCTTCCTCTCTAACCATGCCTACTAGCCAGGAGTTCTAATGCTGCTTTCCATCAACACTCCAGGCCCCTGCCGACCCACTTGCTATTGAACAAGAGGCCTACAGGCTCTTGCCCATCATTCTTACTGCCCTCATGACTGGTATGTGGTATTGTCTGTGAATGCTAATTCTGCCATCTCTTCTAGCCCACTACTAATAAACAACGATTTAAGGAGGAAAAGAAGTAAATACAGTTTACACCAAGGCTGTACCCAACATCAAATTAAAGGAAGAGCAACTGAAAGCCATCCCATTAGCATTATAAACAAGACAAAATTGACTACTGTCCCCATATCTATTCAATTCAGTACTTGTAGTCTTAGCTAAAGCAATAAGAGAACTGAAGAAGATCAAGGGGGCACAAGTTGGAAAGGAAGAAGTCAAAGCATCCTTATTTGCAGATGATATGATAGCATACATAACTCATTCTAAAAATTCTTCTATGGAATTCCTACCCTTGATAAATTTTTTCGGCAAAGTGGAGAATAAAAGATTAACTCAAAAAAATTAGTAGCCCTCCTTTATATAAAAAACAAACAGAATGAAAACAATAATCAGGGAAATACCACTTTTCACAATATATACAATATCTATATGTAATAATATAAATGTATATGTAAAAATAAAAAATCTAATAAAATATTTGATAAAATATAGAAATATAAAAAAACAAAATATTTAAGCCTTTGAAGAAAGAAAATTGAAGAAGATATACAGATGGAAAGATCTCTCATGCTCATGGAAAAGTAGGATTTCTATAGTAAAAATGGCCATCTTACCAAAAGCAATCTACAGATTCACTGCAATTCCCATCAAAAATTTAACACAATTCTTTACAGCTATTTAAAGGACAATACACTAATATAAAAACAAAACCAAAAGATCCAGGATATCTAAAGCAATTAAAGATATTTCTAAGGTATCAAAGTCCCTGATTTCAAGCCATATTACCAAGCTACATTAATAAAATCCACATGATATTGACATAAAAAGACATGTGGATCAATACATTATCAAAGACCTAAACACAAATTCACACAACTATGGACACCTGATTTTTTTCAGTGTGTATTAGTCAGAAATAAACACTAGAAAAAAATGTATCTTCAACAAATGGTGCTGGTCAAATTGAATGTTTCCGTGTAGAAGAATGCAAATAGATGAGTAGACCCACATTTATCACCCTGCACAAACTCAGTCCAAATGGATCAAAAACCTCAACATGAAAGAGATACATTGAACCTGAAAGAGAAGAAAGTGACAAATAAATAGCTTAAACACATTCACACAGAAGGAGACATTCCAAATGAACACCATTAACACAGGTACTATGATCAACAATTAATAAATGGGACCTTATTAAACTGAAAAGCTTTTGTAAGGCAAAGGACACAATCATTTAGACAAAGCATCAGCAACGGAAAAAGATTTCACGAACTCCACATCTGGCAGAGGACGAATCTCCAAAATATATAATGACTCTTGGACTCTTTTCCTTTTGTTAGTTTGTGTTGTTCAACTTAGATATGATGGTTTTTGCTTTATCTCATTATTTTTATTTTTTCATGTTTAGTTGTTATCTTTTAGAAGCCTTTTTTTTCCTAATGTGAAACAGAAGAGGAGTGAATATGGAGCAAAGGAGAGGTAACGAGAACCTACCTAGAAAGGAGCAGAGAGAGGAGAAACTATAATCAGGATATACTGTTTGAGAAAAGAATCTATTTTGAATAAAAGAAAAAAAATTAAATAAAACATTTGTAGGAATTGGATTTGGATTCATCATTTCAGTATTTCTAGCAGATACCTAACACAGAATAGTTATTGAACATGTACTTGTTGCAGTTAACTGGGTCCAACACTCAAGAAACTCATTGCCTACTATAATTATAACATCATAATAGATTTTCTTTGCATTGTGTGTGTATTTTACCAGTGAAAGCAAAACAAGAGAGCTCAGAAACTGAAGATATCTTCAACTATTGAAACATTTTACAAACATTGGAAATATTGTCTACTTATATGATTTGGTGTTTCAAAGGAAATTTCAGTCTCTGGCAGTTCATAATACTAATTTTTCTGTGACAAACAAGTATTCTTATATTGATATTTCTTTAAAAGTAAATTTTCAAAATTGAGTTATCATCTCTATGATTATGAATATGGCATTCAGTTTTGTTTAGTGTGTGTGTGTGTGTGTGTGTGTTGTTGTTGTTGTTGTTATTGTTGTTGTTGGGTTTGCTCAGTTCCATTTGAATGGCTGTTCCATCAAATAATACTGGAATTCAGACATTTAACTTTAAGGAAAGGCTGAGTCCTTACTTTATTTTGATAATTGACATGGTTTTGTTGAAGTTAAATAAGCAAATCATTTCATCCCAAATAACTGTGAGCTTTCAAACTTCATTAATCTAAAACCCTTTCTTGCCTGTGGTATAAACAGCAATAGGAGGCTCAAACAAAAAAACTCAAATAACCCTCTTTTTAATGGGGAACTCAAACATTAAGTTAAGAAAAATTTCAGGAGACTGGGAATATGGTCCAGCAGTGAATAGCACTTATGATTCTCCCAGATGACTCCAATTCAGTTCATATCACTCATTTGTGCTGGCTCACAAATTCTAGAAAGTCCACTTTCAGTGACTGTGATGTCTTTTGGTCTCTGTTTCCGTATTTTTATACATATACCAAAATATACTTGCAAATTTTTAAAAAGAAAAAATTTAATCCAGGTGCAGTGGTGCACACCAGTAACACAGTTAGTCTTCACTACATAATAAGTTGGGTCAAATTCAGGTTACGTGAAGAACTCTCTAAAACAAGCAATGCCAACTTCTCTGAATTGATTAGTTCCACTGGGTTTTGATGTTTAAAATGTGTATGTATAAAAGTACACAAACACCTAAATGATTATCATATATGTGAAAATTGACTATTTGACTGTTTTTCCAGGTCAGACACAGTTTATCTCTGTCCCTTATCTCAATTCTTTAGCTAGCAATCACAGCACTCTGTTGAATAAACATCTTTATATGTACCTGATTCTTAAAAGCTTTCAGCTTTTCCAAATTAGGTATAATGTTAGATTCTGGATGATTTATATTCAATATCTATTCCATAAACATATATATGTGTGTGTCTGTGTAAACATACCTACATACATACATACATACATACATACATGTACTTGCACACATGCATGTGATTTCTTTTTGTATATTATCAAGTACCTTTTCTGTATCTGGTCCTGTATATCACTCTGGTGATGTGATATATTATAGATTTGGTTTATGTAGATTGACTCATCCTAGCAAATCTGTAACAAATCTCACCTTAGGACAGAGAATAATCTTTAATGTGCTGTAGAAATCAGTTTGCTAATGTTTGATTGAAGGTTTTTCTTTTCTTTCCCCCAGTTTTTGCAAATGTGTTTACAAAAATACAGGTCTTCAGGGCTCCCCCCAACCACCCCCGTCATGTCCTTATTTAGCGTTGGTACCAGGGTAATATTGGATTCACAAACATGTTCTGAAGAATCCCTTCAGCTTCTATTTCTTGGAACAATCTAATAAGTGGTATCATTCTCTCTTAATTACCTTTTGGCAATATTAAGCAGTAGAAATATATTGTACTGTACTCCTTTTTATCTTAGTGTATTTTTATTATTGGTTCAGTCATAATGCTTGTGACTTGTCTAGGGTTTCTATTTCTTCATAGTTCAGTTTTCACAGTGTGTGTGTGTGTGTGTGTGTGTGTGTGTGTGTGTGTGTGTGTGTAGGAATTTGGCCATTTATTCTAGGTTTGTTGTCTCACAATTTTTCATTACATTCTTAACATTCTCTTTTCCTGATGCCTTGCACCAAAGACTAAGTTTCCAACACATGGATCCATGAATGACAGATGATGTCCAAATAAGTGAGCTGCATGTTACTTGGACATGTAGATATTTTGTATGAAAGAGAGAGTTAAGGAGCCTGATACCATAATCACTTGCATTTTGTTCTCCTTGTTTTAATTTTTCTATTTTAACATATACATTTATATAATTACATGCATATACAATAAACTACCTATGGCAAGTAGAACCATGAAACAATCAGGAATTATATAAATGTTACATTCTTAGTGTTTCAGCTATTTGTATTTGACAGCCTTGACAGTAGAAGTGCTATGGCATAATAAAAATTTAAATATGTCTTTAAATGAAGATTCTCACTTGGTATTTTCTTTGAAATGTTGCATAACCAAAGACTATAGAATAATGCTCAAATGTTTAGTGGAAAAGGATGTGATCCAAGGATTTTATGTTCCATCTAGTAATTCTCTTTTAATGAGTCAAGGAAGCTTTTTGAGACTTACTCTTGAAGGCAAAAACTCATAAAATAAGTTATGGACCTCTTCCTAGCAAAATCCAAATCATTGGTGCCATCCAACTATAAAATAATTGCAAAGCACTAACAAAAGTTCCCTTTAGTGTTAAATGAAGTAAAAGAGGCAGTATTGATCTCCTTTACTTTAACAATGATGTAAATACTAAGACATACTTGAAATGATAATCTCACCATATATCAGATAACAGGATACATAAATCCTCTGCACAGAACACAAAGTGATGTGTTTTTAATTGACCAAGCCAATCATCAAGAAAGAGCTTCTGTATATGACTCAGGCAGAAGTCAGTTTAGTATAGCAAACTACCTTAGTTAAGGAGACACCAGGTGATTGGTGGTAGACAGAGAGGGGGCCAAGGGAAGACAGACAGACAGACACAGGCACAGACACAGAGGGACCGAGACCTGGGAGATTATACAGACAATGATGAACACTGGATGAGATAACTTCTAGCATTCAGCAGGGCACTGATCAATCAGTGGATGCCTTGATGGAAAATAGGTGAGACTAGAAACAAACATGCTCAAAAGAATTATAAGTATCATTTCACAACACTAATGAAATATAAGTATTAGTACCTTATTTCACTGATTGGGCTGGAAAAAACATGTCAAAGTCCATTAGATTATTCAGCATATCTGGCTCCTGAAATGAGGAATAAATATGCCCAACTGAGCATTGATTTATAAAATCTCTGACTAATTTTAAAGACTCACAGAATCCAAGTGCCTAGAAATAGCTGTGGTCCAGAACATAGTTCCAGAATAGTGGTAGGAAAAAAAAAGTATCCTGAATCTTTAAAGAGAAAAAACTCAGTGTTTCTGGAAATCCTTCAACAATTTTCCTTTCAACTACCAAGAGAAGTAGTAGTGCAAACCCCCAGATGTGAACATAGAGAATGGGCGTAAATCTTCAACACTGATTATGACTCTCTCACCAACTAAGTATTAAGTTGTATGAATACTAAGTATGTATTGTGTAAGACTAAAGTGCCAAAAAGGACTCTGAATAGATACCTTAACCAGATGTTATACTATCAGAAGGTAACAAGGGCACAAGGCCCAAAACATCATTGGCAGAATTAGAATCCTAATAAAAGAAGAACAAGTCTTCTTTTTTTCCCCATTAGCCCTTCTGCCTTATCCTCCTGAAGTCAGAACCTATAAGGAGCAGTGCTTTATCAATCATTCAGGACCCTGATATTAACTTGAGGACTCAGGGTTTGAGCAATACATTTCTGTGATATATAAATTGGCCAGGTTGAGTAATACGTTCCAGTAGCCCAAATGTACTAAGAAAAATCTGGTGTACTTAGGAATGTGGATTGATATAACAAATACCTAAAAATGTAGAAGCAATTTCAAGAGTAATAGTTAACAGATGGAAGTATTTAGAAATTAATTCTGAAGAAAGCTTTCATAGTTATGAGTAGAACATTAAAAATGATGCTGATATGTCAAAGAACTTGATGAATAGTTCTCTAAGGAAGATGGAATTGAATGCTCAGGGCATAGGAAGCCTTCTTTTCATGGTTTATAATAAAATGCAAAAAAAGAAAAATAAACTAAAGAAATTTTTAAATAAAATGGGAGTGGGTAAAGAGGTGGAGCAACACTTATAAACGTACTGACTGCTCTTCCAAAGAACAGCAATCAGTTCCATCACAAACATGGTGGTTCACAACCATCTGTGGAATTCAGTATTCTCATGTGGTCTAATCCAGCATACACACAAACACTCACACACACACACACAAACACACACATGTACTTAATACACAGATATATGTGTAAGTAAAACACCTACACACATAAAAATAGTATTTTTTAAATAACTAAATAAAATGTAATGGGAGGCAAGGATTAAAGATTTGAAAAGTTTTCAGTCTTGTCATATTGTAAAGATTGAAAAAGTGTGTTGAGATAATAGTAAGGATCTGGAAAAGAAAGTTTTTGTTGAATAAGCTAGTATGCCTAAAAGGAAATGGGTGCTATTCATCCATAAGATGAACACTTACATAAATTTTTCAGGGATTTAGGGAAGTGTCTTATCCATAAAGACCCAGAAGAAAAGGCCTGAGAAGAGATAATCATCAAGGCTCCATGATATGCATTCTTTTGCCACCTCTTATAGACCCCAGCTGAGGCTTATGCAGGCCCTTGTATGGCTAGAATCAGCCATGCAGTAGCTCCTACTGAACGCCCCAAAGGCACAGGAGAGATTATGTTGTATCTGTATCTGGATATAAAAGGAGCATTGTACTCTATGTCTGGACTACATGAGACTCAAGTCTTTACAATCCCCTGCCATTGTTTCTTGCTCTCCCTTTCTGACAGAGTTCAGTCACATATCACCAGTATATAGTTATATCTGGATTTTTATTTTGTTTAGCCAGGTTTTGATAAAACTTGTTCATTTTAACTTCCATGAAGTAAAAATAATTTATATTTATACAGTACTATCTTTTCTGCATGATAGCAGTGCTTCTACTGTTTCCCCTTTTTGTTGACTATAGAAGGATGATGAAACCAATTGTTTGCAGCAAATAACAACAAAGAAAAGGTCTTAGAATACTCTGTGACAAAGTATATGCAAAATATTCCACTATTTTCCCTTCGTTAGCTCTCTGAACTCAGATACAATCTAAACCTTTGTGAAGTAATGAGTTAACAGGGAAGGAGGCTGGGACCTGGAGGCGATGAGGGATGGGGCTACAATCTGGTTGTAAAGAATTCAAACTGCAGAACAAGCAGGTAACTTATATTGATAATCCCACTACATGAGACTAGCTCTGAGACTGGCTAAGACATGAGTGTCTATGCATAGACAATGCTTCTTGCTGGTTACAGAATCCCTGTGACTCATTATTAAATGCCAAATGAAGATTTACAGTGGTCTTTCTTATGCTCATACAAAGAGCACAGAACTAGCCTTAATTGTTTTGTGCATCCCACACACCTCATACATTTATAATTTTAGGACCGTATAATGCTTGTGAGAAATTATATGTTTTCAGAACAAAAGAACCAAACACTGACACAGATTCATTCTGCTCAGCATGCTGGACACTGACATCCTGCATCCTTCATGTCCCAGCACCAAATGTTTCAGTTGCTGTTCCTCATCAGAACAGGACAGCTCCAAGAACAGCTTCGAAGAAAGCTTCCAATCCCAGTTGGTCCAACAAATCAGACTGTCACACACAGGACTTCTATTAAGGCTGGAATTTCTCAACACTTTGAAATGGGACCACAAACACTATTCCTACCTTGTTTATCCTTTTCCAACAATTTTATTTGCACCCCTACAAAGGTATTATTCAACCTAAATCATCTGGAAGAAATCTTAAGAGAACGATGCCCCATTTCCCTTAAAGTGGGTTGGATAAGGTTTTGGGTTTCTTTCTTGGGCTATAGATGTTTATTTGTATTGGGAGTTGGTTATAAGTTACTATTGGTCTTATTCAGAGAAAAAACAAGGTTGGACTCAGGGAATTCTCTCTTTTCCTTTACCTTTATTTCTTAGGTTTGGAAATAGGGGTTTAAATTAAAGAAGAGGGATATAGAAATATACAGGGATAATAGGCCAAAAGCAGATTATTGGATCTATTCCTCAACTTAAGACCTTAATTGTTACTTACAGGGTTATTTTTAATTCATTGGTAAAGAAGTTTGTATAATGATTCAAAATAAGTTTAATTTTGATACATTGGTGTAGAATTCAAATTTAAGATTATTATTCACACATTTTATATATATATATATATATATATATATATATTGTTACCTAATACTCAAATAGAATACAAGGTTTACCTCCAATACCTTGAAAGTGCTATTGCAGGCTGTTTAGGATAAGTCAGTTAGACAAGTTAATTGTCAGTTGATCAAATCATGATCATGTCAATTACTAGTCTATTTATATCATGAGAATATACATCCTAGGTGTAACAGAGATATGATTCTATAGATAGATATGGTTACATAGTTTGATAAGGTATTCAAAAACGCCAGAGACCTACAGAATATGGCATTTAAAGATGTTTTTACTATTTTATTTATTTTTATTTTTTATTATTAATTTATTCTTGTTACATCTCAATGGTTATCCCATCCCTTGTGTCCCCCATTCTTCCCTCAATCCCCTTTTCCCCTTATTCCCCTCCCCTATGACTGTTCCTGAGGGGGATTACCTCCACCTGTATATGCTCATAGGGTATCAAGTCTGTTCTCGGTAACCTGCTGTCCTTCTTCTGAGTGCCACCAGGTCTCCCCCTCCAGGGGACATGGTCAAATGTGAGGCACCAGAGTACGTGAGAAAGTCATATCCCACTCTCCACTCAAGTGTGGAGACTGTTCTGACCATTGGCTAGATCTGGGTAGGGGTTTAAAGTTTACCTCCTGTATTGTCCTTGGCTGGTACCTTAGTTTGAGCGGGACCACTGGTCCCAAATCTGCCTATCATGATGTTCTACTTGTAGGTTTCTAGGACCCTCTGGATCTTTCTACTTTGCCATTCTCCCATGCTTCTCTCATCTAGAGTCCCAATAGGATGTCCTCCACTCTGTTCCAGTTTCCTGGTAAGTGAAGGCTTTCGTGGGACATGCCCCTTGGGCTAGTATGCAGATATAAGTGAGTATATACCATTTAAGTCTTTCTGCTTCTGGGTTACTCACTCATTATGATCATTTCTAGCTCAATCCATTTATCCACAAATTTCTGAATTTCCTTGTTTTTAATAGCTGAGTAGTATTCCATAGTGTAAATGTACCACAGTTTCTTTATCCATTCCTCTACTGAGGGACATTTAGACTGTTTCCATGATCTGGCTATTATGAATAAGGCTGCTATGAACATGGTTGAGCAAATTTTCTTGTTGTGTGCTGGAGCATCTTCTGGGTATATTCCAAGGAGTGGAATAGCTAGGTCTTGAGGAAGCCCTATTCCCAGTTTTCTGAGATAGCACCAGATAGATTTCCAAAGTGGCTGTACTAGTTTGCATTCCCACCAGCAATGAAGGAGTGTTCCTCTCTCCCCACATCCTCTTCAGCATGTGGTGTCACTTGAGTTTTGATCTTAGCCATTCTGATGGGTGTAAGATGGAATCTCAGAGTTGTTTTGATTTGCATTTTCCTGATGACTAAGGAGGTTGAGCATTTCTTTAAGTGTTTCTAAGCCATTTGATATTCCTCTGTTGAGAATTCTCTGTTTAGTTTCAAGCCCCATTTCTCAATTGGGTTATTTGGTTTGGTGGTGTTTAGCTTCTTGAGTTCTTTATATATTTTGGATATTAGAGCTTTGTCAGATGTAGGGTTGGTGAAGATCTTTTCCCAGTCTGTAAAAACAAAAAACCCAGAATAGCTAAAACAATCTTGTACAATAAAAGGTGCTCCGGAGGAATCTCCATACCTGATCTCAAAGTGTACTATAAAGCAACAGTAATTAAAACAGCTTGGTACTGGTACAGCAACAGGCTGGTTGATCAGTGGAATCGGATCGAAGACCCAGATATGAATCCACACACAAATGGTCACTTGATTTTCGATAAAGAAGACAAATCCATTCAATGAAAAAAGGATTGCATCTTCAGCAAATGGTGCTGGTCTATGTATAAAAAAATGCAACTGGACCCATATTTGTCACCTTGCACAAAACTCAAATCCAAGTGGATTAAAGACCTCAACATAAAACCAGAGACACTAAGTCACTTAGAGGAAAAAGTGGGGAAGAGCCTGGAACATATTGGCATAGGAGACAACTTTCTGAACAGAACACCAACAGCCCAGTCCTTAATGTCAACAATTAATAAATGGGACTTTATGAGGCTGAGAAGCTTCTGTAAGGCTGGAGACACTGTCAAGAGAACAAAGCGACAGCCTACAGACTGGGAAAAGATCTTCACCAACCCTACATCTGACAAAGGTTTTTACTATTTTAAAGATTCATTTACAATAAGACAAGTTAACTCCTTATAACACACAGCCTACCTCAAAGAAGGTGATGAGCATCAAAGAATCTCCTTATGGAGATGGCTTCAAATGTGGCAATCCAGCCACTGAACAAAATGTCTTCATTTCAGCCACTGACAAAATTCTGCATAAAAATGGGCAAGCTTGGATGCAGGCAGAGTTGACAGCCAAACTCTGTTAAGACAGGGTAATAAAGTCCTCAATAATTCCTGCCTCACATATATGTCTGTCAGATATATTAGGCAAGAAGGCTGAAGATGATGCTATAATGTTATAGAGAGTTTTGAGTGATTATTCAGGCAGCAAACTGTCTCTGTCATTTTTTTTTTTTTTTTTTTTTTCATTTTGGAAGCGGCTAACCTGCACTTCCTGTTTACTCAGGTAATTAATTTTATTCTTCCTCATGTCTCTGATAGGGTTGAAGACCGGATAGTTTAGTTTTACACTTATGCTTATTTATGTAGGGGTTAAAGTGTTTTTAGGTATAGATAGATGTTTTAAATTGAAAGAGATGAGATATGATAGTTATTGATTTACATTCAGAGTTTTAGACTCACCAAGATGGGAAAGATATTTACTTCAAGGTTGCCAATTACACATAGCCAAAACACTGATTGTAACATTAATATAATTTCTGATTTTTTGTGGTTCTTTTTGCTGTATACAGTTTACTTTATATGTGTGTAATAATATAAATGTATATATATAATATTTTTAAAATATTTAAATATTTAAAATAAAATGTCTTCTTATTTTAAGAAACTAAAATACTCATAAGAAACATAAGAAACATATATACTCATTAAACTTATCTCTCTACATTTAATTGATCGAAGATTTTCATTGCAAAAAAAGGTAAGAAAAATATTCTGTCAGTAGAAAATAAACAGAGAACCTACTTTGATTTGTAGCTCTGCATTTCCAAATGGAAGAAACATGATGTCTGGAGGAATTTTCAGTTACCCTTGGCATAGCATGAAGCAACAATCAGACTTCAGTCTTTTGTTAAAATTTCTTTTATTCTCATATTTAATGTGTTTTAAACTATTTGGCTTTTGCTTTAGGTTTATTTTGTTTACTAGTGAAAATGAAATGGGATCATAAAGTATACTATTTAAAGTACATGATAGAATGTTCTCACACGACAGATTTAAAGGTGGCTGCTTTTCAAATACTGCTTCTACTTATTTTTGCCATCAAATTAATTCTCATTCATCATATATAACATTGGTACATTTTCCAGCTTGTAGACTTAAAGGTATATATAATAATTAATATCTCACATTTTCTTTTGTATTATTCTTGCAAATCCACTATTTACATTTTTGTGTCTAGGCAGCTTTTCATGTCTGTTGTTTTGACTTTTACATCTTGGAAAGTTTTGCTGAGCTTACAAGAAAACATGTCTGGGACAAATGGTTCAGTGTTAAAAAGCATTTTGTTTTGATTTAAAAGAGCATTGGAGATAATGCAAACTTTTAATTCTATATCTGAAAGTCTAGAAATGAACAAATTCATGATACCATAATAACAAAAGCAGTTATAAAAGCATCATGACTGAAGATTTTCTGGAAACTTGGAAAACATACTCTTATCAAAATTGAAGTGTCGTGCACTTACCTGATTTTGGAAAAAAGTGAGTGGCAGGATGTTAATCATTCAAAACCAATAAATCTTGATATTTGACTAGCTAGCTAAAGTGTTTGAATGGAAATGCTGCACGGGTGGAGTGAAACAGCTCTCAGAAGGCATGGGTTATTAAATGAAAATCCCAATGCCAGAAGCAACCTCACTCCTTCTAAAGTGCTGGTCAAGGATGCTCTTGAAGTGGCCAAAATAACATAGCCCACTGCTGTTTCTGAAGATACCACACACTCATTTCAAAACAGAAAAGTCAAATAGCAATTGACCTCAAATTTTCTAATCCCTGATAGCTAATCTTCTTAGTGCCAGAGATGTTATTCAGGCTGCTGTGGGAAAGCCACCAATAGTCTTAATCCCCTGTAGAGAGTACACACCACACTACTAAGTGACCAGGTTTGATATGTCTACCTTTGCAATAGTGGTAAATATATTACGGAGTATCCACTCACTTTCAGATTGTATTCCAAGTCTTTCTTCATAATAAGGAACTCATATTGCATAAGGCAAATCTGGACAAAAATAGTGTAGCTGAAGAGTCATAGGCCATTGTAGAAAATCTATGGCTGTGGTTTTGCTAAATGAATATGGTGTGTCCATCAACTTGCTTTCTTGATTTGTGTTTTCAAATAACACAAAGCTTCTTTTAGCAGTACATAGTAGTAACTGAAAGATTCATGAAAGATCAACGTGATGAGAAAACCAAAGAGTTGAAAGATAATCTCTAGAAAGGACATTATCACACCAACCAAGGCTCTAGAATATGATAAACACGTCGTAGAAAGAAGGCAAGTTCCAACAATGGAATGGAGTTTCATGGTATGACGTCCTCTTTTAGTAATCAGGCGCTGGTCAACCTGCACAAGAGTTGGTCCTTTAGCAATCCATCATGGAATGGGGAGGTGCTCATGAGGTTCCAACTCTCCCTGAAGAAATTATATGGTGTGATAGCTTTTCTCTTATAAATAACCTCTCAGCTATGTTCCTATTAGTAAGTGATCATAATGTACTCACTGCATCTCTCTCTCTCTCTCTCTCTCTCTCTCTCTCTCTCTCTCTCTCTCTCTCTCTCTCTCTCTCTCACCCACACACACACACACACACACACACACACACACACACAGAGAGAGAGAGAGAGAGGATAGAAAAGAGGGACCCCAAGGGACTACTTAGAAAATGAAGAGGATCAGCCACTTGGAAGGGACACAAGACCAGGTAATGCCGGGTGAGCATGAGAAAAATATATTATACACATATATGAAAATGCCATGATGGCATCCATTACCATGTGTTCTTAATGTACACTAACAAAAACATAGAAATACATTCAAAACATAAACAAATAACAAAACTCAAATGTCTTCATGAGGAAATAAACTAACACAATATGAATTGTATACATTGTCTCTGTGCCTGATATAATCTAAATCAGATATAGATGGGAAACAAGGAAGAAAATGCTTTCTAGCTTTGAGTTTGCTGAACAAGGCAAAAGATGTGTTTTTGAAACCCGGTTCCTGAATATGCATAGAACAAATATTCTCTTCCAACAGATGGAAACAGAAAGGACAAAAAGGCAACTTGTTCCAAGTTAGCTCAAATCCTAGCCATGCACATTACAATAGATCATGGGGATTAAGAATATCTTCTTGACTTTAAGGACTACCCTCCCTTCTCATAGAAATGGAGTGTGGTCCTTCAGCTTCAGTCTGTCTCATGGGTTGGAGTTCCTTGACCACAATGTTCATAACTGGGGCTCTGTGTTCATAGTATCACCATTCCTGTGTCTCAGGAGTAAGACTGCTTCTACAGATTCACCTGACATTACCTTACTGGGGACAGTGGCAGCCCTATTTTTGTGAGTCTTTACTTAGGCCATACTGTTTTATAAACGATCTTATTTCCTTACATGAGGAACTGAAATGAGAGCCATACCCAAGAGGTTCAAATAAAAAACTTGGGCTGAGCCCAGAGCTTTTCTATATAGCTATCCCTAGGCCTAGACCTGGAAGTTTCTAGCCTTCGTACAATTGAATTTTCTACAAGCCAAGACCTTAAAGGCTTCAGCTTCCAGCCTTCATCTGCTAACCTGGGCCTAAAATGTTTCAGCCTCCAAGACTTACTACCCAATAGGCTCACTCTGTCTAGTTTTTTTTTCCAGAACTCTGACTGGCTGGTTCAACTCAGCTCTTCTGGTTCAAAATTCCTTTCCAAAGTGAGTGATTCAAACTGCTTTCTCTTGGTTTTTCACTTAACTCTTTTACCTTGAAAAACTGCCTGTGAACTCTGTGAACTGAATTGGACTGGCTGCACAAACTGAAATGAACTTCCTGAACTCAACTGAATTCTACTGCACTCAAATGAACGGTGCAGGACTGAAACCACTTTCCTGTCCTGTTCTTGTGAGAATTGAGCATATACTATGTCTGACACATTCTGTCAAATCTTTCTTTGATGTATCATTTTGTCCACCCCTCAATTAGACATCACTTAAAACTTGCCTGCTTTCTTCTACAAGCTAATACTATCTTCACTGTTTGGGAATAAATGTGTACCAAGTGTGTGTCTGCATTTCAGCCAGATTATATAGACCTAGAAGGTCTTTAGATGTGATCCCTTGCCAAAGCAGTCATGGTGCTGAGCTCAAATTTCTCTACACTGTTTTCTGGAGGATCTTTTGAAATATAAGTGAAAATAGGCATGTCCCTAACTCTTTCAATCACTCTTACTGAGAAGAGATGCTGTCATCAGCAGTCCAAGCTGTCCCTGCTGAGATGGAATGACAGCTGTAGTGCCCAAAAAGACACTGAATTTCCCACCTAAACCTTTCAATAGTTTCACCTGTTATGTGATTGGAGACTGGCTTTGAATATTCACATTTCAGGAGGACATCAACCTATGGACTAAAGCAAATATTTCTTTTTAATTTCACTTCGTTGGTTTTTCCCCTTCCTTCTTGTGTTATCTCATAACTAGCATACATTTTAAATACCAAAGAAATGGAAAGATATTGTTTTAACTTATTCAGAATCATGACTAAAACGACCTCTAATGGTAAGTTGTCTGATTTTTTTTTTCTTTCCCTAACAATTCCTTTCCTAAAACCTCAGAAAAACCATATTTTAAATAATCTTCCAATTATAGAGTGCTGGGAGTGGAAATGGGCTGGATAAGTAAAGGGGAAGTTGTGAGTGATTGTGTGTGTATGTGTATATGTGTGCATCTTAGTGTGGTGTTTGTATGTTTTGCTTATGATATATACATAAAGTATATGCATATTTGATAATATGATATATTAATCAAATTTTATAATTGATAATATCCTGACAGATATAAATATGTTTGCATTTCATTAAATTTGTTACTCCAAGTAAAGAAGTAGTTTATTGCCAGCTTTGCCTGAGGCATTCAGAAATATAGTACCTACTCACAATTAAACCAAATACACAGCAGAGTTAATTAGGTGATTTAAAATATTTAGTGAAAAAAAATTCAAAGGAGAAGCAGAAAACAAGTGTGTGTGGGTTCTGCCTGCCTGTCTGCCTGTCTGCCTGTCTGCCTGTCTGCCTGTCTGCCTGTCTGGCTATCAGTTGGCCTGTTTGCCAGTCTACCTGTCTGCCTGTCTATCTATCAGTCTGCCTGTCACGTACTCTTCCATTGGAGTGAACCACCTATAATCTTGGAATATGTGAGGCAGATAGACATGCAGGTTTTAGAGCACTGAGATATACAAGCTAAGAAGCTAAGAAATATTTATTTCCTAGAGAGTATGTACATGTAAATGAAAATAGGTAGAACTCTGGATATGTGGGTAGATTCAATTTTGTAAAATTAGAGTAAAAGTAAAACCACCTATGAATATGCAGAGCACTGTGTGAGAAAGCACATGCACAGATGATGCGTGAGATAAAACAGGCTGGAGTGTTTCCAATGCATAAGTTCGTGTTTGCTAACATGAAATAAAGGTGATAAATATTTATAGAGGCTGCCTCTTATTTTATAAAATCTCTCCACAGAAGAAGAAAAACATGAATTTAATTATGGAAAACAATCATTGAAAATAGTATGAGAAAATGCCTGCTTTGTCTGGAGGGCTTGGGAAAAGTTATGCTAAACTATTTCCAAGCTAAAGAAAAATGCATGCAGAGTGTTCCTCCATGGGAACTCAAATATCCAATGGGAAATTCCCCAAGAGAAGCTTTTCATTTCTATCCCTTGATCCGAGTAAGCAAGAGCAGAAAGCCTAGACACAGCCCTCCATGACTACCTCTCAGCCATGAATTAAACATTAGAAGCATACAAAATAAAGATATTATTGCATAGACAAGTAAGCTGTATTTTTAAAAGACAAACTTAAAAAGATACTTTTTATGGTGGAGTAAAAAACATGGGCTAAAAAGCATAGTAACATTCCAACCTTCCAATGTCTTTTAGTAAAAAAAAGTGTCCAAAGGGGCACTCGATTGTGCAGTAGTAGAAATGCTGCTCCATACAGACATGAATGCACATGGATATCCGTCGTTCTTTTCTATTGGTCCATACCTTAAAAATACAACTAGCAACTAAGGCATATGAAAGTGACTCTGGGCTTTCTTTAGGTCTCCCTAAAGAAAGTATTCTATTGTTCTTGGTTAATTAAGAAAAATCAATAAGCTATATGCAAAATCTTCCATTGCAAAATAAAGGCAGTGTGCATTCCATCAATCTTTCAAGAAACGTGTTGTAAATAGAGTACTGAGAGTGGAAATGGGCTGGATAAGTAAAGGGGAAGTTGTGAGTGATTGTGTGTGTATGTGTATATGTGTGCATCTTAGTGTGGTGTTTGTATGTTTTCCTTGTGATATTTGCGTAAGGTATATGCATATGAAGTATGAAGTGCATGTGTCTTTGTATGCTTGGTGTACAATGAGTGTGTAAGTGTAGTGTGCATGTGTTGTGGTGTGTGTGTGTGTGTTTGTGTGTGTGTATTTGTGTGTGTCTGTGTGTGTGTGTTATCTACATTGTGTGACTCTGAGGGAAAACAGATGACAGTAGTTCTATGTTCAGTTGTATATTTGTTTTAGTGTGGTAGAAATTAGGTGTGGGCATCCCCAATATATTCAGTATATGAACATAAAGCTAGAATAAGTGTTAGTAAAACATTAAACTTCTTGACAGTAGGCAGATCATGCAATGAGAACATAAAACAATGTGCTCACACCTCTGCAGATCAGTAAACAGAAAATTCAGGCTGTAATTACAGCAGGCAATCTCTGCTCAGGCCTCTTCCTATAGCCTTCACATCTGCCATCTAGGCCCCACATACAAAAATTTCCACAATCTCCCAAAAACAGTATCACCATCAGGCATAAGCTATGCAAACACAGAGGCTTGTAGGGAAATATTTCACACTTGTAGCACAAGAGAGTTCTGGTTTGCTTCTGTTAATTGTAACCGTTAAGTTATATAATGATAAGCATGTCTAATGTATAACTCATGTACAGACTTAAGTAGATATTTGTTTTCCTAATAATTCCTTTAATTCTAGATTTGAAATGATTGGCAGTACTGGGTCTCAAGCTTCTGGATCTCATAGACGTGAGCCAATGATTGCTAAGTTGAGAAGATTCGTAGGATGGCTAAACCAGAACAGAGAAATACACCCAGACAACGTGTAAAATGCAATCATCTTCCAAGGTTAAATGAATTAAAATATCTTTATTATTTAATTCTATTTGTTTTTGTTTGTTGCCTTTTTCCTTAAATATTTACCCTGACATTTACATTATATTATTTTAATTAATAATTTATATAATATATTTTGATCATAATTTCCCTTCCAGTCTTCCTCCAGATAATCCCCACTTCATCTCCAAGGCCCTCCTCTCTCTCTCTCTCTCTCTCTCTCTCTCTCTCTCTCTCTCTCTCTCTCTCTCTCTCTCTCTCTCACACACACACACACACACACACACACACACCAAACCCATAAAATTACAAAATTGATAAATGTAATACACAAGCACAATACCAGTGGATTTGAAGATGGACAATAATGCAATCTGAGCCTCAAAGACTACCAAAAATCATTGAGCTTGTATCGTTTGGGCCATCTACTGCTGGGCACAATGCCTACCATTAAGTATGGCTTAAGTACCCAGTGATACTCTATTGGAGAGGACCAAATTTTCCTTTGCAAGCAGATGTCAACTGGAGATATCTTCATGAGGATTGGGGCCTTGTGTCCACTTCCACTTCTCAGAGCTGGGCCCCAATTTAGCTTGAACCTCTGCTGATCCTGGCATGCTGCCACAGTGTCTCTGAGTTCATATGTGTGCCATAGACAAAAGTTTTACTCAATAAACAGAATAGAATATACATTCCTGTAGTAAGCAATGCATGTTATAAGAAAATTTGCATTCTAGGGGCTATGGAGAAGAGTCTTCCAGCCTCTCCATTTGTTTCATCTTAACACACTTATACTTAGGATATGCTTACAGAAGACACTGTGCTGGGAAGAAATGGGTTCCCTCCTAATCTGAGCTGGAGCATCAGGATGATAAGGGTAGGGTCAACTTTTACCAAATAAGTTATGGAAAATAGAGGCATGTGAAGAAAATGGTAGAAACGTTTCCTTAAAATGCAGGCTGTCCAAAGGTCACAAATGAAATAAAAAATCTGGACAGTTTTTAAAATGAAGGTTTGCAGTTGTTTCTGAGGTGTTACAGGATTGGTAGAGTTGATAATAAAGTCACCAAGGAAGAGCTCAACATGCTATTGGGAGAAGAGCCAGACATTCATCTTAGGCCCTTGCTCATGGGCCCAGTCAGGAAGGACACATATTGGACTGCAGCATTTCTGTAGTACATTTCTGTTACCTAGAGTTCAAGTGACTGGAAAGCATTACGATTAAACTATGGTCAGTAAAACAGAAGTTGGCCTCAGCCTTTTGTTATTAGTGCGAAAAGAAAGCACTGAGAAGCTGAAGCAAGGCTTTTCTAGAGGGTTTCCTCAAGACTCACGCAGAGTGCCTTGTGCAGCGCCATACTGATATCTCAACTTCAGTACATTCCAGGGCAAACATCACACTATACTCATTCTAAAATCGTCAGTCCTTCCCTCTGGGAAACAGAAGTCCTATACCTCTCATCAGATGCCGCCAATCTTGCTAACACTGGGTACATTCCAACAAGTCGAGGTTGATCAAGTATTAGAGCAAATATGTTAAATACAACCAGGCGGCCAACTCCAGATGCTTTTATAGAAGGCAAATGTAGCATCATAAGAAGAGGGAAACAGCAGCCACTAGAATTGTACTTTTGCTCTCGGGTTAATGTTACGCTTTAAATATAAGCTGTACACTCACACTGCCCCCTCCCACAAGACTCATGTGTTGAATACCCAGCTGTGGAGCTTTTCAGGGGCAATTTTATCATGAGATGGTAAAAGCATCAAGTTCAATACTTGGACCGATCACTGCTCCCTGAGCTGGTAGGACATAGGAACCAGTTTAGAGATGCAGAATAAGAGGGGCGTACCTTTACAGAAAGCATCTTGTCCTGGAACCCCTCTCTTCGTTCCTCCTTTCTTTCTGTTCTGGAGAGTACCTTTGCTCACCTATATCCTCTCTGTTAGGACTCGCTGCCTCATCCAACCAACCATGGGCTGATCCCTTTGGGACACCATCCCAAATTATGCCTTTCTTCCTTTTGAGTTAGCAGTTGTGACACTATTTTAACTATCTTCTTCCCCTTATGTAGAATACTGAAAAGGAGCTTCCTTAGGAAAAAAGGTATGTGACCTATCATATAATTGTTTTCCTTTGGTGAACATTCAGGTCACAGTGTCACTTCTCTGAGTCTCAGATTCTGATGAGACACAAGGTCTAAGTCTAGACATAAAATTGGTAATACTCTCATCAGTTAGCAAAATTAAACTTGCATACTAGCTGACAACTTTCAGGATGCTAAGACAACACTGAAAAGGTAAAGCTTTAAGAAACATGTAGAAGAAAGTGAAAAGAATTTGAAAATTAAGATTGCAACCCTGGGGTGAAGGCTAGATGACAGATAACATTATTTTTGAAATGGAAAAAATACCACAGAAAATTTAATAAAAGAAACTGATACATAAAAATAATTAATAATAATATAAGTTTATGAAGAATAAGCAGTACTGGTTTCCTCATTTATCTCATTACTGCACATGAAACAAAGATAACTCTAGGAGCATGATGGAAAAAGTATCTGGACATGAATGTAAATGCTTGTATTCTTAAGTATTAAAAATATCACAAAGATGTTTCATTGAACAGGTATGTGTCAGTATGAGAAGTTTGTAGATGCACATTAGAAGAATCTGGCCTGATTTCACTCATAAAAAAACTCTTAGGTTTTTCAATCTGAATATAGAGTAGAAAGTGACAATAACAATAATGGCACTTCTTAAATCTCAGCTATGTACAAGACTTTGCCAAGTATATATTTTTTTTAATTTTGTTCCCAGTGTTCCTCATAACTGTTCTCTGAAAGTACTACAACTGTCTTCATTTCTTACACATAGTGAGTCTATATTTAGTCATACTGTGCCCTCAGGCTCAGAACTAAGGTTCATCTCACTAAAGTGTCATGTGTCAGTCTATACTGGGTTAATTAAGCTACCAGAACTTATGAGTGAGGCCTGGAGGATAAACACATTGGACATCAGTGTTCGACTACATTAAGTGAATAGGCTGGCATGGGAAGCTTCATCTAGACCTCATGGCAGACCAAATGCATTCCATCCTACACAGTTTACCAAAAGTCTAGCTTATAGAAGGAGTGGTGATGGATAAGTGGTGGGGAAACAGCCTGCATCGCAGTGGGGACACCCTAGTTATGTGAAGACGAATTTGAAGAAAATGAGTCCTTTGAGTTTTTAAAACCCAGAGTAATAACAGGAAGAGGTTCTGGCTAGGATTTAAGCACAAAGCAGACATACGGACTGAACTGGCCATTCAAGCATTTTTCCAACCATGATATCCTACTGTCACGATGCGCTTGAACGTTTAACTACAACAGTATTCACTGTGGTTCCAGAAGGAGAGGGAGTAGGAATGTGTGTTTCCTGTACTCTTTAGTTTCAAGTAAACGGACAGTCCGCCAAGAAAGCAAATTTATATTCGAATTGACAAGCTTCATCCAGTACACACCTCAGGCAGTGTCCTCGTGTCACAGAGAAACAAAATGGCCCCCACCCTGAAGAGAGCCTTGTAATCCTGATGCCGAGAAGCTTGAAGTCTCACTGTGGAGTGAGCAGTCAAAGGGAGGTTGTCACTGCTGGTTAGCTGAACACAAAGGAAAGGGCTAAAAGAAAAAGCAGCATCCCTTTGCTGAGATGGATCAGGCACCACAGTGGAGCTCCTTGCTGGGGGTAAAGGTAAGTCACCATCCTTAGCAGTAGTCCACTCCTGCCTGGGGCTGGAAAGCAGTCAGCCGCACTGAAGCAGGCAAACTCAGTACCTTTGCACAAAGGGATCCTGGCTAAAGGAATAGCATCAGCCACGCTCTGGGTCCCTCCCCCAGCATATGTGGACTCTGACTGTAGCCAGCCAACCTGGGCTTCGCTCCAGTTAGGGGCATATGGTAAGGTCACAATAGCCAAAGGGGCTTAAACAGAAGACTTGATTCAGAGCGAAAAAATAAACATATCAAATGCAGGTGCACAGAAGTGAGAGCATCCGAGTAGCTCTTCGCTACTCTTACTATGGTTTCCGTGTTTTCTCACCCTTTTGCTCAGTGACTTGTCAGCATACCTACGTGGAATCTGGGATGCGATAGGAGACGAGTAAAAAATAAAACTGAAATATTTTCACATAGCACTATGAATCTTGCGGAGTACAAGAATTGTTTTACACGGAGCAGGAGTTTATGATTATTGAAGCACTAAGGAATAGCGCTGCCAAGAGTTTATACTGAGCACCGGCTTTACTGACAGGAACTGTGCTGCAATGTTCTCCCAACAGCCTGACGTCATCTGTGTTAGTTTGGGTGGGACTGGATCGAATGAGGTTGAAGCTGACAAGAAAGGGATTATGTGGCTGCGTGTAAGCAGGAATACATAATTTACAGGCAATTCCCCACAGAAGCAGATGAAAGTGGCAGCATTCTTGTGGCAACGAATTCAGTAGATAAAACATGTTTTCTGCCAGGAAGTAATATGTTGCAACTCTAACCCAGTTTGCCACCCACCTAAGTCCATTAGGAAATAAATGAAATAGTCTAAATAAAGAGAGGCATTTAATTGAGGCTACGTTTCCAGAACAGAAAGAGTACAGGCTCTAATTAGGGATCTTCCTGGCTGCACTCAAAGAGTAAAGGAGCTAAAACAGAGGGGACCTGAGGTCCTGTTTTGCAGGACAATGGCACCTTCTCACAAGCACAGCATCTGTTCAAAGACCAAATATGTGCGTAGCTCAGTGTAAAGCAGCTAAGCACACACACATTTAATTTAGAGGCGGGTAAGCGTTAAGGGAGATGCAGAAAAATCCATGCAGTGGCAAACTGGCCCTGAGACCCACCCTGAGAATAAAGAAAATGACTAAAATCACCCACACCTGTCTATGAATGCACATATAAACATGACTGAACATATTCTAAAGTACTTACAAAGAAACTTACCTTTACCATTTTTCTCCTCTATATGATCTTATGTCAAAAAACAATACTTGCTTTTTTTTTTCCCCTCCCAACCCAGTGTGTTTTTTAAATCCCTGGCAGAATCTAATTTTTCCTTCCGTTTCAGTAGTTAACCAGCTAAATCATTTTTTATCTATTAAATTAAAAATAAGAGTAAAGTACAAAAGCCAAATCAGCACTGCTAATGAAAACCCACTAGTGTTTTAAGTCATTAGATGCCCAGAAGAACCTCTGACTTATTAGAGAAATGTCATTTGCCAGCAGCTAACATTTGGACCCAGTCTTATATCACTGTCCTGACCAAACTATGACAGAGGACAGAAATTGCTTAAGCAAAAACAAGGACAATAAAAACAAAGGTTTTCTAAATTACTGTTGCCTGTGTCATTAAATTTCATATTGTGCATGGAATATAAATACATCACTTTGTTCTGCATGACAAGCAGAAGTGAGCATTCACACATTACTCAGCCACTTAATTAAGTGCCTGGGATATTTGCAGTTAGCAGAAACTAATAAGGGAATCGCATTTAAATTCAAATCACTCCTCGGGGTAGCTGTCTGCAGCATAAGCAAAGCTTACTGGGTAGATATTCCACTAAATGCTCAGCTAAAGGCTCAGATTCACTATTTGTGACTAAAGAACAATCCGGCTTGTGATTAAAGGTGAAAGTACAATAAACAGCCCTGCTGGGAATTTTTGGGTGACATTTTCTTTTGCTGGTTTTAAATACACAATCTGTCTATTATGATGGCTGCTAGAACAAGGGTACGATTTAGAGTTTTGCTGGTGTAAAGAGGTGGTTCCATAAAAAAACAAATGACTAAACCCACCCTTTTCATGGGAATCTCGCAACAGAGCTGACACTAAGAGTCCCTGCACCGCAGACAGTAAACAGTAACATTATGATGTCTCCATTCGAAAAAGAAGCAAGAAGCAGCTAAGGTGGTGGAGGGTCATGAGAGGTAAAGTGGGGGACTGAAAGGGGAAATTCACATATTTATAACAAGAAGCCAAAAACTCAGCATATCAAATGCTGAGGAAATTACCTCTGCCCAAGAGTGAGTTTATTTTAGCCATTCATCTTTATAAAATTTAACTTTTCTGGACTAAAACAATCCCATATGGTTTCAGATCTGCCCTGGATTCCAAACAGGCCCCACACTGAGCTGTTTCAAAAAATTTAAAGCCATCTGGTCACTAGAGATGCAAGAGACCTCACAGTGTCCCTCTGCATACATTGTATGGCTTTGTCAGCACTAGGAAACCAGACTCTCAGGACCCTAAGAGTATAAAAAACAAATTATTATGGTTTAACCCAAGGCACTTACGTGAGAGGAAGTGGGAAGGGTTACTTTCAGAAAAAATACCCATGTCCTTCCTTCCACTTATAAAAATTACATAACCTCACCTGCTATCATGTATCATTTTGCTACAGAAAATATATATCCCCAAATTCCAGATTGCATTCCAAAGTAGAAATAAATCAAAGTGAGCTTGAATATTTTATCATTGCTTATAGCTTATAGTGAGAATAATGAGTTTTGTTAGATAGAAATTTGGCATTTTCTGTAAGTCATAAAACCTTTGAAGCATAAATTCTGATTATCACAATAGTGTCTGTCAGACAGCATCACCTCAGATATTGTCAAGGCACCATCTGGCATTAGTTATGCAGCAGTAGACGAAAGAGGTGTAGGTCTAGGACCTAATTCTTTAAAGTACAGAAATCAGTACTCATCTCTGCCCAACGATTATTACAAACAGTATCTGTGTAACGTCATGTCTTCAGAAATGTACTTAAGATTTATAAAGGAGGCCATTTTTGATTATATTTCGTGGGAGGACAACAATGATTAGATTTTTGGATCTATATCCTTTTATACAATTGGAAATGCTGTTGTATTATGTCATCACTTTGTCAAGAAAAGTAGTAATTACACTAAACGTTAAACTTTGTGTATAGATTTCCAAATTTTCTCCAGCCATTTCTCTTCTACATGTTAATGTGAATGTGCCTTCAAATATTCACAAGCATTTACTAAGATCTACCATACCATTATGAATAATAGCCTTCCTAGGTCTACAGCCAAACTTACCTCTGTTTTCTCATGGGATTGTTAAAGATAAGCTCTTAGAGGAAACTTCAAAAGTTTGTCTTCTTTGGTTTTGGTTTCTTTGAAATAAGATTCAGCTGTGTAGTCCAGCCTGGCATTGAATGAACTATGCAATATAGGCTGGCCTAGCACTCTTAATTGTTCTTAATCTACGTGCCTCAGTTTGCTTAACTCTGGATTACAGGTGTTCCACCAAGTCCTATCAAAGTGCATTTATCATTTATGTCACAGATAATAATAGAGTATTTTTTCTCAAAGGGGAAAAAAAAGAGTTCAGACTCTCCTGATTGCATAGCTTGGTTGTATTATTCTAGGGTCAATCCTTTCATGAGTGGCCTAGGAGAGAAGGGAGAGCACCAATAGTAGTGGGAGAGGTGCGATGAGCCAAGCACCGGATTTGCCTTGGTCCCTGCTCATTTTGTACTCTGGTATCCCTTACACATAGGCATAGGCCTATTTGTAAGAAAATATGATTTAACTCTTTGCTGATGAAGAACAGTGAGCAACACTGGTTGAGATAGGCTGATTCCTCTGAGGTTGTCTCTAAACCTCTATGGTTGACTGGATATGATTTCTGAGGATCATGAGGAAGGTATGTACATTCCCTCCTAGATAATGGTATTGACCATGTAATTTGCTTTCAATACATGGAAGATTGACAAATCATAAAATAGAAGATTTAAATATATTAATGAATGTTGGCTTTTTGGGCATTCTTTCATTAAGGTTGAAGAATATATCTTATGAGCAAGAGAAACATGGAAAGTGGATACAATTGGAGCTAAATGCCATCAAGTGCAAAGCTTGAAAAACCCTGTTTAGCACAATATAGATCATCAAAACCACGATTCTTCCATGCATCTATTAAGTAACACCAGCTTATAATGTATTAAAGAAAGAGGTAGGGATGGTTGTTACACAATGTTGTAGTGGGAGCTAACAGACTCTGCTTCAGTTGTAATCTGAAAACAAACATTTTTTAAGACCCTTCACTGAAGATTATTTCAAAAAAAACCATTCTGTTTACATTGTAACACTAGACATTGCTGTACTTGAATAAATCCTACTAGAGTTGTTAAATTGATTACAATTAGGTTCAATAAGCTAATGCAATAATAAGAAAAGACTTTGGTTATGTTTTGGCTTTATGGTTTTAGGGGTTTGTTTGTTTGACTGATTGATTTTCAAACTTGGTATAAACTAAAATCATCAGGGAAGAGGAAAACTCAACTGAGAAAATATCTCTACCAGATTGAGCTATGGCCAAGCTTGGGGTATATTATTGATTAAAGACTGATATGAGAGTTCCCTTTTGTGGGAAATATTCTCCCAAGAAAGATGGTCCTGTAACTTATAAAAAAGCAAATGAGAAAGCCAGGAGGAGAAAGTCAGTAAGCTGAGCCCACCATGGCCTCTGTTCCAGTTCCTGGTTTCCAGGTCCGGCCTTGGGTTCCTGCCCTGATTTTCTTCAGGGATGGACCTTATCACAGGAGCTGAAAACTAGCTACTAAAAAAGGCCATCTGGACAATGCAATGGCCCTCACTGTATTTCACAGACTCCTCTATATATTTATTTATTAGAAAAGCATAATTTTACTGTAGTTTGGAATGCATTTGTAATTGAATATTAATCCTGTAGAAATCTTTTGCAAAAGTGAGACAAATACAGTATCTGTGATGCTCTAACCATATAATATCATCTGAAAGAAATTTTTTATGAAAAAAATCTTAAATTTCTATTTTTCATGCCTACTTCAGACAGTTAAGCAATAGCTGGGTATAACTTCCAACAAACTATAAGAAGAAGCAGGTATTTTCTTATCCTGGTCATAAGTAAGTTAATGTAAGTCATTTAAAAAGTGTTGTCCAATTAATTCTTGAATTCATTTCTGTTCAGTTACCTTATAATGTCTGTAATGGGTTAAAATTAATCTCTTAATTTTTCATATTGCTTTCCAATGTTCAATCTCACTAGTGTGTGGCAACTGAAGAGTTCTTTAAAATGAAGGGGTGTCTTTGGAGTCTACATTTTCTCAACTATACCATGTTATTCTATAATCCATGTAAGCTCGCTGTTTGACTAATAAAATTTGGGCTAAATTCATTGACAAAAATTAGGCTCACTAACAAACAAAACAATAGCTTTTCTACTCATACAGATATATGGTTTAGGTTTCTTCTTTTAATTTTTCAATTAACTGATAACAGAAATTTAGAGAAGGGAGGGCTAATTTTGGATTACTGTTAGAAACCGTGACAAGCCCATCATGGCAGGAAGTCAAATGACAAGAGCATCTGACATTAAGAAGCTGAGATCTATGAACGCTGGTGTTCAGCTGGCTTCCACCTTTTCCCTTTTTAAAAATTTAATGTGAGAGTCTAGACAAAGAGATGGCACCACCCCCATACAGAGCCGGTTTCCCCTCTTTAAGAAAGTTAACCCTCTCTGCAAACATTCTCACAGACATGCCCAAAGGGATGCTTTTTGAAGAGATCACATTCTAGATAAGTTGATAATGAAGGTTATTTCCACACATTCAAAACAATCAGTTCACAGATATATACAAGCTAATGGAATAAAGAATGGACTCATCTGTGGAATAAGAATTAATGAATGTCAAACCCTGAATTTTACACATTTTGGAAACAGAAAAACTTTTAAAACAAAAACAAAAACAAACAAACAAAAACCTCCACAAATCACTCTAAAGCAGTGCTTCTCAGCCTGTCTAATGCTGAGAACTTGAAGTACAGTTTCTTGTGATGTGGTGACTCTCATCGTAAAATTTGTTTTGTTGCTACTTCATTACTGTAACTTTACTACTGTAATGAGTCACAATGTAAATATCTGTGTTTTTCAGTTGGTCTTAGATGACACCTGGGAAAGGGTCTGTAGACCCTCAAAGAGGTCTGGATTCAAAGGTGAGAGCCACTGTTTTAAAGCATACATTTAGCCATTGTAAAAAAGGATAACTATTAAGAGATTTTCTGTGACTGACAAATCTGGTAAGAAGTACCACCATCTCTCCTATCCCCTGGTGCACTTAGCTTAATAATTACAATAACACAAAGTGATCCAACTCAAAATGACTCGCTTCAGTTCATGCACAATGGGATTGTATTTTTGTGGAGAACAGCAAGTGCCCCAGGGGGTGAAGAGCCAAAGCTAGTGGGTGACAGGCAAAACAAGTAGTTCTCCAACCCATGAGCTCACTGAAACCAAGACACCTGCTCCACCTATTGAGTCAGCCTCTTGGTGGGTGTGGGCTGGAAAAGAAGTGGGTGACAAATGTATTTTTCATGGACCAAAATAGCTTCTGGCACATTTAGCTCAAAAAGCTTTTTTTCCTTATTTAACTCTTGTGAGGAAAAAAATAGTATAAGATGTTTATCATACAAAGATTTTCTTCACACAACGATTGTCATTTGAAGGTTGAGACATAATTCTAGGTCCACCTGAAACACAATTTCAAGCTATAAAGTTGGTCTGGTTTCTTATCCATTTTTAAATTACAGGCAGTATATATTGTGACTTTTCCCTCAATATATACTTTCTACTTTTTAGTTTTAAACAACCCAACAGACATTGTGATAAGTAAATTTTAAACAGGTCACAAATCAGCCTAGAGATTAAAGGACAACTGCAGAAACTGACTGTCTTCTTCCCTTTCACATTGTAATTCTAAGAGCATAGTGGATTCTTAGCATTCTCTCTGATTACATCATTAATCTATAAATTTAATTTTTAAATTCAGTAATAGAAGGTATGTTACTTTTTCAGGTGTTCACTTCTGAGATCATCACCTCTTTAGAATAAAATAGAAACAAAACATTTATAATTTCTTTATGAAGACCTATTTTACCATGATTTTTCTCAACTTCAATGTTCTAATAACTGCTGTCAATGCCCATTTTGTATTTAATTGACTAACAATCATAGAACTAGATCTTGCTTTAGCAATTGCTGGGGGGTAGAGAGATGACTCAACAATCAAGAGCACTGGCTGCTCTTCCAGAGAATCAAGCTCAGTTCCCCGCCCTACATGGTAACCCACAAGAGGCTGCAATTCTAGTTCAAATGTATTCAATGTCTTCTTTCATGGGTACTGGATGCAAATTGTGTATCAGTATATATACAGACAAAACTCTCATATACATAAGATAATAAAATTCAGCCATTCTGTGCTAAAATAAAAATAAGAAAAAAAGAAAGAAGAAAGAGAGAGAGAGAAAGAAAGATAAAATCGATAGTCTCAGAATAATATAGCAAGATGCAGTTGTGACTCAGTGGTAAAGTGCTGTCTATCATGTACAGTGCCCGGGGTTTGACCTCTAATACCAGGGGGAGAATGTATTTCTATATGTGCCTTTATGTGTACACTTAGAACTAATTAAGATTTTTTTATATCTGGAAATGTGTCACTGACTATTCTAACACCTAAATTATACATACATAAAATATGTGTATGCATGCATGTGTATATGTATATGTATATATGTGTGTAAATATATATATATTATTCATATCATTGCAAATCAAGATCTTACTTGTTACTTAAAACTTTATATCTCACAGTTCATTGATAATTGTTTTTAAATTTTTCTAAAAGTAAAACGATGTGGAATAATTTTTCATAAAACATGTAAAAATTCTTTCAAAAACTCAAATATAAAATGTTTACGAAAAGTGAGATACTTTTCTCATAATCTGTTTTGTATGATGGTCAGCTTGTTTTCTTTTTACACTAGTGCTAATCAATTAAATCATCAAGCATAGCACCAAATTCAGTATGCCCATTTTTAAAGAACCCCTATTTCCCATCACCCTGTTGCCCTTATTTTGGTAATAAGTGTAAGACATTGGTATTTTGAATTAATTTTACGCAACAATCTGTTTTTAAGCTGAGGAATTCCTTTCCAGATTGCATTAATAAAATTAAATTCTTCATTTAATTTTCTCGTAAGTAACACAGCTTATCCCTTCATCAAGTTATGAGTTGTGTGCCTTTATTTGACAAAGACAAGAGCTATCTGGTTAAACTTTAGTGGTTTTTCTCATATAGCCACATTTTCATAGATCTGCATAAACTATAGAGGTTAAAGTAATGTATTATCTGCAAGAAATTTGAAATTAACATGATTATATCTCTTCTGTCATGTGGACATATTTGTATACCTATGTGTGTGGAAGAGTATTTCAACCTTGCTTTTAAATGGAAAATAAAATTCCAATGAAGTTATAAATACAAGTTTCATCAACTATGTTTTTTAAATGCATTCAGTAATTCTCAGGCCAAAGACTCAAGGTTTTCTGTGATTGGGACAGTAGTTCTGCTGTGTATTTTGCAAACACTTCTAAATCAGTTCCTGTTTCAATAAGCAAGCATCTCTTAGAAATATATCCAGTGGCGGATCTGATGTATCTCTTCCATACCACAGCACTCCATGGTGGTTGATGAATCATTTGCCATCTTTTCAACTTCTTCACCAAGTCAACTTCTTAGTGCTTTCAAAACAAGTACTCTGTGCTTGCTCCAATTTTTTAAACCATTCAACAATGTGCAGTGTTCTTTATATTCTTTCCATTATTTCTTTGAGAATTTAATACTTGGTATTCTGATCAAAATATTCACACCTCACCCAGTTCCTCACAGATCCAACCCATCTCCCCTACTTTTCTAAGTTTTTCTTTTTTTAAGTTTTTACACCATGCATGCCCATTCATACTGCCCATATGCCCTTAGATAGGGGGCCTTTCAGTGGGAACGTGTCTGGCTTCTCATCCCTTATGTGGGAGCTTCTTTATTTCCTTTTGTTTTTGTTTTTGTTTTTTTGAGACAGAGTTTCTCTGTGTAGCCTTGGCTGTCCTAGACTCATTTTGTAGACCAGGCTGGCCTTGAACTCACAGCAATCTGCCTGCCCCTACCTCCTGAGTGCTGGGATTAAAGGCGTGGGCCACCACGCCCAGCATGAGGGAGCTTCTTTTTAAAGTAGATGGAGATTAACGTAGAGCCCGATGACTGACGGAGGTACAGAGAAAACAAGATTGCGGAAAACTCAGCCATAAATGAGACTTCTACATCATGACCCTCCGTCTGGTGGCTCAGGGATCCTTGCAGAAGAGGGATATGGGAAAGGGTCGAAGATCCAGAGGTGGAACATGACTACAAAGAACAGCGTTTTCTACATAGCAGGGCGGGTGTACATGCCAGTTTAGAGAAGTTGTAACAGCATGCCTGAAACCTGTGCAGGTTCATGCCAGACAGAAATCTCAGCATGGAGAGGGGAGGTGGTTCAGAGTCCCACCCTTAGCTGAAACACTATTGGCAAGGGTTATGTAGTATTCTGTCTTATGCTTTTTCTGCTTGCCTTTTGACCTCCAGAAACACAATCTTTTCAAATTTTTAAGAATGTCCAGTCTGGTTTGGTTTTTTGTTTTTGTTTTTGTTTTTTTGTTATTTTTCTTGTCTTTTCCTTTTGATGAGTGAATATTTATTTGTGTGTTTATGTGTTCACATGCCTGTGGATATACACGTGTGTGTAAGCCAGAGATAGATATCTTATGTGATCAGTCTTTATATATTGAGGTAAGGTCTCTCACTTCTACCTAGAGATATCTGAATGTGACTAGTATAGCTAGCAATTTGCTCAGCCAAGTGACCCCTAGCTCTGCTTCTTACACACTAGAATTACAAGGGCTGTGAGACCCACCGAACTTTACATGGGCTCTAGGAATTCAAACCCTTGTCCTCACATTTGCTTACCAAGCATTTTATCCACTGAGTCATCTAACCACTCTGATTTCTGGATGGCCCCATTTTCTAGGAATACAATAGCTAGCTGTGAGAGACCTTGTGGGGGCTCTAGTGTGAAAGTGAAATATTCACAGATCCACCACATACACCAAAGGCCTAAAAGAAGATTAAGGGTGGTTCAGAGTATATACAAGTGACTTAGAATGAGCTTTTCCATCAATTAGGTCTCTTTTTAAGATTAATATACTCTTGTCTCATAATTGTAGATGTAGCTACAAAGAGAGACAACCTGCAGGAAGCATTTAAAAATATGATGATCATGATGATGATTATATTCAGTAGAAATCATGATTTAAACAGTCATCATGGTAAATGCTAGTAATCCCAAGACCCAGCGGGCCAAAGCAGGAGGATTTAAATTTCAAGTGAGGCAATCTGAACCTACATAGAGAGAGCCTTTCAGACACACACACACACACACCATGGTTTCAGAGCACTGTCTTCCAACTGTAAACCTCATATCTAAAGGTGTCGCTGCTGAATGGCATTGCAGGTAGCTAGGTTATGCTTATTTTATGCCAAAGAAAACCTACACTCTTCTCAAACATTCCCCAAAATTAGTGAGTTCACCTGCTAGCTATTAAAAATTATAATATACTGAGACTTTTAAACTTCAATATACTGAGAAGTTATATTCCATAATTGAAAATGTGGACTTATAGGTGATAAAAATAATTTTACCTATTTATAGACTAAAGCATACACACAGTGTATCAGTATATGCAATGATATTATAGAAGTTATTTTATAATGTTTCTTGATCATAGAATATCTTTATTTAACCACAATTTTAAAAAGGAACAGTTGTTGGTAGCAAAATTTTAACAAATATAGCCAAATGGAAGATTAATTAATAGCAAAACCCCACAATATTTGAACGAACAGTGCCAAAATAAACAAATACTACCAAGAACAACACTACCATGCAGTTTGTTTTGCTCTCACAACATTCATTTTTATCATTAGTAATTCTTTACTAAAAAATTATTATGGACACAGCCTTAGCATTATTCTGACTGTAGCAGATGGTGTTAACTGTATTTTATTAGGTGGCTGGGAGGAAAGACACACCAAGAAGAGTACTAAAGAGGATGTAGGCTGAGTCCCCATGAATTATTGTCAGCCACTGAGGAAATTAGAATTCCACTACAATTTTACTTTTTAAAAACTATTTACTCTTTAAACTTGGAGAAAGCCAGCCTTCTGCCACAATTATGAGTTTCTATGAGAGTTCTTAAATAGAAACAGAAATTTCTGTATCGTAATAGGCTCTTAATTCTATGTATTATTTCCTAAATAATCTAAATTATTTCCTAAAACTAATATAGAAGCAATTCTAACTCTTATGCATTCATTTTATTAACCTATGATACTACATATGTGTTTTTAATTTATTTTAATTGTTGTGTGTAGGGAATTCATGTTTTAAAGCATGTGTGAAGGTCAGAAAACAGATTCATGGAGTTGGTTCTCTCCTTCCACCTTGATGAGGGGGTCTAAGATTGAAATCTAGTTGCCAGGCTTGCACATTAAGTGTTTACTTACTGAGTCATCTCACCAGCCTCACATTTTTTTAATCCTACTATCTTAATATCTTTTCTCTTATATTTTTTAGTTACGTGACATCACTTCATTCATGAATTTCCACACTGAGTGGTGAAATTTTAATAGAGTCATATGCTTGCTTCTCTAATAAAATTTCCTCTGTACTCTGATGTGTTTATCCCTCTTATGAACTTATTTATATCTCACTGTAATGCTTTATATTTTAACTTCAGTGTTGTATAGTTTAAGTTTATCTCACTTCTTTAATTTTTGCTAATAACTCATATCTGGACATGACAAAATATTAATAGGTATTTTTAAATTGATCTTCATTTGGATAGTTAAAAGTTTTAAAAAAAATAATGCAGCGTGGTGCTGTAATTTGAACCTTTTATCCCTAAATCTCACTGCTAAAGAAAATGGCTCAAACTGAAAAAAGAAACAGCCCAGTAGAATTAGAACAATGAACAAATGTGAAACTTTAAGGGTATAGAATATAGAGGATATTGTATACCATTAAAAATCAGATAGGGACACTAAAGGATGTGGCTCTGTGTCTGCAAAACTCATCATGAAATGCTTTCTATAAAAAATATCAAGTGACAAATAACCTTTCCCTAGGGATAGACTGAAGAAAGTCTGCTGAAACTCTGCTGCATCAAATGCAGCCATAGGAATGGAATAGATGGCCTTTCACAGTAAGCCTTCATGTATTTGTTGCAGTAGAGAGACAGCCATCCAGATGTGTGCCAGGGCGTACACTCTGTATTCACATAATGAAGAACATTGCTAAAACCTAACATTCCATTAGTTTTTAGGAAAAACTCAATAATGTAGGCAAGAGGCCATAGGGCTTCAAAGGGTTAGGATAGCTCAGATGAACAATATAGCATGTATTTTGAGGCCAATTGATTAAAGCTAAAAGAGACAACTAAGAAGGGACTACTTATATTTAAATCCCACAGAAGGAAGAAAGCAGGGCCCAAATATCACTGTTTCTGTCAAGTATGTTTTGTGAAGGAATTAAGTAGTATACCAATAATGAAAGCCAAGTAATTCTGGAAGCAACATTTTAAACTACTTCATGTGGCATGCTCAGATAATTCCATCTAAATGTTTGTTTTCATTGAGAAGCATCATGCATAAAATGCTTTCAAATATTTATTATTTAAGTTATGTTCTTCTTCCTAGATGCTAATATTATGCAGTTTGGGGAATTATCCCAAATGAAATAGTGATGGCCAAAGTTCCTACTTCACAAAATATATTAGCTCCTTGTGTGCTGAGACAAGTTAGCAGATAAATTAACTTGAGAAACGAAAATGTTATTTTGATTTACAATTCCAAAGGATATACTCATTCCTGACAAGAAGGCATGGCAGCAAGAGCAGGAGGTAGCTGGGCACACCGCTTCAGGAAAGATAAAGGAAGGAAATCTAGGGCTTAGCTAGCTTTCTGCATTGTATGCAGTCCTAGGCTCCAGTTATGTAAATGATACTGCCTAAGACTGAGGTAGGTCTTATGACCTCAGTTAACCTAATAAGGACCATCCTTTACTAACACAGCAGAGGTATGTCTTTTCAGTGATTATAGATGGTGATAAGTCATTAGCCATCCTATTGACCAAAAACAGATATCTGTCTATGTTGTGTGCCCTTTGAATTGTGACCTAAACCTTATCTACACAACTACCATTCTTGATGAATGATGCTGATTTTAAGAGAGTACGTAAATGGAAAGTGGCAGTGTAGAAATCTTACCCCTGAAACTTTGGGGAAAGAGAACAATGAAGATAATATACCGTAAGCCATTATTCTTCAAAGACAATGTCTGTAAAGAAAAAAAAATCTTCCAAAGCCAGGGAGGTTTCTGTAGCTAACAAGTAGGAAAGCTGAGAATCAGAGTGCAATAGGAAGACCTTTCCAACTTGGAGAACTCACCAACCTGCTGAATAAAGCTGCACTGTTCCTCAAATATACAAGAAATACAAGATCAGAATAGGCCAAAGTGGAGTAAAATGTTTCAAAAGACCTGATAGGAAGGAACCTACAAGCTCCTTTCCTCCCCATACCAAAACCTCAGGGAAAACAGAAGTGGAAAAGATCAGCAGCTCCCATCTGCCCCTGTTCCATAGATCATATGGAGCCTCATCTTTATCCGCCCTGCTATTTCCCCACTCCTAACCCTAGTTACTAAAATCTGAGTATATGCTGTACTAGCCTCGATTATTTGTCCTTCAAAGTTTGTGAAGTCAACAAAGCCACTGCTGTTAATGGGCTGGAATGACACTCCTTTGCTGGGCTGGAATGACACTCCTTTGCTGGCCATATAAAGCAGCTATGCACTCACAGTTCATCTCTTACCAATGTTATAATGTAGAGTTTACACAAAGTACCCTGAGCTCCTGACTGTGGCATGCATTTCTAATTACACACTTAATTCTACCACAATCAATTTGCCATTGAACATTGTCAATATTTGAGCTAAAATAATTTAGCTGATAAAAAATAAACCAAGAATCTCATAACACCTGATATACAAATCTCAACACAGTGATATAAGTAACATGAAAAACCAAGGTAGCATAACTTTCCCAGTTATTAACCATCTATTAATGGTATTTGATGAGATTCATCTGTAAGAAACCCCTGATAGAAAATTCAAAACAAACATTATAAATGTAATAAAAGACACAAACCTCTGACTGAGATAAAGAAGGTAAACCACGGTAGACTTACCTATTGGAGAACATATATACTGATGTGTTTGAAGTGAAAAATAGATTAAGGAAAAAAGATGTAAAACTTCACCAAGAAGACTGGATGGCTGAGCTTGAAGGCAAGGTGGAAAAACTAGAACAAGGCCAAAATTCTAAGCAGATGCAAATGGAAGTAACAAGATATATGCAGCACTCTGAAAAGCAAAAAAAAAAAAAAAAAAAAGTCTATGAATTATAGGCATAGAAGAAGGAGAATACATACTATAATTTAAGTCAAATTATACTATACAGGATATACAAAATAAGTTTAATATACAGAACAAAGTGGGTATATTGGATGCAGCAAGATAGATTGCATAAATGGACATTCTATCAAAAGCAATCTGCAGATTCAATCTAATGCTGATAATAATGCCAACTCAACTTCTCAGAGAAATAAAATTTAAAAAAACAAATTTACATAGAGGCACAAAACAGACCTAAAGACTGCCAATGCAGTGCTAAACAAGGGGGATACTCTAAGATGTATCACCACACCCAGTTTTGTGTTATACTACATAACTGTATGAACATTAGCACAGTGTCAGTGTGAAAACATACATACATCAGTGTCCACAGGGATACACAAGTATAGTTCCTAGATCCTGATACAAAATTTAAAGCCCTCAACATAAACACCTAAAACTGATAGAGGAAAAAAATAATGAGTGAAATTGAAGATTTGACATAGGTAAGATTTTTCTAAATTAAACTTCAATAACTCAGAGGTAAGGTCAGTCATTGACAAATGGGACTTTGTTATATTCAAATAATTCCATATAAGAAAATAAATGCCAATTTTGTAAACAAGTAGCCTATAGATGGAAGAAAATGTCTACTTCTGATAAAGCCAATAGATTACTAGTATATAGAATATACAGAAATTAAGAAAGTAAACATGAAGAAAATAAACAGTCCCATCAAAACATATACTATGGAACTCAACAGAAGTTTAAAAAAATACAATTAATTGACTAATTTTAAAGGTATTCAACTTCATTACCAATCAGAGAAATGCATATTAAAACTACTTGGAGATGCTACCTCACTCCAGTTAGAATAGCTATCATCAAAATTTAAAGTGAAGTGTTAACAAGGATGTGAAGAAAGGGAAACCATCACCACTATTGGTGGAAGTATAAATTGATACAGCAGTGCAGATACCCCAGTGTGATGGTTTCTCACAAAGTTAAAAGCAGAATTAACACAAGACCCAACTCTATCAGTTCCAGGCATGTACCTAAAGGGCTCTGCTTCCTTCTATAGAGATATATGTACATCAATATTCAGTGTTGCTCTGTTTATGATAGCTAGCATATATAAGCAACCCAGATGATCATGAATGTATAAATATATAATGACAATGTTGTGCAAACACAGTTGAAATTTACTTAATTGTAAAAAAAATGAAATTATCAAAATAAATGAATGGAACTTGAAAATATACTAAATGTTACAGTTTGTTTTAATATAACTTGACAAAACTTAGAGTCATTTGAGAAGAAGGAACTCAGTTGAGAAAGTACCTATACCAGCTTGGCCTGTGGGTCATTCTGTGGGGAATATTTTTGATTGATGAGTTACTTAAGATGGGCCAATTCATTGAGGTGGAACCACCCTGGTCTTATTTTCCTGTGTCCTATAAGAAGGGAGGTGCAGGGACTTATGGGGAGCAAGCCTGTAAGAAGCACTCCTCCATGGTTCCTGCTCCAGTTCCTGATTCTAAGTTTCTGTCCTAAGCTCTTGTCTTATTCCAAAAGTTGCTTTTTGTCATGATGTTTTACCACAGCAACAGGAACCCTAGGATTCTAAGTGAAATAGCCTCGGCCGAAAAAGATAAATGCTGTATATTCTCTCTTAGTTGTGGATCCTAGCCTCAGTATTTTGAGTCATGTGTTTAAATTGGAGTATCTGTAGAGATCAGGAAAATCCAAAGGGCCTATGAGAGGTGGGTGGTAGGAGATCTTGGTAGGAGAAGGGATAGTTAAACACCTGTGGTCTTAAACTAAAAAGGAGAAATTCAGAGACATTGTGGGTTTAATTGGCCATAACAATTTGGGATGGATGAGAGGAATGGGTTAGAGGTGGGTTAACCAAAACTAAGAACACATGAAAAATGGGTCTTGAAATACACTACTTTGTGAATTGATTTAAAATATAATTTGAAGCTGGGTGTTGTGGTACATACCTTTAATCCCAGAACCCAGAGGTTGGTGGATTGCTGTGATTTTGAGGCTAGCCTGGTCTACAAAGTGAGTCCAGGACAGCCAAAACTATATAGAGAAACCCTGTCTCAAAACAAAACAAAAAAAAAAGGGTTTAAAATATACTTTAAAAAATAAAAATAAAAGTATATAAATAAAAAGACATCCCACAGAGATGGATAGAAATGTGTCAAAATGACTTAAGTTACTAAATCTTTTTCCCCTTACCCCCTGCCCTTCTCCTCAGAAAAGGGAAACCACCTCCCCTGTACCAACCCTGGCACATCAAGTTGCATCAGGACTAAGTGTATGTTCTTTGACTGAGGATTGAGAAGGTTGCTCAACTAGGGGAAAGTTATCCAAAAGCAGCAAATAGAAACCATGTCAAAAGCAGCCCCTGCTCTAATAGCTAGGAAATCCTCATGAAGGCCAAGCTGCCCATTAGCTACATATGAGTAGGAGGCCTATGTCTAGTCCATGTATGATCTTTGGTTGGTAGTTCTTTCTTGTCCCCTCTAAGTCTCTCTATCCTTCCCCCAACTCTTCCACAAGATTCCTTGAGCTCCTCCAAATGTTTGCCCAAGAAAAGTATGCTTCAATCACCCTCAGAAGGGAAAGTAAAATAGACACTAAAAACAGATGGATCAAGGAATAGAACTGGATGTGAGAGAGTGTGGCAGGGGAAGGTTGGATCAGATGGGGAGGAGTGGGGCTGGGAGGTGAAAGTGCTGGAAGAGATAGGGAAACTGATGGAGGTGGGCATCTTTGAGCAAGCTCGAAACCTGAGATAACTAAGGTAATGTCCTGCGAGTGAGTCTATGGGGTAACTCTAGCTGAGACTCCCTGTAGCAGGCAATATGGAGGCTGAAGTGGCCACCTCCTATAGCCAGGCAACCCACCAACAAAACCTAAAATATATCCTGCCTACAATATATGCAGGGATAAAATTGGAGCAGAGAGTGAGGGAAGGACCAGGCAATGACTGTCTCAACTTGAGACTAACCCGTGGGAGAGAGCCAATCCCTGACACTATTAACTATATTCTGCAATGCTTGCAAACAGGAGCTTCTGAGAGGCTCCACCCAGCTCGAGATTTAAACAGATGCAAGCACTCACAGCACTAAACCTGTACCAGATCAAACCAGTTAACATTTCAGCACAGACAGCAGAGGAAGACTTGAAGTCTCACCCTATCTGAGGAGCTGTGGTATGCAGAATTAAGGTCGAACTTCGGCATTTCCAGATACCTCTAAGCTTGTTATAATAGCATGGACTCCCTTTCTTAGAGAGAGTCCTTCTCCACCTAATCTAAGGAGCCCCCAGATCTTCTAAAAGTCACATAGTCCTCAGGGAGATTACAAGCCTAACCCTTCCTTGATGAGAAACCCATTCAACAAGCATCTAGAGATACCCACCCTATGCTAATAAGATGTCTTGGAGTCTTGGCTTTCAACCAATGGAGGTCTTCCCCTACCCATAGGATAATTAAGTATGGCCTTCCCCTCTTAGAACAGGACTGTTATGTTACATTTAGATGTATATCCCTGCCACCTCTAGCCTCATGAAATAAAACACATTCATCATTGAATTCCCTCCCACTGCCCAAGTTTTCTAACCCCCCTGGTTTACAAAATAAAGGCTTGTTTGCTCTCTCACTCCACTCCTATACCATGACTATCTTATATTTGTCATTTATTCTGGGGAATGAAGGGCTTCCTGAAGACTCACTACTGAATGCCACAGCTTGGCTGCCAATTAGACAGCCCACTTCTGGGACTTGAGAAGCTCCCACCACTCTCAGTTGTCTTGGTACAGATTGCTGCCACCACCTTTCTAGCGCCACTCTGACCATCACCGTGCCCATTGGTGGGAGGAATCAGCTGGCTGTTTCTCTGTTCCTGAAGCAGCTATTTTTGTCTGCCAGGAAAACAAACACACAAACAAAACAAAACAACAAAACAAACAAACAAATCTGGATCCTGTGTCTGCCTCTCTCGGTTTCCCATCTGCCCGAATTAGGCTGTACCCTTGTTGCTACCTCGCTCTAGTTAAGGAGCCCCCGTGCTTCACCCTTTTTCACAGCCCAGAGCATGCACTTCCTGTTTCACAAGGCAGCAGTGGGGGACAAGGAATGAGAAGGAACAAGGAGCTATTACAAGTAGATGACTACTGGAAAACTGAGAGTCGATTTTCTCAGGAATTTGGCTGCTGGTGGAAGATTGCCCATGCTCCAACACATGATGGCTTCACACCGATATGTATATGTAGGCAGCAAGAACTAGGTTCAATAAGTTATTTAAAAAATAAAGCACATTGGTGAGGGGAGTAGGTATTGGTGACTTTTCGGGAGTAGAGAGTGATGGATTGATATCACCAAGACACGTGGTATACATGCATGAAATTGTAAAAACAAAAGCAAAAATAAAAAACAACTGTTTAAAAAAGAAAGAATTCAAACTTTCCAGTGAGAATTGATGCAAGAACTATACCTGAAATACTATACACAAACTAGGTTAAGTATTACTAAATTACTAAGTGACCTATTTAGGTCCATCCTCATTTATCAATATGATTTTAATAACATTCTGGTAAAACAATCATAACAAAGTGGTAAAGATTTTAGGAAACCAACATATCTGCCCATTTCTTTTGAGTTTGTCCATTTTTCACCTAAATTTAATTTGTATAAAAGATACTACAATTATCTTACGTAATTAGAGTCTATAACTTAGTCTATCTAAGTATCAAAATACAAATTTCTCTTCTTTATATATACATTATATATCAGATAATAAAATGTTCTTGCTTTTATCCCTGTCTCCATATCAAATATATTCTATAGATCATTCTGAAATAATTTCCTTCCCTTTATTTTTCCCATATACCCCTTTTCTAAAGCACTGATTTTAAAAAATCCAGCAGCTACAGACTGAAAAACTAGGAATGCTAACTTACCAAAACAATTTAATGAATGGTCTTCATTTTGTACAATATTTACTATTATAAATAATCAGAAAAACATAATGAATTTATAGTGTTTTCTCATATAGGATATGGGTTTATACTTCATTATCTTTTCCTCCCAAATTTACTATGCAATGTTAAGGAAACCTACAGCCATATATGTGTGTGTGTGTGTGTGTGTGTGTGTGATGTATATACATATATGCATATATGTATATATTTATGTATATATGTATACATATATATATACTGTACAACTGACAAACTTAAATCAACAAAAACAGCAAGTGTTTTTTTTTTAAATCGGCAATCTCTAATTAAAATAACTTTAGTATAATATTTCTATTCTGAACAGAAATGATCAAAAGAAATGGGGAAGGGGTAACAATCCTATCGTTTGAGTTGTGTTGTGGCTAAAGTATATCACTTCCTAATTTTAAATGATGTTGGTTGAAAATAAGTCTCTGTCTTCATATATCTGTTTCTATTCCATTTGTTTTAGTTAATCTGGTTAGTGAAATGGTTGCACTAAACAAAGGCAGATATTGTCAAATCACTCACAGGTAATGGAAGAGGTATACTTCTATTCAAAAGCACAATGGGCTCTACTTTGGAGACTCTTTTAAAACTGAGTCATCTACAAAGTGCCCCTAGAGCTTCATTGGCATATTTTTTTCTAGAGAAAGCATGGTTGTAAGTAGTAATACTATTCCAAGTTCATCTGGCAGAGGAGTTTAACAATAGCCTAGCACTGGGAACTTAAAAGGCAGAAGTACAACACTTGAAAGCTTGTAGCAATCACATTGTATTACTGTGACATCAGTTATGGCAATCAAGTGCTTCAAATCTAGCCTTTGACAATGTTTTAGTTACCATGTGTGATGTGCATCCTCGAGCCTTGAAATCAAAGGTTGTTTTTCTTCAGCTCTTCTCACGTTTGGAAAAAATGTAGGGTATTTAAATCCCTACATTTTGTACTTTGCAGCAGTGTAACTAACCTTAAATTGCCAAAGAGAACATAAATCGCCCCCCCCCCCCCCGCGCAAGAATACTGGTTGTTGAGACAATATTACACAAATAAAGCTATTCATTAAAATCAAGAAAGAGTCATTCCTAGGTTCCTTGGTTGTGTTTGAACCCAGGACAGGCCTCAAGCATCACCTCATGGTCCCTAAAGGCACATGACAGGAGCTATCTTTGTTCACAGACAATCTCTGTGAAGCTGACAAGCTTCTAAGTGTCCATGATGGCACAAGGTAAAGAATCACAGGAAATGGCAGGTCATGGAGGGAAATAGCAAGAACAAAAGTATATACTGTTAGCACAAAGATGGGATCTTAGTAAGTATTCTAAATACTACTTGGCATAGTGCTCTTTCTCATCTCATCTCCCTCTTCCTATTTTTTTAATAACCCATAAGAAAGATTAAGTTGGGTACACCCACAATCATATATATGCAAATGTACACTGAGGTTCAACCTGACATTAGCCTTTTAGGAATAAGTGCTAAGAGTGTCTGTAAGTACCAGTTTAGTTATTTGTTTAACACGTGGAGAAGTGCTCTCACATATGGTGCATGTGTGATCAAGGATAACTTGTGACTTTGCACTTGTGCTTCCCTACATACCACAACTTACCTCTTTTGTTTTTGTTTGTTTATTTGCTTGCTTGTTTGTTTAAGACGTCTCTGGGAAATTATAAGAGTAAAAAAATAAGCATCTTACAATGCCATGACAGGAGCAGAAAAATGAAACTTTTAGCAGAAGAAGTATAGAACATAAAGCATCTCATAACCCCCTCACACTTTAATTACTCCTATAAACTATAGCAAAGCAATACAAGATACCATTAAGAAACCTGTGATTTTTCTCCTTTAATATGTAGTAAAGAATGAAAGAAAGTAAAAACAGAACAAGGAGTGACAATTGTTGAGTACAAATTACAAATTAATAACAGTGTTCAAACTCCATGCTAATTGATTTTATATTTACCTCTTGTATTTGGCCCCATGGGATGGGCAATACTTACTTCACTTTAATAATGATAAAAAATGGAGCTCAGAAAGATTAAGCACCATGTTCATCACCACATTGTTAGGAAAATAAATGGTCTTTCTGACCTACAGATATATTTTAGTCTGGGTCTTCCTAGAAGCCAGTTGCTCACACTTAGTCTATCTTCTGAGCTCTATGGACAGGGATGACCAGAGTGTCACATCTCTGTCCAAGTAAAATTTTCAAAAAAATTATTTATATTTTCTTATCCAATGCAAACTATCACTTAGACATATAGAACAAAACAAGATTTTTTAATAAAAGAGTATGTTGATTTGATTGAGAATGACCCTTATAGATTTATGTATTAGAATGGCTACTCTCTGGCTACAGGAAGGACTTTGGAAGGATTAGGAGGTGAGTCCTTGTGTGAAGACATGTGTCATTGTGATGGGGGCTTTGAGGTATCAAAAAGCCAAGACCAAGCTCAGTCTGATTGTCTTTCTACTGTATGCTGATCATATATAACTTTCAGTTCCTGCTCTAGTGCTGTGCTTGCCAGATGCCCTTATACTTCCTGCCAGGATATAAATTTTGAAACTGTAAACAAGTTCTCAATAAAATGCTTCCTTTCATAAGTTGCCTTGATCATAGTGTCTCTTTACAGCAATAAGTAGTTAGCAAGAAAAAGTGAGGAGTCAGAAAGGGGTGGAGGGAGCTACCAACACCTATGGCTTTTGTTGCGGTAAATATGGAGAAAAGAGAAATTATGAAATAAGGCGGAAAGCTCTAAGATTAAAGGGGATCAAGATGATCCAGTGTTTTTGTTGTTCATGCTCATTTTAATAATTTGGGGATTACAATCTAGAATGGGAAAATGGGATGGTTTAAATAGTTTTAAAAAATCAAATCTGGGCTAGTGTGAACGCTCCTCAGGTAAAAGTACTTAGTTCCAAGCCGGAAGACCTGAATTCTCCTTGAAGCCACATGCTGTAATACAATGGTTCTACCTTCCTAAGGCTGCAAACCTGAAGTACCATTCCTCATCTTATAATGTAAGCTCATTCATTGCTACGTCATAACTGTAATTTTGCTAGTGTTATAAATGTAATATAAATATCTGATATGCAGGATATCTGATATGAGACCCCAAAAGGGGTCATGGCCATGATTTGGAAGTACTGCTGCAAATAATCAGACTCCCTCTAATTAGCCTCATAAATCCACATGCATTCTGTGACATGCCTGCCACCACCTAACTTATATAACTATTTTTTCAATTAATAAAAGGTACTGAAGCAAGGGCTTGGTAGTTATGAGTTCATACTGGTCTTGCAAAGGACCAAAGTTTGGTTTCCAGCACTCTTGTCAGGTACTTGCAACTCTCACTCCATGAAATCTGATGAGAGCCTCCATGGGCATCTGCACTCACACAGACACACACACACACACACACACACACACACACACACACACACAGACCATGATCGTAATTTAAAAATCAAATTCAGTATAATAAACCAAAGCTGTTAGGGGAGAGCTATGAAAAATGCTAGTTTTTCAAATAAAAAATGGCTGAAAATAAAAATGTCATATATTTCATCTTGATCTATTGTTAGCATGAAACCATACACAGGAGACATTCAAACAATAAGAGCTCAAACATACCAATGACTGGATTATTTTAGAGTACAAGTTTGGACCAGCTTTATTTTTGTGAACAAATTTGGTAACATATTTTCTGATATGTCCTCAAGAGAAGGTATCTGGAGCCCTAAAATATTATTCAGAAGATGGGCCCTCACCATGACAGCAATTTGACACACCACAGAGCCAAACATGTGTAAACAAAGGTTCCATTTCTCCAGAGCCAAGGGCAGTTCCTCAGGCAGTGAGCACTGATCTGTGTTTAGCTTCTCTCACAGCTGTGGCAAGGCTTTAGGAAAAAAAACTCAGCATAATTTATGTTCAGTCAATTTAATTTTTAAAGGGCAGGCCTTCGAGGTTTAGCATAACTAAGCCTGAATTAACATGTTCACAACAAGGGCTGAGGCAAGCTGCTCATCACACTGGCCAACACCAGCAACACACCAGATCCCTCAGGTTGTCTACCGCATGCTTGACAGCCTCGTTCTCGGTGGCACAGACAGAGTAACATCCCGTGGGCTCCTAGTGAAGCAGGGAGCTGCAAAAGCCTTTAAAATTGATCCTTGGAGCCAAAAGGGAAAAAAACAAAAAAACAAAAACAAAAAAATACCAAAACCGAAAGCTTTCCAAAGCATGGAGAGAATTGGAAAACAAGTGAGCTGATATTACTGCCATGCTTCAGAGAACGAAGCGACAGACAAGCCCGTAGGAGACAGTCAACACTGAGCAAGAACTCCTGATCTCTAAAATGAAAAGCGACCCTGAAGCCCTTCGTCAAGCAGCGCCATGGTGTTTGCCCTGGGAAGATCTGTCTCTGCCCAGTGCTCATTTGCTGAATATGTTTCCTTTCACAACATGCTGGAAAAGAGACACTTTGCTTTCTGCTTTTCTCCTGCCCCTAAAATTTAAAAGGGGTACTCAGTCTGCTCATACTGCCCTGCATGTTAGTTTCAGTTACCAGATATGAGAGGCTATGCAAAAAAAAAAAATCGACCCAGAAGTATTTTACAAGAACTAAGTCCGTCTAGGAGTGGAAATTCTGGTTAAGAGTTACGGATTGTAAGGTTATGAAAGTTGGGTACCTAAGACATCTTTATATCCACATGGATTAAATTTATAATAATGTAAGTGAATTGATGACTGTCACCAGCTTTTTTTTCTTTTACCTTTAAGGAGTGTGTACCCTTGCATTCATCTGTACCTTCCAATACTCTCCTATCCTCCAAACATAAACTCTTGGGTCTCTTGCCCCTTCACTCTGCTTAAGGATATAAACAGCCATGGTGGCTGGAAGTGTACAAACATATTTGTTGCTTTAACATTGGGACTTGGACACAGCTGCTTTTTGTAAGGTGCTGTTGGATTTTTGTCTCAGTATGACTGAGGACACTCAAGCAAGTTAGATATGGTCAGTAAAGTTATCACATAAAGAATATCCCAGTGTACATCAGACATTCCTAAGGTAATACTTATGACACCCCTCCATGGTGGCAGAAATTATATATAAAACATTTGATTTCTTTCACAAAACTCTATTGATGAGAATTGGCCTTCTCACCTACATGGACTTCCATGGTCTTTGCTGCAGCCTGATGTCATGTTAGTGTTCATGGTCCAGGCTGCTTCCAGGTGCCTAGCTGGGTTCATAGTCCTACTGAGTTAGGCTACTATGTTTCTGGTCTGTGCTGTCTCTGAGACGATATGGATGCTGCTGACTGTAAAGAGCAAAGAAACTGCTTTTGCTGTGGTATTGATGACTGCTAATGCACAGTTTAGGGGAAGAGACACAGAAGGCTTCTGTGACAACCCCTACCCCCATCCCAACAGCCTGCCCAAGAAAGTACCAGCCTACTTTGCAGAAGCTGAGGTGTATCTTCCCACAATTGATGGCTTCTAGCCAGGGTACAGGAGAGGAAGGACTCAATTCTGTTTGGAGGGGCAGACCACTGGAGTTTTACCATACTCCAGTAAGTGTATGGATAACATAAACTCAACATTTTGAAATATTTTCTATTCTTATTTTTATTTTTACTTTTTAAATTTTTTTTGCTGAGGGAGGTCACAAAGAGCGGGGTGTATATGGAAAATGAGTATCATCGGGGTGTGTAATATGAAATTCCAAGAGAATTGATAAAGATACTATGTTGAAGAAAATAAACAGAATGTTCATACTAGGTTTTAAATATTTTTAGCTTTTCTCTAACAACTTCACACATACATGCAGTGTATCTTGCACATGCTCCCCCACTTCTGCTTCCCACTTCGCACACACAAACACCTTCAACATGCACCCTTAGCACTTTCATACCTTCTTTTCATTTTCTTTTGTAATGCACAGAATCTAATTAATGCTCTTCATAGGTGTAGAGCTATCTATGGAACATGACCTTACCTTTCCCTGCAACAATCATCTGCCAATAGCATTTCAGCTACTTTCTTCCCCAATGTGGTAGCACTGGCTTGATCTTGTGCAGCTGACATGCAGGTAATTATAGCTGCTGTGAGTTGACAGTTGCCATACCGTGTCCAGAGAAGTGCATTCTCCATTATTCCTTTTCATCCTCCAGGTCACATATTCTTTCCAACTCTTTGGGCAGAAGGATTGATATAGATGTCCTAATCAGAGGCAATAACTTAATACTTATTCTCAACATCTTAACCAGTTAGAGGTCTATTGTTGCCCACTAAAAAAAGAATCTTTCTAATCAGGTTTGAAAGCAGCACTTATTTATGGGATTGAACACACATATTTAGAAGGCAGTTTAATATATTGATGATTTAGCAAACAAGAGTAATAGGTTCCACCCTATGGTCTATGATCTTCCCAGTCTAGTTTACATAGCAGGATTGACATCTCTTCTGTAGAAAAGCTTATCAGACAGTGGGTAGTTACCCTGTTAATGCATGTTACTATTACTACAATGAAAACATCTTGCCTGGGAGGACAATATTGCAGCACGCAGGGACAAGTGCTGGGAAATACCATTGATGGGTTATCTCTCCCAACAACGTACATAGCATCTTCCAACACTATGATAACTAGTTTGAAGGAAGGAAGTTTTCTGGCTAGTTCTAGCTTGATTTCTCTATGTCCTGTTCAGAAAATGTTATTCGGATGGCCTATGACCTTTCTTGATCAATAACTTATAGGCAGATATCCCATGGTTTAATTGAGATTTCTATGTAATAACTCATGTCTTCTGAGAGCAGCACTATTCACCCATGAAGAGTACCTTCAACTATATATAAATTTTTTAAATAAAAGAGAAAGTTTTAAAAGGACAACTACAAATCTTTAAATTAGCTTATCATGCACCATATCTCCATAAAGATTTTCATATATTCCTTACTCTGGGTAACTTACCACCTACCCATTGTTCTCTCATCTTGTTATCCCTCTCCACACTTAACTTATACTGACCTTTAAACTAATGGATATAATAAAGCATAACTCAAATATTGTAGCATGCCTATGATGGTATTTTCTAGTTAAGTCTTTCTGTCTGTGTGTGATAGGACACAGGTTCCCTTTAAGTTCTCCATGGAGGGACTGCCCTGCCAGGCCACAGGAGAAGAGGACACACTCAGTCTTGATGCAACTTGGTGAGCTGTGGTGGATGCTAAATGGGGCTCCCGTTTCTTGAGGAATAGGTGAGAGAGTATGAGGGAGAGGGAGGGCAGAGAAGACTGGGAGGTAAGGACAGATGTGGCTATGACCAGGATGTAAAGTGAATAAATGAATGAGTGAATGATAAATAAATACATGAATAAATAGTAAACAACAGTAATTATATTTTTTCTCTCAATGTCCCTTCTCCTTAGATCTCTACTCTCCTGTAGCAACCATGGTTTACATCTCTGGCTCATTGATACTGGATTGTACTGCCATTTCCTTGGACCCATAGAAAGTTAGCATAGATGGCATAAATACTTTAACTGTATGGTAACAATGTTCTCAAATACTCCTCAGTATTTCCTTGATAAAAGATGTCCCCAAATAGTGATGGAATTAATCTGAAAGAACAATGTCCTAAGGACAAGCCTGGTAAGCCCAGAAAAAGCCATCTAACCTCTAGGTACTCCAAAAGAGACATGAATAAGACAGAAGCATTTGTGCAGCCAACAAGAGGTTCGTTGTAGGTAGGTACTTACCACTAGGCCTGAAGATTTTAGTTAGAACCTTAGAACCCAAACTATGGGAAGTGAAATTGACCCCTACATGGTGTCCTCTAATCTTCACACATGTACACACATAATAAATTAATCAATAAATGTAAAGGAAGAAATGTGTTTATTGTTATACAGTAATGATATACCACCATTTCTTGTATGATTCTATACCATTGGCACAGAATCTAATGGATACAGAAATTAAGCCTTCCCTTGTGAATCCTCATAAGACTTTCAGTAAAGGTTCTCTGCTTTTGCTAGATCTGAGATAGGAAATATACTTTAAATTTCATGGAAAATCTTCATGCTTTAGTTTAGTAATCCCCAGTGATCCAACTTGGGAACGGAAATAACATTGTGGGGGAAAGCACATTACTTAATAATTTAAGAAGATAGGAATGATGAAAATTTCTTTTTCTACCAAAATATCTTAGTTTTTAACATCTAGATTTAACATCTAGTAATCTTTGGGTGTGAGAGAAGAAAGAAATTAATAGTGCAGAGTCAAGCTGAGAAAAATCAAGAAATGTTCCCTTACCTGGAAAGCAGTGGGTACATACCACAAGCAGACATGCATTCCTCCTCAGCTTTGAGTAGATAAGAACTTCATCAGAGAATTCAAAATAGTCCTGAGCTTAACAGGGATCACATGTTCTAACTCAACCTATCAAAAGGCACATTCTACAAGCATTTGGCCATAAAATATATAAAATAACAACAGACTGGTTAATTCATTTTTAACATCGGCATGAATCAGAAACCCATAAGGACTATTAACTATAAATATCAAACAAGGATAAAATTATAACAAAGATTAAAATAGTAAAAGAAATCTAAGAAAAATTTGTGGAGAACTATGAGCAACTTTTAAAAATAGCTACATTTCTAGAAAAAAAAAATACAGCAAATAAAGACACAGAAAAGATCTATAGGCATTTGGGAAATTGGATTAGGCTTTGTATATTGTAAGCAAATAATTGTCATAAAAAACTGATAGGGGAAATATGTTCCACATTAAGCCCCTGTCAGTAGATGTGATTTCCCTTTGTTCATAACTCACCAAACTGTAATTTTTCAAGGGATGACTTTACATGCCAGTACTCTAAAACCACAAGTAAATTAATTATGTCTTCTTAAAACACCTGTTTCCAAGACTCAAGAAAAAGTTTATTTGTACAATTGACATTTTATTTATAACAGCACTAGTTACAATAGCTCAGTTGTGGATTCAATTAGCTATCAACAAAGAGTTGATAAGGAAAAAGTGGTTTGTATATGCAGTGAATTTTTATTCAGCCATAAAGAAAAATGAAATTATGTTTTTTCAGAAAAGGGGAAATGAGTTGTGATTATCAATCAAGCAAATTAAATTAGACTAAGGTCATATATTGTGTGGTTACTCTCATATAATGATCCTAGAATTTACATAAATATATAAGTCATGTATGCAGCCTATTATATGAAATTAAAAGTGAGTCTGACTAAGGAAATAGAGGGGTCATTAACAGCATAGAAGAAGAGAGTAAGGAAAAGAAAGGGAGTGTGCAAGGATTACACTTGAACTACATTGTGTACTTGTACAAAGCCATTCTTAGTAAATGCATGCCAATGTAAAAGGTCAATAAAAGGGATATTATATATTCTAAAAATCCAAGAATATATAATAGAAAAATTTCTAAGTTGTCACATTCAAACTACTTTAGATACTTACAGCCACATGTATGAAAGTCACACACATAATACTGAGTAAAATAAGTCAGCATCAAAGAAACATGGAATTACATTTTTTTAAAATAACAACAACAGACAAAAATAATCCAAATTGTTAGAAGTGAGAGTGATTCTTAACATATGCATGGAAACGATTTCAGCTCACCTCCTCCAACCAAACACACACAGACACAATTCCAGGTATTTGATATTTTCAGATTGTGGGAAATACCACATTATTAATTGTAGCTGGAATAGATGAACACAAATCAATTTGTTTACATTGCTTTGAACTTAAGACTCATAAAAAAATCTACTCATTTATGAGTTTTATTATAGACAAGGAATTTCTATGGTATGCAATCATTCATTCTTCAAATATTTATCAATGTCCAGATCCCTAAGAAAATGTCCTCACATTCCCAACTCACTATACCTTTCTCATAGTTCTAGTAGTATTGATCAATTAGTGATTTATTAATTGATCTTAGAATTTTTCATGTAGCACAGTTTGGCCTTGAACTTGCCATGTTGCTCAGCATGATCATGAACTCCAAGTCCTCCTGCTTTAGACCCTAAAGTGCTGAAATTCCAGGTGTGAGTCACCATACCCATCTCATTTCAGAAGTTGAAATGACGTTACTAAGACCAGGATTCAGTTCTGGCCACTGAAGGAGTCTGTGGCCAAAGGACACTGTCTTTACTCTAAGAACTTAAAGAAATACATATACTTCTTGGAATCAGAGGTAATATTTAACAACAGACAAAATTATTTCAGAGATGTCAAATGTTTGCATTGTATTATTTTTCTCCTAGAAGTAATTGTCTGTTTTACTAGCATATAGTTTTTGACAATATTTTATTATTCATTTGGATGGCAATTAAAAAATAAATTTAAATATTGAAGTATTAACACTAGTAGTTATTGCTTTTTATTCCTTTTTTTACTTTAAAGCTCATTAAAATACACAAACTTGATAGAACTTTTTAAAGAACTACCTTAAACTGTTAATTGTTTTATAGTTGGTTTTTAATTTTTTTCTCTTGTATTTATTATTTGACTGTTTTCAATTTCCTTGCATTTAAAATGAAATTGCTTTTCTAGCTCTAAGGCTACAAATTTTTCTTCAATCTCTATTTTATCTATATCTTACAAGTTTTTATATGATGCTTCATATTCAGTTCAAATAGTTTATATTTTTGGTTTTAAATTCATCTTTGATTCATAAGTAATTTGCAAGACTATTCCATGCTTCCCAGTGAGTTTTTATAACTGTTTGCTATTTATTCAAGTTTAATATCACACATGATCTTACCCCATAATTTGTGCCCTCTCATTCATTTCATGATTGTTGGAGTTTTCTGCAGCATATGGACAAATGGCAAATGATTCATGTGAACTTGGAAAACTGCATGCATCCTAAGATTAATTATATGTATATGCACAGGTACGTTTCTGGTTCTTAGTTTTCAGAATGATGATTTTTATCAGTGTTGTTACAGGAATGTTGTTTTAACATGTCCTAAGACAGGACGAAGTGTGGGCACCTCACTTTTTAAAATGTTTCTTAGACTGTCTTGAAGTCACACCATAGACGCTGACACTCCAAGAGCTTGTTAGATTGCTTCCTTTGATTTCTTAGGTTCTCCACTTAGGTGTAGATATAATGCAGTACCATGGTTTTGTCTGACATTAGTAAATATCAGACCCAACTATTTCTTTTGAGAAATCACCTGCTGGAATTTTTTCCATTTACCTTGCTACATCTTGAATTTGAAAATATTTATTTTATAAGGAATAGATAGTTCTACTTTTTAAACCTACAAAATAATCTCTACCTAGAATTTAAGAAATTTACATAAAATAATATTACAGTTTAGTTTACATATGCCATCTTATAATTTTCCATAAAGGCTCTGCATTTCATTTTTCCATGTGGATACAATGACGTGTCTTATATACTTTTCTATTGAAAGTATATAATGAGCCCAATCAGATCTTTACTGTCCAATTCATACGTTAAAATCCCAAAATCAGCCCCTAAACCTCACTCAACGATTTGAGATGGAACAATACTCGAGGGGATTATGAGAGCACCGTACATTGCTAAAAGGCCTAGGCTATAGTTACATAGCCTCCATGACCATTGGTATGCCTCCACAAGCACCGGCCAATCCCAGTTAGAATCATGTAACCACAGATAGAATTCCTCTATCTGCTACCTCCTCCTCCAGGTTGCTGCCATTTTGTATGCATGGTTGACCTCTGCATGCAGTGAGGAGGCCTGGTTAAATAAGTCTCGCTGACTCCATGACAGGCTTCAGTTTCTTGTTAAGTTGGAGCATGACTGAGCTTCTATTCTTCAGAAATGAATTCAGCTATCTACTACTGGGAGTACCTGGCCTGATTTGGTTAGTTTACTGCAGGTCTAGAAATCTCTTGTCTTATGATTGACTCATGACCACTGACTAAGTCCTTTCCGGTTTGCCCATGATTTTCATTTTGAATGCTCCAATCATGTTAAAGGTCACCAACCCTTCCTTCGTAATTCCCCGAAAGGACTTTAAACAGCCTGCGAGCTCACCTCCGGATTGCCATATTGTCTAAATGATGATCCTTGCATGCTGGACTTCTGCAGAAATAAAGACCCTTCGCCTTTGCATATAGATTGCTGGTGGTCTTTGGGGATCTAGGATCTGGGCATAAGAGCAGACTGTTTCTGCAAAACATATCTTGTTTGTTTTTGTTTTTACATACTATTTGAGTCTATAACGATGAGATTACTTGATATTTTTAGTATTCTGGAATTATTCTTAAGAGATATTAAAACACATCAGTTATTTATTTATAAAATATAGTCTAACAAAAGTTTTATTATTATTTTCCTTATACTACCCCAAAGCACAGAATGTTGAATTATAATCTTTTCTTCACGTTTTGTAGCAGTATAGACCTTCTTTACGGCTAACTATATAATGTAACCCACAAAGTACAACAATTATTGTTTCATATTTGGTATTTTAAACTTTATGAATGTATCCTGGTTTGTACTATTCAGTCTTTCCAGTACTTCTGTGTTTCTGTTGGTGACCACTTTTCTTTCATTTTAGCTATTCTTTTATTAGAGATTTTATGGTTTTTGAGTTGCTCCAGTTATTTATCTCAAGCTTTATTTGGGGCAATTAAAAATTTAATTTATGCATAGTAATTTTAGCTGGTAATATTTTCTGGAACCATCATTTAGGATTTTTTTTTAAATTTCACTAGCTTTTTCTGATTTCGTCTATCAGTGAATCCTGAGTATAACTACAATAAAAGCAATGTATCACTCTTTCCTGAAGGTATTTGTTAACTTTTTTAAAAAATTTTAGATAATTTCATACACAAGTACTAAAGTGCCATCATTTCCACCTCTCCTGCTCTCCCATCAAGGTTACAGTGACCTTCCCTCACATTAATGAAGGTGTGTCACTTTATTTTCAATAGTTAATTCCTGTGCCAGCAGAAAGCCAAGTGCGGGAAGGATTTTGGAATTGTAATTTCTATGGCCCATCACCAATTTCCTTATGTAAATACTTGTCCTTCCTCACCAGCCCAAAAAGATTATTATCAGAGATTATTATATTAAAAAGCAAGCTCCTGTGGTCAATGCTAAAAGGTAGTCCTAAGAGATGGATCAGGCTTTGTCTTGCTGCTGATTGGTTCAGACTAGAATATGGCTTTTTGTATAATAAAGACCTGAGGGTCAGAGTTGGGACAGGAAGTATGAGGATGAAACTTCTGGGCAGGCAGGGACTTAGACATAGTGAGATGCAGTAGAGGCAGAAGGAAAACATACAGAGTTTGAAGCAGAAGTGAGAACCGTGTAGAGAGACAAAATGGAGAAGTCCAGATAAGTTAAGATAGCTAGCTGAGAGAATGTCCCAGCAAAAGATCAACAGCTTTAAACTGTATAGATTCCATCGTGTCTTAATTAAGCCTCAAGTGGGATCTGCAAAAGTTCCTCAATACTTCAACTCTTCTCATACTCAGTTGTAAGCTCATGACCTCTTCTCTTATAATTATCATCACACGAAACACACACACACACACAAACACACACACACACACACACACACACACAGAGAGAGAGAGAGAGAGAGAGAGGGAGGAGAGGAGGCGGAGGGAGAGGGGAGGAGAGAGAGAGAGAGAGGAGAGGAGAGAGAGGAGAGAGAGGAGGAGAGGAGAGAGAGAGAGAGAGAGAGAGAGAGAGAGAACACTCTTCTGAGCCCATTTAGCTTTGCTCATATATGCATGTGCTTAAGGATGACCACTTAGGCTAACTATCCCAGGGATCATGTCTAAGAAAATGAATTCTTCCTCTCTCAGCAGCCATTAGTTCCGTGTAGCTTCCTTCAAGTGTTATCTCGTTTTGGTGGCCATTCTATTGCGATTTCATGGGTAGAGCACTCTTGTCATGGCTAGAAGACACTATCTGGCAGCAGATATCCTGGTCCTCTGGTTCTTAGACTCTTACTGAGATTCTTCTGAGTCTTAGGTGTAGGAGTTGCATAGTAGATGTATTGATTGGTGTGGTGCTCCACATGATCACTTACTCTCTACATTTTGACTGGTTGTGGATTTCTGTACAAACCTTCTCTTGCAGGGCTGGAGAGATGATTCAAATTTAAAAGGCTTGAGATCATAGCTAAAAAACACCAGTTTAGTTCACCCAAATTTTTATTTATTTATTTCTATTTTCGTGCACCTAATTTTCAGAGCATAAGTTTGAACCAAGTAGTTTTACTTTGATTTGTCTCTGCCCCCACCCTTCTGCTTCCTGGCCCATCATTTACAAGTCCCTACTCTCTCCATGCCCTACCTCCCCACAGACGCCTAAGAAAAGAGCCATTTGGCCTTGAATGAAATTTATGAAACCAAAGCCTAAGAAAATCTTTCTCCTTCTATTTTCCCTTAGTCAAGTATTAAGTCCTACGTATGAAAAGTTAGCTAAAACAGGTGTGGTTACACTCAAAGTTAAATTGTTCAATTCATCAAGATTCTGATTCAATCATTTTCTGAACACTTCTGACTCATTTTCTCTCACATTTCTGGGATTTTAATACCAATTTGTTAAAGTGTGGATAGTACTATTTTGCTGTTTTTACTTCTTGTAGATGTCTGTGGGTATACATGTGTACACATGTGTGAAGACCAGAGGTAATGCTCATGTGCCATTCCCCAGCCGCCCTCTTCCTTTATTTGGAGACTGGTTTGGAGTTCTAATGATCAACCAGTTTGGCTGCATGGGGAGCCCAGGACCTGCATGTGCCTGCTTCTCCACCACAAGGGTTACAAACACGAGCCAGGGTCCAGCTGATTCTACATGGGCTCAGGGTATCAAACATGGGTCCTCATGCCTATATTTTACATGCTGCACCTTCTTAGTAGTCTCTACTTTCAGGCTTTTAACACTGAGTTCACTATCCCATCTTTGAAATAACCTCGCTTCTTCTGCTTCATACAATGACCACTCATTCCTAGTTGCTTAATCCTGTGCCTATTTTCAATCATGTAATTTCCATACAATAGTTTTAGTGTATATATATATATATAGATATATATATATATATATATATATATATATATATTCCGTATTGTGTTTATATTATTTTCTATTTCAATTTCAATTCAAGAGATCCTTGTATCTATAACACACACATGATACCTCAATTGCTAACTTTTTGTCAATGACTTTTTTCATGATTGGAAGCTAAGTAATATTCGTATCATTTCCTAAATTTACTTATAAAATAACTCTGAACTATATTTTAATCTTTGGTTAAAGCGTTCTTTCTGAAATTCTGAAATGGTTGCCTCCATTCACCTAAGGTAGTATCTTCAGTTAATCATGTCAAATTCTATACACAAGACATGATGGTGAAATACATTTTCATTATATCATGTAATTTTGTAAATATTACAAAAATAATATATCTTTTAGATGGAAGCCAACACAGATTTTATTTCTTCTAAGTACAGAAGGGAAAATTAGTCTGTCAAATGAATCTGTTAGACAAGTACTCAAATAAATATTCTCCCTATGATTACTGTTGATCAGTTAGTTTATACAGGAACTTTAAAATATACATTGAGCTTTTGGTCTATGAAAAATCAAATATTATAAGAAATGAGTAAATATGTCTCAATAGAAGAGAATATGAACCTTGATTCTAATAATCCAAGTAAAAGGAATCCATTCAACAGATTAATTGTATGTAGTAACTAAAATTAATAACACTATATTATATTCTTTAAAAATGGAAAGAGAATTGAAATTAACCATTCTTGACTTTAAAATGAATAATTGTGAGGTACTGTATATGTACCTCACATAATATGGAATTAATCATCCTAATGTACATTTTATACATACGTCAAAACATCCTGTTATACACAAAATATTTATTAATTTATTTGGAAATTTAAAGAAAATGTGCTTAAAATGAAAGAATTAAGAAAATTTCTTCAAGAATTCAAAGGGAAAAAAGGATTCAAAAGAAAATCAAATTACTTATGAAGTGTGAAAACTTGGAAGAACAAGCATTTTGTCAATTATGCTAAGCATATCCAGATGAAATGAGTTTTAAAAACTTGGAGGAGCTGTGAAAAGCACACCAACACTTGTGTGTCACTTTCTGGCTTCCACATCCACAGAAGAGAAACACACTCCACCATGTATAGGTTTTAATACCCCTTTAAATGCTAAGAGAAGTTGGAATAGAAATGATTTGTAATTACTCATAAGAAGTTTTCATTAATCTCATTATTCTACAACCATTAAAAAGTACAATTCTTTTATCATTAAAACTTTTATTGGGACAAAAAACATCTATCACTACCTCTACAGAAGTTTTCAACAGTGCCGTCAAGCCTAGAAGTAGGGATTTTGTTACAGTTGAAAAGTCATTGATGCTACTTTTACCACACAGGATATAAACGCCAGTTCTCCTGATGTTGTGCTTATTGAACAAGTCCCTGCTTGAATGAGAGCAAATCCTGTCAATAACCATGCTCCAGCACTGTTGAAGCTCCCTGTGTATTGCAAAGCCAATACACAATTTATCATACGGTAGGCCGGAACATTCATGGAGTTTAAGGAATTCTCCATGTGACAAAGACAAACAACCAAAGCAACAAAATTTAAGGTAATCATGAGTCTCTGAACTTTCTCCCTTTGGAGACAAAACATTCTATGTGTAAAAGGGAAAAGGAACGTTCATTGATCAGGCACACTGCTGTGAATCTGGGTAACTCCTGATTAAATGTTTACTTTATTCTTTGAGTAAGAATAACAGTGGGCTCCACTTTCTGCAGGTAGCTGGCTAACTCAATTCTCTCTGGAGCCATGCTTACCTCTATGCAATTTATCCATGCAGACAGATATCTAAACCTCCAGCTTTATGCTAAAGGCTATGACAGGCTACAAGCATGGTGACTAGAAGTGGCTCTAGGAGCATTTTCACCGTTGCTGATTTGGAATCAAAAGGTAATTTAAATGGAAAATATTTAAAGACGGAATGAAAAAAACTGATGGAGAATAAGATCTGCCCATTGGTCACCTATATGTGTTATTCAAACATAGGTAAAGCAAATTGACCATATTGTTTGATTATGTATATTTATGGAAGAACTAATCTGGATATGTGAGATAGAGACTTTAAATCACAAATCAATTTGTTAAATCAAGTTCTTCCAACTATAAGAGTGGGTCCACCCACTGAGCTCATGGAAAGATCTATGAGGAGTTGCAGGTTTTCTATGGTTACTTTTTAATTTCATCACTAGCTTTGAACCCACTAGTAAATATGCCTCCACTTTTAGAAAACAGTTGAACCATGAACCCAGAAATGGAAACAAAACTTAAGTCACAGCCTGCTAGGGCTTTGTGCAACTGTCCCCATCGGAGGCTAAACAAAACAAATGCTTGTTTTAAGATAATGGATATTTTCTCTTATGCCTACCTCCTTAACTCTGTAGCAGTTAAACTTTGTCAGCTTTTACCTCACATAAAAGGTTGATTCTGGAAATGAAGTCCCTAGTTAAGCTAAAAGGCAAAACATGCCACTTTTAAAAGCTGAGTGCATCTATTCGTGCCTAAAATTAGAACTGTATTTTCATTTGTAATTTACATTATTGCTTTAAGCAGGATGAAACAATAATGTCTTACTTTTGGTTGTAATGAGTATCTCTTATAGTGCTGAAAATTTAAAGCTTACATGTTTTAAAAATGTCACTCAACTTAAAATCATTTCCCCTCACAAGACAATTGGAAGGCACATTTTTATCTCTATATCATATTAAAAATAAAGCTAACTTTTCTTCAGTTACTAGTTTTTCAATTTCTCCCTTCATTCTGCATATGCAAAATGCATCATTTTTCAGGAACACACAAGTGGATATTATGTGTTCTGTAGTATATATTGCAAAATAATAAGAGAAAACCTTTGCCTTTTGGATGCAATCTTGTAGGATTTATTACTCTTACATTTTTGGATATTTTTATTTTGAAAATATATATATTTAAAAGCCATAGGAAGTACTGAGGTAAAATATCTTCATTTGTTTTTAAAAAATAGGTAACAATTTTAAAATCCCATCTGGCAGCATTGCTGTTGTACACACAATATCTTTCCTATGCAAATTTGGCTGTATTCAAAGAAAAGAAAAGGGGGAAACACCATGTGCCTTGTTGCTCTGTGAATTCTCCAGGCGGCAAGTGTCTGAGAAGCTGCCAGACCTTTGATTTGTTTTGTAATCCTGAAGCCCTTTTAAGGGACCTTGACATTCTGCTTCCATTCCTCGTTTCACATACCTATTAAGCATCAGACTTTAATGATTTTTGAACTATAACTGGAAAATTGCTTTGCTCATCCTTCTGATGTCACCGATGTTATAATACAATTCTTCCTCTTCCTTATTTGCTCTAGGGTGACACTGAGGGCATACACTTCAAAATCCTCTCTCTCTCTCTCTCTCTCTCTCTCTCTCTCTCTCTCTCTCTCTCTCTCTCTCTCTCTCTCTCTCTGTCCTAGTTTTCTGTTTGGTTCCCTGGATACACAATGCTTCTTCCAGTTTCCTTATGTTCATTCAAATTCAGAAAACCGCCCTGTCCCCTGACTGTAAGTCATTATCGAAAAAGAAGTCATTTGGTGAGCTGATTTTCTCTGTCCTGCATAGAGCATACAAAGCACCTCATTTCATGTCAGCATGCCTAGTAAATCTCAGAGACGTGATGACAACTGAGGAGCCCCCACACTCAACCATCCCTATTTCTTCATCCTCTCAAGCACACCCCTACAAGAAAAATAATCTCCAGTATGAAGGAGCATTTTTGGCATCTTAGATCAAACTCCCAGTTACCACCTCCAACTCTGCAACCCCCACCCCTCTGCTCACGCCCAGTACACTGTTTTCTGCCTATCTCCATCTTTGTCAGTGGCATCTTGCTCTCTCCTACAGGCTCATAGGCCCCTCGTACTCATTCTTTTAACCTTTGAAAGAAGCCATTTTATTTAGTAAGCCATTTTCATATATTTGCATCATCTCAGGGAAAGGATTTTATTGATCCATGAATGTCACCGCATTTCTAAGATGATGACAGTTACAGTTTATTTTTTAATGTGGGCAAGGCTTAGTTTGGGACAAAACAGATTCCAGACAAAGAACTTGTGAGGATGTACATCATACAAATCTTTCTAGCAAGTGTTAGGACATATATAGCCCAGTATAACATAACCAACTGGGCCAAAATGAAGTTAAAGGAGACAAATATTTATTATCAGAGGGGGAAAATAATTAAAATGAAAGTTAAACCTTTGGGTTTATATATGACACTCTACGTTTTTTATTTTGTGCATATGAGTATTTGATAGCATAATGTATGTGCACTATATGTGCCAGAAAAGGCTCCCTTGGAACTGAAGTTACGGATGGTGGTGAACTACTAGATTCAAGAAGCCAAACCAAGGTTCTCCACAATAACAACTAATGCTCTTAACCCTCTCTCCAGCCCCTAGATCTGATAAATTAATAATGAGGAATGTCAAATTGATTATATGAGGATGATTATAGTATAGCAATATTATATATATTAGTTAAAAGGCATTTCTTCTTCCACATAATAAGTAAATAGGATTTGTATGTGGGCAAAGGGTTCCAATGACATAGTCATTTTATGCAGTTTGGTATTTAATATAAAAGATAATAAGAAGAATGACATAGAGTTAAAGTTTAAGCAAATATTTGAAGACAGTTGAAAAACCAGTATAGTGTTAATTTTATAGAAAATAATCATTTCTATTTGATTTTCCTTAAGTAAATAATAATGAATAATTCCTGACTGTAGTTTATTGGATTTATTGACATTAACTTTTTACATCTAAATATAAAATTATAAAATGCTATTACCCAACGCTCTGATGAGCAAAATTCCTCCTACTAAGAAACTGACTTAGGTGTCTACTGTTGACAAACAATGGTTGCTAGATTTCCTAACAGTGCAGCTTAGTTAGGTCATTCTGCAAATGATCTGTCCTTCTTAAATCTGTCAGTAAGGAATTCTGAAACAGAGGTCAAAGTGTTAGTCATTTTTAGTGAATAGGCAGTTTGGTAAAAGATAAACATGAAAGGGAAAATAAGTCTCAAAGAATTCCACTCTAATCAATTCTGACTCCTTGCTGAGACTCTTGCCTAAACAATATGAGAGTTGATCAGCACTTTCTAAATGACTCCATATGGAAAATTGTCACCTTTTCATTGTGGGACAGACAGCAAAATTCCTTGGTTACTGCTCAGTGTTAGATGTGGAAGGCACAGGTGTGTATTGGAGTAAGGTCCAGTAATATTTATCCCCTTAATATACAGCTAAAATAGTTTTGAGATAAATTTATCTGATCACAGGAAAGCTACCACTGGAATCTCATTCAGCTAACACTCCTTTTTTTATTACTTGAGATTAAACCAGAGACCCTTGCATGCTAGGCAGCAGCTCTACAACTGAGCTTTCTTCATAGTCCTACTCTTTATTTTTTCAAAATAAAGCAATACTATGTGATACAACAACAAAGTACTAATTTTCATATTATCTTTTAATTATTTGTAATGGTAGGTTATAATTATAACTACAGAAGAAAAGCAGTAAGAGTTGGCTTGAGAGAAAGATCATTCTGTAGTAGGCTTTGGAAGAAGGCTTCCAAGTGCTGTTCTAACAGTAGCTAGCTGTCACAGAATCACAGAATTGTGAAAGCAATCTGACAAATACAGATAGAGTATATGTTCTAGATGGAGTGGTAGTGTTTGGCTAGACATAAAGAAGAATTCAAATGTTTAATTGGCCTTGGAAAGATGGTGATCTGGCAGACTTTTGTCAAAAAGAAAAACAAAAACTTCTTAAATTCTTGCCTTACTTCTCACCAGTTTTTATACATATAGTATAATTATTCAACAAGTTGTAACACATAGGAGCAAATATTTTCCATTACCTTTTACAGATGATATAAAAATCTGTTCAGGTAAGGATCTGAATATAAGCATGAGTGTTAAAAAATTAAATGTAAATTATTTCTTGACAATTAATATCTACAGACTCATGCTTTGTCTAAACAATGACTTCTTAGAAAGTCTGAATTCTTAGAGTTGTTAACTCAAATTAAGTTTCTTTTAGCTATTTCCTGCAACTGAGCTGCTTTATATGAAAAGGATTGGAGTGGCTTTCTTGCTGGGGTGAATTCTGATCAAATAGAAGATGACTTTTTAAAGTATTTTATTTTATTCACTGTATTTCAGCATCCTTGCACATGAAAAGTGTCAAAGCACTAAAGTGGAACATACCCAAACATTCATAACAAGGTAAGCAGTACTTCATAAAATATTATACATTCCATTAGACCCAAACTCATTTTCAGCATCCCAAGGACCCCACTGTTGACACTGATGTGTGTGCACGTGTATGTCTGGTTGTGGTGAGGAGGCATTACGGGGTAGAAGGTCTGCTTTTCAGTTACTCAGATCAGTTATGCTTGTAACAACTACCATCTAAACAGAGTAAAATCACTCTTCCGTCAGAAGCCAATTTAGTAATATGTGCAGTTCAAATGTATTTGAGTAGGATTGGGGATGCAGCTTATCTTCTTCAGGCTCTTCTCTATTTGTAGCTTCCTCAGTGACAGAGAGTTTGCACAGGAGTAGGCTCTTACTCAACACATCTGCTCTCCATGTGTTGCTGAGTCACACATACTTTTTTGGTTACCAGAGTTAACAAATATTTATTTTCTCCTTGACAGTCACACAGAGTTGTTGCAACAGAAGGAAAAACAAGTGAGATTCCATTCAACTTTGCTCATATAAAGATTCCCATTGAAGCTATGAGAACGATGTCCTGAGAAAAGTAACAAAAACAGGTTAGGGAAGACAAACCCTGAGGAAAGGCTAAAAGCATTGATATGGGCCAAAACACTGTGCCATCTTCCATGGCAAATCTTCCAATAAAAATAGCATCCTACAGATGAAATTGCTCCAATGTAAATACTTATAAGCCTGATTGTGGTTTCAGAGGACATTTCAAGCCTACACCAAATATTTTTCTTGTTTTGTTTTGTTTTTGTTTTTCAAGACAAGGTCTCTCTGTGTTAGCCTTGGCTATCCTGGACTCACTTTGTAGACCAGGCTGGCCTCGAACTCACAGCGATCCGCCTGTCTCTGCCTCCCGAGTGCTGGGATTACAGGCATGCACCACCACACTAGGCTGCCTACACCAAATATTATATCTGTGTTGAATCTCATTTTTCATGTGAGTCTAAAATGTGATAATTTTCAAACTTTAGACTTCTCACTTGTCCTGTGGATGAGTGTCATTCTGGCTTGACTGGTTGATTTTTGCTTCACAGCTTTCTTAGATCAACCCAGTGTGGCTGGTGAAATATATAGCAAACCTATTCAGTTTTAGCAACCATAATTTAAGAATGCTATAATTTCTTGTGTGTGTTCTGATTAGTTTTTTTTATTAACTAAAAAAATTACTAGATGAAGATTTCATATAAATCATGCTGAAACAATCTTACCTTGTCAGTTCATCTCTTAGAAAAGACTGTATCTTCTCCACTGTTATTAAAGTTCATTGCTGAGGAAGCAACTTCTTGAACTAAGAAGATTGACTTCATACTGTGACAGTGAATTTGTGTCTTCTTCAAACTGGCTTATTTGCTGTCTTAATTGCATATGTGTGAAATCACAAACATTCACATGAGAGGCTGTACAAATGCATATTTGCTGGTATAATGATCACTTTGCTTATATAATCTGGTAATGGGTTTATCATGGTTGCACATATTTTGAAGAAAAAAATTAATTCTTCCATCAAGGTAGCCTAAATCAAAAAGAATGTGAGCTGCCGTGCACATCAGCTGCCGTTTCATGACCTTGATTGCATTTAGATCACCTGCATTTCCCCTTGCTTCAGAAGAAACCACATTATGTTAATGACCCAACTTCCCAAAATATCTAGCCGGCTCATATCTAGTTAAGTTAGTGCTGCACCAAATGCATAGATCACCCAAATGCTCAGGTGCTCAAGGAAAATGCATTCTTTCCAATAAGTCATTTGGCTTGCCACTGTAAGTGTTAATGCATAAAACATACACACTGAACCTCATAACTTCCATGAAATTATGAACCCTCAAATATAAAATATTTTAAAATGCACATCCAACATAATTTAGGAACACAACATATGTTACAATATATTTAAATACTTTAAATAAACTATTTTTCTGCTTACCAATTATGCCATTGCTTAGCTAATATGATTTCTTGGTTCTTTACTTTTATACAAATGTTAAAGAGAAACAGAAAATCCGTTTCACTTTTATATATAAAACTGACTTCTTGCTCAAATGTTAACTCTCTCTGTAGGATAGAAAACTCAATCTCAAAAATCCAATCTCCTGCTAGTCTTAAAATCGTCCGACAGCTCTCCAAATTCAAAGTACACATACATTTCTAAAGTCAACCTTCAGGGAATATAAATAGAACAGAAAGAAACACCTTGCTGTCTTATCCTGTGTGGGAATGGAATACACTGATTCAAAAATCTATTAAGATTAATCTTCCAAAACTAATACTCTGTAGTTCAAAGGTTGATAAGTTAGGTTCTCTTCATGCCTTGACATAAGTTATCATATTTTAAAAGTGTCTTAAGGGCTCACATATTATCTGATGTTTATCTCGGTTACTAGTCCATTCTAGTCAGAGCAAACGAAGCTTTTTCTTGTCAGATAGAAACTTATTAAACCAGCATTCAAGAACCTTTCGCACTAATGTAAATATTCCAGCATTCAAACAAGAAAAAAAAAGATGGTAATCCATTGTCGATTTTCAAACAGGGTTCTAGTGATTGACTAAGAGAGCACAGTACTGTCTCTGAACACTAGAGACTAGAAATGAAGCATGTACCATCCCTAAAATGAGAATCCCTTGAATACGTGTTGGTAATAGGCACAAAAACATAGGTAGAAAGAAAGCATCTATAAAGGAGAAGCTGGCGTTCTCTTTGTGGTAGCAATGTTGTTAATGAAAGAATCTAAGAATGAGATCAAAAGAAAGCCTGAAGGTTTATTAGCATCTAAAAGAAAAACACAAATGAGAAGATGAAAGAGATAGTTTGCTACCTGAATAGTCACCCAAAACTCTCTATAATGTTGGAGCTTCTTCTTCAGCCTTCTGGCCCAATATATCTGACAAACATATTTGTGAGGCAAGAACTATTGAGGACTTGTTTACCCTGTCTTGAAGAGTTTGGCCAACTCTGCCTGCATCCAAGCTTGCCCTTTTTTTAGGCAGAATTCGGTTTGTGGTAGAAACTAGGACATTTTGCCCAGTGGCTTGTTTGCCACACTTGAAGCCACCTTTGTAAGGAGGTTCTTTGATGCTCATCATCCTTTTGAGGTAGGCTGGGTATTGCCAGGAGTTAACCTGTCTCATTGTCAGTGAATCTTTAAAATAATAAAAATATTTTAAAATGCCACATTCTTTATGTCTCTGAGGTCTTAGAAGATCTTATCTACTTTTCCTTATCTTTCTATAGAATCATATCTATCTGTTGCACCTAAGATGTATATTCTTGTGATGAAAAATAGACTAGTAATTGATTTGACCATGATGTAATCAACTAACAATTAACTTGTATAACTTATCCTAAACAGCCTGCAGCATCACTTTCAAAGTATTGAAAGTGAACCATGTATTACAACCGAGTTGTATGAGCACACTATCTCACTTCCAATATATCAGGTAATCAATTTTATTTCTTTTCAAGTCTATGATAGGGTAGAAGACCAGATAGTTTACTTTTACAAATAAGCTTATTGTTTAAGTCTTAAGATGTTTTTAGGTCTAGATAGATGTTATAAGTTGATAAGAATGAGATATGATGATATTTATTTACATTCAGAATTTTAGACTCACCAAGATAGGAAAGATGTTTTCTTCAAGGCTGTCAAATACAAATAGCCAAAACACTAAGAATGTAACATTTATAAATTCCTGATTGTGCCATGGTTCTTCTTGCTGTAGGTGGTTTGTTGTATATATGTGTAATAATATAAATGTAGATGAAAACTTAAAAATATTTAATAAAAAAGAATATGAAACAAGAAGAAAGAATGAATGAATGAATGAAAAAGAAAAGAAAGAAAGAAAGAAAGAGAGAGAGAAAGAAAGACCCAGACCAAGGACACTGTAAATCTCAGCAGTCTGGAAGAGAAAGTTTGAGAATGGGAACAGAGAAAGGTATGTCTTTTAAGTTAAGTTAGCATGAAGATCAACCATGTAACACACAGGCAGCAACATAGCAGGGCCAGAGCCTCAAGAACACACGCTTAAAACAGATGTAGCAAAAAAAGAGAAAAATAAATCAGAAAAGCAGGCAGATTCACAAACACATGTGGCTACAGCTCTCTGAAAAACTGCACAGAGAACATGAACTCTGAGAAGCAAAAATACATTTCCTTATCTCCTTGGCTCGACATAGAAGGAAGTCATCTTCTTGAGTCTTTTGGTCGGATGTTTGACACAGGCAACAGAATTAACTCTAATACTGTGGGAAGTTAGTGGTGTTGTATCTCTACTCGGTCCAGGAAAGTAGCTTTCCCAATGGGCTTCCTCTGAATAGGGACCAAGCCTACTGCAACAGACGTGATTCTGCTTTCCTAAGCCGTATCAAGTTGAAGAATAAGTAAAGGACTACCAAAGTTCCCAATGCGTAGAAATGAGAAGAGATAGTAGTCTCTTCTCTATGCATTATGCATCGCATAGATATCACACAGTATGATCCTATGCCATCTCTAGAAGCATGCCCAGACAAAACATTCCAATTAAAAACTGTACTTAGTACTGTATAAGGATCTTCTTCACAGAAAGTTTTGGTTCTCACTCATTAAAGTACTCCAGATTAATCATGATTCTATTAGTTTTTCCTTTAACATCATCTTTCTTCTAAAGTATTTTACTGAGATTTGCATTCTCCAAGACTGCTAAGACAGGAAATTGTGTTCAAAGGAACTCAGCAGTAAGGTCTCTAATGAGCCACCAGGTAGACTTGGGGACCAATTTCTTGCAATCAGTTAACATAGACATAGAGATGGATGGATGGATGGATGGATAGATAGATAGATAGATAAATAGATAGATAGATAAATAGATAGATAGATAGGAGAGATAGAGATATTGTTCTCTATTTTAAAACTGGACAGAAATTTCAAAGCAAAGTTTGGCATAAACCACATACTCAGGAACAGATTGAGACTTCTTACAACCATTAGAGAAAATGAAAAATGGTGTTCTTGTTCTAAGAAAATTAATTTATTGTTATTATATACTGTTTAAAATAATGAAACACCATAAAAATTCATATGCAAAAAGTACTCTTGTTTTGCTATTATAAGTATTCAAAATATATTGATGCCTAAATTACTAAGCAATGTATATAATCTGCAGGATCTATTTTCAGTATTATATTGTATCTGCATGTTGTACTTTTAGACATCCTGTGCCAAAAGACTAGCCCAGGAAAATACAAAAAAAAAAAATGTGTATATAATTGAAACACTGAGCAAGCTAATTCCAAATGATGTCTTTCTTATAGTTACGGCCTAAAAATTTAAAGACAAGGAAGATATGAGAAAGCATAGATGATGTCTTTTAGATGTACTCACTAAAGGTATTAAATTATATTCCAAATATCCTAATGGGAAAAGAAAAATTTACTAATTTTTAGTAGTCTTGTATTCAAATCTGAACTTCAAAATACAAAATTAATAGAGGCAAAAATAGAATCAGAAAGCTCTCAAAGGTGGGGAAGTTAATATCAATTTTAACATGATTTATAAGGCTTATTTATTGAATGAAAACTAAATCTAGAATTTATTAAAATTTATTTAAAAATAGATTAAAACTAGATTAGATTTTTAAATCAAATAGGTTTTAAACCAAAATTCACTGGACTCATACAGTTAATGGAAGAAGTGATAATTTATTGTATTAGAATGTCAAATCCATTGGACTCTGCTGATAGAATTGGAGTCATTCTAGGTCTCTTCCAGTTGAGAATAAACTAGTTAACTTTTATGTGTGGATTGAGACACATGACAGAGCTATGTAAGTCAATTTACAAATGGTAATTTATTCCATAACATCTAATTGTATAATCTTTCTAATTCTTTGTCTAGTGAGGTTTTTTGTTTGTTTGTTTGTTTTTCTGGCTAAGGGTGAATGTCTGCTTATCCTATCTAGGGTGTCAGATCAAGCAAAAAGTCCACCAAAGTCCAATTCGACCTTCCAGTGAAGTTTTTGCCATTATTTAGAATGTATAGGTGAGGGGTTACTTAAAGAAGCAAAAATGGCACAAAGTCAACCATATCATTGAATATCCTAACCCAGTCTGTGTGATGTCTTATAAATGCTGGACAACTTAAAGGTGGCTCAATATTTTATAGAATGTTCCCTCTGAGGTAGTGTTTTATAAGCCCACAACATTGAAGAAGGAAGAGCGTTGTGAATCATGCAGGTATTGGGGGCTTCCTGAGACTTGTGAGTTGCTTACTTCCTGAGTCTTAACAAGGGCTCTTCCAGGATGTAATGCTTCAAGTTGGAACTTCGAGAGTATCCCAGCCTCTCAACAGGATGGGAACAGTTCTGTTTATAGGATATTGTATATGATATTACCTAGGAATGATTTTTAGCAAAATATTTAATATTACTTGAGATGTACATTTTCCTCTATTTCCTCTCTAAATTTCTCCTACATGAAGCTGTAGTAGTAACCATGACAATTCTTTTTTTTTTTAATTTTTTATTAATTTATTCTTGTTACATCTCAATGGTTATCCCATCCCTTGTATCCTCCCACTCTTCCCTCCCTCCCCTTTTCCCCTTATTCCCCTCCCCTATGACTGTGACTGAGGGGGATTTCCTCCCCCTGTATATGCTCATAGGGTATCAAGTCTCTTCTTGGTAGCCTGCTGTCCTTCCTCTGTTGCCACCAGGTCTCCCCCTCTAGGGGACATGGTCAAATATGAGGCACTAGAGTTCGTGTAATTCCAGCAAATGACTCAGCTTCTAAACTAGGAGGGTGCAACTGTCTCTAGTTACCTAGGGTGAGTTAATTAGAAAAAATGATTTTTCTTTTTCTCATGTTTCTAGATTTTAAACAAAAAGTAAGAGCTAGAAATGAAGTGGTAGAATACCTGCAAAGCATACACAAGGTTTGATACCCAGTAATGGGTACACACACACACACACACACACACACATACACACACACACACACATACACACACACACATACACACACACATACACATACACACACATACACATAAACACATACACACATACACACACATACACACACACATACACACATACACACACACATACACACACACACATACACATACACACACATACACATAAACACATACACACATACACACACACATACACACACATACACACACATACACACATACACACACATACACACACACACATACACACACACACACACATACGCACACACACATACACACACACACACACACACACACACACACACACATACACACACACACATACACACACACATACACACACATACACACACATACACACACATACACACACACATACTCACACACACATACACACACATACAGACATACACACACACATACACACATACACACATACACACACACATACACACACACATATACACACACACACATACACACACATATACACACACACATACATACACACACATACACACACACACACATACACACACACACATATACAGAGAGAAAGAGAGAGAGAGAGAGTGTGTGTGTGTTCAGAAAACATTGTATCTAAAAACTCCACACAGGACCATCATATATATTTATTTCATAAAAATGCCAACTCATTTTATAGGAGAAAAGTGTGAGCTGTGAAAAATAGCAGTAAATATTGAGGTAATTTGCATCTTATGTTCAATATCAAGAATGTTAATGCATGTGTGATAGGTAATCTATTTGGGTAAGAAGCAACTACAGGCTACTTTAAACTTATATTGAGCTTAAGTAATTTACGGATAAAACCATGAGAACATCAAGCAAAGATGTAATTGGAGTAAGTGCAAGTATCACCTGTCAGTTAACTGTTATGAAAACAAATTATAATTTAAAGAAACAGATTAATTCAATTTATTTGCAAATATGGAACAATTACTTGAGAAACAAAAGCTATTTTGATTTCCATTACTCATAATTATCATTTATTAATAAATCAAGAACTTTTAAACAAACTATAGCACCTCTGCCTGAAAGAACAGAATTCCTGGACCTTCTTAAATTAAAACCCTAATTACTTAGCCCTTGAGCCTCACCTGTAGTGAACTAGAATTTGAACTTTGAAAAACTCTCCTTTGAAAGATTATATGCTTAAAGAAATACTTCCTACTTAATGTGCCCAAATATCCCACCAAAAAACCCATCACAATCTATTTTGAGAGTTTTATGATAATTCAAATGTCTTCTTTTCTTATTTAATGTAAAAATCAACACATAATAGACAAGAAAATTACAGGCTATTCTTTACAATTTGCAGGTACATGCAAAGTTCTACACTTTCAGAAAATGAAACTAAATAGTAAAATAAAAAGTGATTTTATGCCTAATACCTGGTTAGAATTTAAATCCCTTTCACATTTATTCTAGGCAAAAGAAACCACTTAAACTCACTGTGTGATCCTACTGGGCTGTCACAGACTTCTCTGTACTCTGCAATTGTTCTGCTCAAAGCATTTGGGAGATGCTGCTCACCAACTCTGTGCCTCAGTCATGTTATTCTTCTTCTCTCTTTTTATTCAAAGATTTTTTAAATCCCCTTTCTTAACACAGAGTCCCATGACTAAGAAATACAAAGGAAAGAAAACTAATCTTCCTGTCCTGGCGTTTTTTTTTTCCTCCCCAGTACATTTCTACCATGCAGAAAAACCACTTCTGGATTAACACTTGTGCTTCCGCCCTTCCCTATCAGTACTTACGTAAAGTGAGCTACACATGCTTTATCCTAAGTTGATGGTTTATAGAACTAACATTTTTATGTATTCATTTATAAAATTTGTCTTTGTTTGAGAGACTTTGAGATTAAGGACATTATCATTTTGAAATAATTTTGTGGCTCTCATAAAATATTCATGTAATATAATGAACAAAATTTGAATTGTTTTCTCAGCACAGTATTGGAAAGATTGCATTTAGATCTATTTGTTTATGTACATGTGTGTTGTGATTATACGTAATTCAAACATCAGCAGATATGTACTGGCCAAAACAAAATAAATACCTCATCATGCTAAAGTGCAATTGTAAGAAACTGCAAAAACACAATCACACCACAAGTTATTTCATCAACTTTAAGATCTAAATGTTGAAAAATAAGTGAGATGTATTGATTATAATATTGAGCATAGTTCCTTCTTTCTTAACCAAAAAAAAAAAATTGGTAAATGATTTTTAGATTTCTAAATGATTCCCACAATACCCTGGGAGATTTCAACTACAGGTCATGACTATTTGCCTCCTGACATATATTTCCATCATGTTCTTACACAGGAATTAAAATGAATCCCATCCCAAATATTGTTACATATACCACAGGCCCAGAGATGTTCACTTGCTTCTCTGATACATATTAAACTCCCTGCTCATTTTGGGAGACTCAGATGACAGTTAAAATTAAGAATTAACATCTCACTAACAACTGATGGGGTAACTACTAGTGTTTCCTCTACATTAGTCAATTTAAACTCCATAATAACTATAGCCAATAAGTGGAACCAATGACAAATTATGTCTACTTTAGAAACTGTAAAGTGGATGAAGAAAAATAAATAATTTGCACAAAATTATATTTCCAATGAATAGCAGGTCTCAGATGTGAATCCAAAGTCTGAGTTCTTAACCTCTCTACTCATTTGAATTGCAAGAAAACATCAATTTAAATATCATACTACATGATTAGTACTAGACCTTCATCAGTTAATCAAAGAAACACAGTCAAAGTGGAAAAAAAAATGTCCTAAACGTATCTAACTGTACAAACAGAGGGCAAATGGATGTGGGGTGGCAAACAGCAAGTGCACAGATTCATCGATATTTTCACACATGGCCAGTCTCTCCTCTCAGCAGGCACACTACTTTATCTTCCCCACAAGCAAGTGCTGAGATAAGGATATAGGGCAGGTGGTTTATTTGGAAAAGGATCTCAGACACCAAAGCTAGAAGCTAAGACTACAGAGAAGGGGATTTACAGACACAACAGCCAACAAGGTGTAGGTTCAGCCATAGCAAGTGAAATGCAGTTGTTTTTAGGATCCTCTAAGGAAATGCATGTTGCTTCAGGGTGCTTCTAACAAGAAATGGAAATGCTTGCTACAATACTGTTCAGTTTTCCGTGACTTATTAAATCAAGCTACCCTTTGTACATTAAATTGAAATTCTTTGGTGGCCTTAGCCCTACCAGTGAGTGTTGCCTAGTAATCTTAAAGAAATTCTTTGGGCAGAAGGACAGCAAAGCACAGACAGGGGATGTACCATGTCATTACAGTTCTGGACAGTCATCTGAGGCTTCACTCAGGTGACTGCAGAGTACAGGAGAATGATGGACCCAGCATAAACCGTGTCTTCTACTCGCAAACGGAAGGTCCCTGGCTAGAATAGCACATCACTTTTCTTTCTGAAACCATAGCTATCCTGTATTTTTATATAAGCCATTATCCCTTTAAATTAATGGTAGAAATAAAATATTTTTAAGGTAGAATCCTTTACTGTATTTATTTCTCATATTTTACATAACTTACCAAGCTTCTATCCTGAAGTAATTCTTAGAATGTTGTTTTCTGAAGTATGCCCCACAGTAAATCTCATTATCAACTCAAACACCAGCATTTTTCCATTCTACATTATTTCAGGAAAATGGCAAATGTCTTTTTTTTTTTTCCTCATAGATATTATTCTTGGTAATTGCAACAATTAACTAGTACTATAGTCAAGTCTAAATTTCTACTTGCCTTAAAATTAGGTACTATTTACCAAAGAGAAGCTATGGCTTAACATGGTTCGGGTAACTGGAATCTCTTTTACAAAGGTTGTTAGAGCTAACTGCTGTTGTGGTAGCTTAAACCCAGAGAATGTTTACCAAGTGTGTTTTATTTTTAAAAAGATGCAAAAAGAAATGTTCCTCAACACATGACCTAGGGAGAGTGCGCTTCTCACTCTTAGAGCACATAAAGTCACATTCACAGCTGCATGAGGATCCAGGCTCCATGTAATTAAAACACACACGGAGCAGAGGGAGGTATTGCAGATGTACTTCAATTTCAGAAAACGTAAAAAGTACAAGTAAATATAGTATATTGTCTATGAAATATGCATTAATACAGGCAATTTCTAGGCAACAATACAAAGTGAGAAAGCCCTGGTAGGAATTATGATCTTTCGACCATTGTATGACATTGCTGCTAGGAAAACAGGAGTGCATAGTGGAATCTAAACACTTTCACCTACACTTTATCAACGTAGATAGATAAAGTGCTTTATTTTTAGGTATAGACGTCTAAAAATGAAACACTGCATGATCTACATCTTTGGTCAATATCAAAGCTCAAGGAGGGTGACAGTGCTTTTGAGAGTAGCTTGGTCTCCATTGAGTAACTATTTATTCTGAATTGAAACATTTTTTTCCTACACAGATGAGAATGGCTTATAAAATTTAAAAAGTTATGGAATCTTGTAATGTTTGGGGATCTCACTCATACTATTCACAAGACACCTCATGTTTCTGGAGAAAGGAGGTGCTCTTGGGGGGTGTAGCAGTTGGCAGGTTGTACAAGCCACTCCATGGATGGCTATCTATGAGCTGCCACCCACCCTTCCATGTGCTTTTGGTGTTGCAAATGCCTTTGAATCATTTTTGTCATGTTGTCCCAATAAACTTTGTTTGTAAAGACAGACTTAATTGGAATAATTTCTTTGGTCTATCTTTGGTGTCTTGACTAGGGTGAATAGAATAGACACATCTTCCCAGGAAGGGTCAGTCAGCATACTGAATGGCTTTCAGATAGATTTCCATCCGCATTTAGGTCTTTACCTAAAAATTCTTTAATTCAGTGTATTCCCCAGTAATGTTTCATTTTTTTCTTGGCTCACAAAAACGCTGTTAGGTTAAGTATATATATATCTAAGTTCTGGAAAACAGTATATGAGTACAATTAACATATTGTATTTTCAAGCACAGCTAGAACACTCCTGGCATGACCTTGAATTTTCTATGCTTTCCTGTTGTGTCTGAGGAATGTATGCTGACAATGTGAAGAATCTGTGTCCAGAAAGACTAAGTAGGCCGACCTGCACTGACTGTGCATTGGGTCCTTATTAAAAAGTCACCCAATTTTAAAGTTGCTTATTCCAGTATCTATCTTACTTTGAATAATACAGAAACTGGAAGATTGAAGTAGCATGCTGCTAGAAAAAGCATAAAATGTGTGGAATATGTGTGGCTATCATATGGTAGGCAATGAGCTTTCACTGGCTGGATGGTAAGAGTACAAATGGCATTTGGCAAATTTCTACTTATTTCATTTATCTTTAGACCAGTTCTAGAAGAAGAGCTTAGAAAACAAGCCATTAACTGTTATTTGTTTAACTCTGTTTGATTAAAACAAAAATAGACTGAGAAAGACATTGTTTAATGTTACAACAAAAACAATGTGAATCTGCATTCTCCTGCATGCCAAATAATAAGTACAGATTTTTAAAAAAATGCCAATTACTCTGTGAAACTCTTCCATTGAACTAATGATTCAACATGGTGCACAAATTTGGATTAGAAATTTTACACCTAAAAATTATGATAGCTTTGAGAGAGTTGGCATTAAGCATTAAGAGTTGAAGAGGAGATAAAGGACATGAGAATATTTTCATCTGTATATCAAAACTACCTCAAGTAGAGCTCCTAGTTCATGGAACTTTTTGGAAAAACACAGTCTGAAGTGGTTTCTCTCGACAGGACGTTATTGACAAGAAAAATAAATCAGGTTATTCTAAACACTGTAGAACTTAAGAATTCGTTCAACAACAACCATCAGGCCAAGAAACAGGGGAAAGATGTGCTGTGTTTACAAACAAAGTTTCTCAGCATAGGCTTTAGATGTCCATAAGGAAGTGATAGACCAGAAATAAATTCAGTGGAGGAACCAGGCAGCAGAGACTGGGGTGTGGTTGGGAATAGAAGAGCGTCTAATCAAATAAAACTCTTCTCCTGGACTGTAGCTTCCAGTACTTTCCAAAAAAAACAAGTGTCTTTTGTGCTGGTATCTGTTATATGGAGCTCTTTCTTGCCCTTCTGTTAAGACAACATGGAGATATCGATGAGGATTTTGGAGTAGCTGTCAGATAAATAAATTGTTCATTTATTGAGCCTGTGGAAATGAAAATTCAACTGCAGATACTAGACTGGTAGTTGAGGGTGATGACTAGAAGGACTCGTGGCTCCTTGCCTTTCTGGAGAGATCATTAATGTTTTTCATGTGTAAAAGTAAGAATACAGCAGAGGCCCATGTTAGAAGGATAAGTTTGGGTATAAGAAATTACTGTGTAGTTACCAGGTTCATTTTCTTTCTTGGCACAAAGATCATGTTTTTATGCACCCTTTTGATTAGCATTAGGATACTCGATTGAGTTTTGGGTATAATAAGTCTACATGTTAGAAGAAATCTATACTATTTCAAGATATGGTCATAAGGCATCTTTATGACTCTACATGATCTCTTCTTTTCCAGAGATGTTAGAAGTCCTCCTCAGTCACAGACATAGGGGAGGGGAGTACGGGGAAAGTGGGAGGGAGGGAGGAAGGGGAGGATACAAGAGATGGGCTAACAATTGAGATGTAATATGAATAAATTAATAAAATATTTTTTAAATATCAAGAAAGTTGCTGCTTTAAAAAAAAAGAAGTTGTTTAGTGAATTTCACAGTCATGTGACAGATATCTAGGTTACTAATAGTTGCATAGAATAGTGGCAAACTTTCCAACATATTGAACTATGATATAACTAACACACACACATACACACTCACACACAGTCACACACACACACACTCACACACAGAGTTAGATTTTGGAATTACTTAGAATAACAATACACTAGTTTCTTAGTACTGATCATGGTAAGCTATTAAAAACTTACTAGCTTAAAGCAACAGAAATTTACTCTCCTATAGTTCTGAAGATGAGAAACCTAATGGAAAGACTTGACAGAGGCAAGTTATCTAAATTCTTCTCTGAATTAAGCATTTCCTGCCTTATAGATGAAGCAATCTAATGCCTTCCCTCATCTCTTTTTTGGGTCTGTCATTGTATCTTCCTTTGCTTTTTCTGGTGTCATTTCTCGTGGAATTCAGTGCTCATCATTTAGCCCCCTATGAATATTTAGCCTGTTCGATCAATCAAGTTTTTAGGCAATGCTATGCAATTTGTCCTAAGAACCATTGTTCTCCATCACAGAATGAAATGGTTGGCAAATTATGATAATTGCAATGAATTTAGGGAACACATACCTGAGAATATTAATAGTTGAATTTGTCATTCTAAGTTCATTCTTAATGAGATAAAGTCTCATACCAGTAAATTCACTTGAAAAGACTGTATTTCACATATGTGGAAGGAAAATTTTTATTATTAAGTAAAGAAAATCTTATGCAGCCAGGGATTCTCCAGATATTCTTGAAATTGTGTGTTAGAAGGTGGGTGTCATATAAAGAGGATAAATATAGTCTTTGACACTACAAAAGAGATATTTTTGCAGAGGCAGCCTCAAAGTTTTGACAAATGACATTAAATAGTGATTGGTTTTGTGAAAATTTACTAGGTTTCATGCACATCCTAGTGTGGAAAGAATAATTGCTCTCAAATTTTCTTTCCCAGCATGCCTATATAGAGATGAGGTTCAGGAATTATCAGTGATCATAGAACTAAAATGGAAAAAGGGTGTGTTTGTGTGTGTGTGTGTGTGTGTGTGTGTGTGTGTGTGAGAGAGAGAGAGAGAGAGAGAGAGAGAGAGAGAGAGAGAGAGAGAGAGAGAGAGAGAGAGAGAAAGAATGTAATGTTGGAGATCTCACTGGATAGTTTATTACACTAAAACAAAACATTTGTATTGAATAAAGCATTTATAATAACAGGACTTGTGTCTTCAATATTTTCAATTAAAATAAGAGTAAAATAATGTTTCTATTTTACAAAGTTCTTTAATGCAGTTGTAATCAATTTTATTTGAATGAAGACTAGTATTATGAACATCCTCTAAAATGAATATATCCTGAGGACCAATTACAGTCTATTTTCTGCATGTTCATTATAAGAATTTTATAGCCAGATAGTAGAACACACCTTTAATCTTAGCACTGGGGAGGCAGAGGCAGGAGAATCTCTGAAGTTGGGGCCAGCCTTGTCTACAGAGAGAGTTCCAAGACAATCAATGTTAGACAGAGAAGCTCTGTGTAACAAAAACTAATAAAGATTCTAAAATATATTATTGTATTAATTTTATATTGTATTATTGCATTTTTCTTTTTATTTTTGTTTTTACATATACATTTATAGTATTACATGCATAAACAATAAATTACCTACAGCAAGAAGAGCCATGACATTTTAATCAACATGTTTATTGTAAGAACTTTTCTAGGCCTTAATTCCATAATTTAAGTTAACTCATATCTACCTTAAATTGAACATTATTTTAACAAACAAGTTTTGATTTATTGGAATATATGAATTTAGGTATCAGATAACAGAAATAATCTCATTCTTATGAATGTATTTATGTCCAAATTTTTCATAAATTCAGGACATATAAAGAAAATAAGCACATTATTGATGTTAATGTTAATTTATCTTCTATTTTCAAACTTACACATTTTATTTGTTAATTTTGTTTTTGAAAGAGATCTAGTCAAAGCAGTTTGTATTTTTATTTATGTTTATTCATCTCTCCTTAAAATAAATCAAGTAATAATACTATGAATGGGACAGTTATGAGTTTGATACATTTTATCTCCTATTTTAGCCACTAAAAGAAATAAAATTCCTGTTTTCTCATGGTTTTGTTCATTGACTGATAGTCAATTATATCTTATATGACAAGACATTTTTCATATTCCTTCATCTTATTTTCTATTTGGTCATGGTAAATAATTCATATCCTTTTGATTGTATAAAAGTCAACATTGTAAACAAAACTTCAATGTAGTAACTTTGGACAATGAATATTAATTTTCTGTTGCAATCTTTCATTAAAACTTGAAAACTTTTTGGATGAAATAAATATTTTGATTCAGTTAGCCTTAGTTTGGACCAGTAACTGAACATTTGTAGCAATCTGATGATTCCAATATTGCTGGCCCAGGTACTGCACCAGAAAAAGAGCTTTATTGATTTCAAACAAACATTCAATTTTCTTCTGATTAAAGTCTGGCTCTGCCAATGGTTTTAGAATTGTGTAGTATTTACCTAAAATAACAAACAATGGCATAAAAATCCATACAAAAAGAGGCTCACATGAAATGTGATACTTTCATAGCTTTAATGATCCATTTGAGATATGCTAAGCCTGAAACAAACTAGTAGAATACCCGTCCTTTCCAATTGGATGAACCTTTCACAACCATATCATCACTTTCTTAACCACAGCTTACTGTGGTTACCCATTTATGTTCATATTTTTCAGGCTTCATGAAAACTCTTGGCAGTTCAGCAAGACCTTATCTCTTCTTTATGAAAATGTTAGTAGGAAGAAGTGTTCAGAGCAACTGCTGGTAGGCGCTAAAGAATTGTTCACCAGCATGTTGCTTTTTGCTGTTGCAAAACAGCCTTTCACAGCTTCTCTTGCATTTAGCTGCTTCTCCAAGTTCTGGCCAATAAAAGAGTTTGTCTATGTCATGTCTAGAAGTTAACCCTTGCTCACTCAACTTGGTTTCTCTGTCTCTTCTTTAAGCTTGAATTTGAGTTGCACAGAATGACCTAGAAGTCTCTAGCTCAAGATGTGTAGAATTTTTGCCATAATAACAATGATTAATGTTTGCATTTTGGAATAAAATAGTATTTAAGAAATGAAGCTACTAGACAGTGTAGTACAGCCTTTGCATCTGAGAACATAAAATTTTATTTTTATTAATAACTATATGTAACTAATGAGTCCCTTCTATATTAAACTTCATGGCTCTAGGGAACTGCAAAAATGCTAGAATGAAGGACCATGTCCAACGAGCTAGATATATAATTTTACCCTACTAATAACTGATGCTGGTGTCAATTCATGGAACTTTTAGCCTGTTCAAATAAGAACTAAGTAAAGCATAGGTCGGGTTTTAAACTTCAGAAGAAGGTAAGGTAGCTTTAACTCTTGCCATACACTTTCTAACTTCATAATATGACAGGTCATTTAACCATTCCTTTTGCTCATAAACTAGAACTATCCCTAAAACACACAAATAAGGTTATTTCAAGCTTTAAAATATTGAATAATGTCAGAATAATAGCTAAGGCACATTAAATTGTCACTGACCACTCAGTAACTGGAAATTTTCAGATTAGAAAAACACCAGAAAAGCCATTCTTAGTTTCAGAATTGGTTATGAAAAAGAAAATGTTTATATGGGAACAAGGAATTAAAATATATATTTCAACAGGATGGATTCTTAGCAGAAGACCACTTTTGTGGATTATGTCTGTGTCTTTTTAATGAATTTAATAGAAAGAATGAAAGAGAAGGTACTCTAAGCTATGCTATAAAATTGATTAAGGATAGGGACTCCCTTAAAGAGACATGCTAATTAATAATAATAATAATAATAATAATTCAAGGCATAGTTGAAAAGCATTCTAAGGACATAGTGCAGCATAAAGTTTTAAAAGAGTTTGACAAATCAAGCAACCGACCTTGATTATAATTTGCTAGAGCACAGCATTAGCAAAATTCCTGACTATAGATGTCCATGCTGCCACTGGGAAAAGAAGGAGTAGAAACGGAAAGAGAGTGTGGAATTTATGACAGGACTCTTACATTAAATGAAATGCAAATTAAGCAGATTACTGTGGAAGTGTGAAATTTCCATAATAATTTAACAAATTACCATGAGCATAATTTCATATGCACTTTAAAGCCACATTTATCATCAATTTAGCAATGCCTTATTTCATCTAATTAAAGTAAAGCTTAATACATTTTGTGGTAGAAATTTATACCAAGAAACAATGCAATCTAAACTCATTATGTCTTAAAGCAAGTTACTTATTTTTTTTTGTAAGGGACAGATCAACTTATTCCAAATGATAACTTTCTTCATTTTCTACTAGATTGTTAAAAGTTGAAAAATAAAAGAAAACAAAAAGTGAGGACTATTAGAGTAGTAGATTATGTTTCTCAGATAAACAAAAGAAAATGATTTGGGATTTTGATATATTTAATATTAACATATAATCAAGAAAATAAATTCAAATACTGGTTTAAAGTTCTCATTTTATATGTTTTGAAATAAATCTTACCTAAAAATTATTCAAACTAGTAAATAATTGTTCTTTCTTTCTTTTTCTTTTTTCTTTCTTTTTTTTTTTTTTTTTTTTTTTTTTTTTTTTTTGCTATTATTAATTGTTTTCTTCTTGGAACTTTTTATTTTTTTATTTTTTACATATACATTTATATTATCACACACACACACACACACACACACACACATAAACTACCTACAGCAGGAAGAACTATGAAAAAATCAGGAATTATATAAATGTTATGCTCTTTCCTAGAATGCCTTAACAGATGTAACTGGCCAGAGCAGCTTTAGCCTTGGATGTATTCCCATCTCAGACCTTAGGTTTGGGAAACAGAATACAGAAACATATAACTTTACCAGTGAGGTGAAAGGGCCAGAGTTCAACTCTGTAGGTACATGCTTGAAACCTCTGCTCTGACACGGAAGAATTCAATTTGTTAACATCCTATTATTCAAAAACATCAATGTGTCCAAAGGAAAAAAAGGAACACCTACCCCATCCAAAACACTAACCCTTCCCCAAACTCAGGATTTGTAAGCACTTGGTGGTTCTTGACCACTTCATGTGGAAACTAATGCATGCTTCATCATATCAAATGCCAACCGGAACCTTTACTACCTACTTTTCTATTACAGTGACAAAACTCCACAATCAAAGTAACTTTTTTAAAGTTAATTGAACTTATGGTCTTAGAAAATTAAAGTCCATGATGGTAGTCCAGAGGCAGCAGACATAGCAGATGAAATAAGAAGCTGAGATCCACATCTTGAACATTAATTATGAACCAGAAAGAAAGGAGAGAGGACAGAGAGAGATATAAACAGACAATAGGTGTGTGTGTGTGTGTGTGTGTGTGTGTGTGTGATAGAGAAAGAAAGAGAGACACAGAGAGAGACAGAGACAGTGGCACTGATAGATAGATAGATACAGACAGATAGATTAACTCAAAATAATGCTAGTCTTTAAACTCTCAAAGCCTGTATAAACTTCCATGTATAAACTTCCTCCAAAAAGGTCACCTACTAAGTTTTCTCAAACGGTGCCACCAACTGAAGACCAAGTGTTCTAATGCTCAAATGCTATTGAGACATTTCAGAAAAACTGCCACATAGTTATTTACATATTCTGGATATTAGCCCTCTGTCAGATGTACGCTTGATTAAGATCTTTTCCCAGTCTGTAGGCTGTCATTTTGTTTTAATGACAGTGTCCTTTGCATTACAGAAGCTTTTCAGTTTCACGAGGTCTCATTTATTAATTGTTGATCATAGAGGCAGAGCCTTTGGTGTTCTGTTCAGTAAGTTATCTCCTGTGTCAGTGAGTTCAAGGCTATTCCTCAGTTTATTTTTTAATAGATTTAGTGTTTCTGGTTTTATGTTAAGGTCTTTGATCCATTCAGACTTGAGTTTTATAAACTGTAATAAATATGGACCAATTTGCATTTTTCTACATGTAAATATCCTGTTACACCAGCAGCATGGTCTATCTTTTTTCCATTGTATGGTTTGGCTTCTTTGTCAGAAATCAAGTGTCCTTAGGTGTGGGAATTTATTCCTGGTTCTTCTGGTATGCCAATACCATGCAGTTCTTAATACTGTTACTCTACAGTACAGCTTGAGATCAGGATTGGAAATACCTCCAAAAGCAATAAACCAAATAATCCAACTAAATATGGGGTACAGAGATAAACAGAGAAGTATCAACAGAACACTATCAAATGGCTGAAAAGCTCTTATAGAAAAACTCAGTATTCTTAGCCATCAGGGAAATGCAAATAAAAATCACCCTGAAATTCCATCTTATACCTATCAGAATGGCTAAAATCAAAAAGTGGCAGCATATGTTGATGAGGATGTAGAGAAAGGGGAACACTCCTCCATTGCTAATGGTAGTGCAAACTTGTACAATCACTTTGGAAATTAATCTGGGGCTTTTTCAGAAAATTGGAAACACCTCTACTTCAAGATCCAGCTATATAACTCCTGGGTGTATACCCAAAAGATGCTCCCCCATACAGCAAGAACGTTTTTTGCTCAACCATTTCATAGCAGCACTATTCACAGTATCCCAAAACTGGAAACAACGCTGATGTCTCTCAAGAGAAGAATGGATGAAGAAACTGTGGTTCATTTACATAATGAAATACTATTCAGCTATCAAAAAACAAGGACATCAACATAAAACCAGAGACACTAAGCCACTTAGAAGAAAAAGTGGGAAAGAGCCTGGAACATATTGGCACAGGAGACAACTTCCTGAACAGAACACCAACGGCCCAGGCCTTAATGTCAACCATTAATAAATGGGACCTCATGAGGCTGAGAAGCTTCTGTAAGGCAGGAGACACTGTCAAGAGAACAAAGCGACAGCCTACAGACTGGGAAAAAATCTTCACCAACCCTACATCTGACAAAGGTCTAATATCCAAAATATATAAAGAACTCAAGAAATTAAACACCACCAAACCGAATAACCCAATTGAGAAATGGGGCTTGGAACTAAACAGAGAATTCTCAACAGAGGAGTATCAAATGGCTGAGAAACACTTAAAGAAATGCTCAACCTCCTTAGTCATCAGGGAAATGCAAATCAAAACAACTCTGAGATTCCATCTTACACCCATCAGAATGGCTAAGATCAAAAATTCAAGCGACACCACATGCTGGCGAGAATGTGGGGAGAGAGGAACACTCCTTCATTGCTGGTGGGAATGCAAACTAGTACAGCCACTTTGGAAATCTATCTGGTGCTATCTCAGAAAAATGGGAATAGGGCTTCCTCAAGACCCAGCTATTCCACTCCTTGGAATATACCCAGAAGATGCTCCAGCACACAACAAAAAAATTTGCTCAACCATGTTCATAGCAGCCTTATTCATAATAGCCAGAACATGGAAACAGCCTAAGTGTCCCTCAGTAGAAAAGTGGATAAAGAAACTGTGGTACATATACACTATGGAATACTACTCAGCTATTAAAAACAAGGAATTCCCGAAATTTGTGGATAAATGGATTGAGCTAGAAATGATCATAATGAGTGAGTTAACCCAGAAGCAGAATGAATCAAATGGTATATACTCACTTATATCTGCATACTAGCCCAAGGGGCATGTCCCACGAAAGCCTTCACTTACCAGGAAACTGGGGCAGAGGGGAAGGCATCCTATTGGGACTCTAAATGAGAGACGCATGGGAGAACAGCAAAATAAAAGGATCCAGAGGGTCCTAGAAACCTACAAGTAGAACAATATGATAGGCAGATTTGGGCCCAGGGGTCCCGCTCAAACTAAGGCACCAGCCAAGGACAATACAGGAGGTAAACTTTAAACCCCTTCCCAGATCTAGCCAATGGTCAGAATATTCTCCACAGTTGAGTGGAGAGTGTGATACGACTTTCTCACGTACTCTGGTGCCTCACATTTGACCATGTCCCCTGGAGGGGGAGACCTGGTGGCACTCAGAGGAAGGACAGCAAGTAGCCAAGCAGAGACTTGATACCCTATGAGAATATATAGGGGGAGGTAATCCCCCTCAGGAACAGTCATAGGGGAGGGGAATAATGGGAAAATGGGGGGGGGGGAGGAATGGGAGGATACAAGGGATGGGATAAACATTGAGATGTAACAAGAATAAATTAATAAAAAAAAAAAAAAACAAGGATATCATGAAACTTGTAGACAAATAGTTGGAACTGGAAAAGATTATCCTGAGAAAATAAACCAGAGCCAGAAGGACACACATGGTATATATTCACTTATAAGCGGATATTAACTATATAATACAGAATAACCATATTACAAATCACGGACATAAAGAAGCTAAGTAACAAGGAGGACTCTAGGGAGAATGTTTAATTCTCATTCAGAAGGGCAAATAGAATAGACACTGGAAGAAGAGAGGTAACAGAATGGAAGCCTACCATAAATGTCCTCTTTTTTAAAAAGTTATTAATTTATTCAGATTACAACTTAATTGTTATCCCATCACTTGTTTCCTCCCAATGCTCCCTCCATTCCACTTTCACCCTATTCCCCTCCCCTAGGTCTATGACTGAGGGAGACCTCTTCCCCCTCTATATGATCATAGGTTATCAAGTCTCATCTTGGTAGCCTGCTTATTCTTTCTTTGAGTGCCCTCAGGCCTCCCCATGCAGAGGAGGTGGTCAAATATGGGGTACCAGAGTTCATGTCAGAGGGAGTCCTTGTTCTCCACATAACTGTGGAGAATATCCTGACCATTGGCTAGATCAGAGTAGGCGTTCGATGTTTACTACATGTATTGTCCTTGATTAGTGCAATAGTTTGAGCAGACCCGCCTGGCGCCCAATCCACCCATCACAACCTTCTTCTTGTACATTTCTAGGACCCTATGGGTCCTTCTATTTTCCCATCTCCTATATTTGCCTTACGTAGAGTCCCAGTGGGATGTCCTCACATCTATCCAATCTCCTGGTAAGTGAAGAATTTCATGGGACATGCCTTTTGGGTTAGTGCCCACTTATAAGTGAGTATGTATGATGTGAGACTTTTTGAGTCTGGGTTAACTCACTCAGTATGATCAATTCTAGTTCCATCCATTTGTCCACAAAATTCGAGAATTCCTTATTTTTAATAGCTGATTAGTATTCCATAGTGTAAATGTATCACAGTTTCTCTATCTGTTCTTCAACTGAGGGACATTTAGGGTGTTTCCAGGTTCTGGCTGAGAAATGCAAATCAAAATGACTCTGAGATTCCATCTTATACCCATCAGAATGGCTATGATCAAAAATTCTAGTGACACCATATTCTGTCAAGGATCTGAAGAAAGAGGAACACTCCTTCATTGTGGGTGGGAATGTAAACTTGTACAACCACTTTGGAAATCTATCTGGTGCTTTCTCAGAAAACTGGGAGTATGGCTTCCTCAAGACCCAGATATTCCACTCCTTGGAATATACCCACCACACAAGAAGGATATATGCTCAACCATATTCATAGCAGCCTTATTCATAAAAGTCCTCTTAAAGATTACACACAACAGGGATTGAAGCTGAAACTGAGTCTTACAGCGGAGTCTTATTGAGGATTAAGGGAACAGAAGGGACAAGAGCTCCAGGAAAAGACCAACAGAGCAACAAATCTGAGACCAGGGGACTGGTGGAGAGTGATGTAACAAACAAGGACCATGTGTCAATAGAACGTAGGTCCCCTGCTAAGATGTAGCTGATAAACAGCTCAGTCTCCATAGGAGTCCTCTAGTAAGGGGACAGGGACTGCCCTTGGACTCAGCTTTCAGTCAAACCAAATTTATTATCTACACACTGATATTACCGTATAAAACAGACAATATGTTTAAACTATCAAATGAATCATCTTATGTTCTTGAAGTAGGTACACATGGATTCTGGAATCAAGTCTAATTTCCTTAATATGTTCACCCCTGCCTCTCTAACTTGCTTTTCATATGCTGTCCTGGCTTTCATTCCGCATGGCAGACTTTCTCTTAACTTAGTATTTCTTTTGCTTTCAAAGTTCCTTCATTGTAATGTTCCATGCCTCCCTTCCAATTGTTTTTTTTTTTTTCTTAAGATAAAGGCACAACATTTAATTTTTTCAGAATCTTTGTTACAATGTTGGCTATTTTTATCTTATTATTGGCTATCTACTTATTCTATAAGGAGTTAAACTTTGTGTGGTGATGATTCTTTTACTTCTATAATGTTACTTCTAAAACACTGCCCTTTCCTTGGTATGTATTTAATAGCTGTGATAATGATTATTCTTGGATCTATGCACTATTATACTTTATACTAAAATAAAATCATTCATATTTTCATTTACAGTATTAAATCAGTTTAATTAAATCAAGTGGTTTCAAGTCCTGCTATATATCTATGTCCAAGATTTAGAGCTGTAGCACAGAAAGGGAGAAATGTCATCTTCCCACTTTCAAAATGATGTTTTAATATATTTGTTTTTATTTAGTTGAACAATGAGATGTGTAGACTCAATTAATGAATGCACAGGACACTGAGGAGCAATGAGAGACATAACTGAAGACAATTTAAACAATGTGAAAACATAAAGGTTTCATTTTCTTATTTGAGGCTTTTACAACTTAAGCCCATTTTGAACATGTACAATTTGTTTTATATGGTTATTACTAATTAGCTTACTTCTCAACATAAAAACACTGAAAATCACCATCACAATCAAATCCTTAACAACACAGATGCAGAATGGACAGATAATTGAATAAAATATACAAGCAATAAGTATATGAAACATAAAAGGATGACTGAGAATTAAATGCACATGACCATATCTGCAGGCATGGCTGGTTATCTTTGTCTCTTTGAGTGTGTCTTTCAATGTGTTACCTTTTCAGAGACAATATCTTCTGCAACTTTATATCCAACTTACATCTTTAAAAGTTGTTGTTAGAAATTTAGGAGCTGGGATTCGACTACATTGATCAACCAGCCAATTGCTGTGACAGTAGCATGATGTTTTAATTACTGTTGCTCTGTAGTACAGCTTGAAATCAGGTATGGAGATTCCGCTGGAATATTTTTATTTTACAGGATTGTATTAGCTATTCTGGGATTTTTTGTTTTTCCATATGAAGTTGAGAATTGATCTTTCAATGTCTTTAAAAATTGTATAGGTATTTTGATAAGGATTACATTGAATCTGTATATTGTTTTTGGTAAAATGGCCAGTTTTACTATGTTAATTCTCCTGATCCACAAACAAGGGAGATTTTTCCATCTTCTGATGTCATCTTCAATCTCCTTTAAAGATTTCAAGTTTTTTTTCAAACAAGTCTTTTACTTGTTTGGTTAGAGTTACACCTAGATAATTTATATTGCTTGTGGCTATCATGAGGGGTGTAGTTTCCCTAATTTCTTCCTCTGCACAATTTTTATTTGTATATAGGAAGGCTACTGACTTTCTTGAGTTAATTTTTTACCCAACCGTTTTGCTGAAGATGTTTGTCAGCTGTAAGAGTCCTCTGGTGAAATTTTGGAGGTCACTTATGTACACTATCATATCATCTGCAAATAGGAATAATTTGACTTCCTCCTTTCCCATTTGGATCCTCCCAGAAATAAATCCACACACATATGAACACTTGATTTTTGACAAAGAAGCCAAATCTATTCAATGAAAAGAGGATAGCATCTTCAACAAATGGTGCTGGTCTAACTGGATGTCTACACATAGAAAAATGCAAGTAGACCCATATTTATCACCATGCATAAAACTCAAGTCCAGGTTGATTAAGGACCTCAACATAAAACCAGAGACACTAAATCTGTTAGAAGAAAAAGTAAGGGAGAGCCTAGAACTCATTGGCATAGGAGACAACTTCTTGAACATAATTCCAACAGCCCAGGCTTTAAGGTCAACAATTAATAAATTGGACCTCATGTTGCTGAGAAGCTTCTGTAAGGCAAGAGACATTATCAACAGAACAAAGTGACAGACTACAGACTGGGAAAAGTTCTTCACCAATGCTACATCTGACAAAGGTCTGGTCTAATATCCAAAATATAAAAAGAACTCAAGAAATTAAACACCACCAAACAAAATAGCACAATTAAGAAATGAGGCTCAGAATTAGAGAATTCTCAACAGAGGAATATTGAATGGCTGAGAAACACTTAAAGAAATGCTCAATGTCCTAAATCATCAGAGAAGTGCAAATCAAAATGACTCAGAAGTTCCATATTACACCCATCAGAATGGCCAAGATCAAAAACTCAAGGGACAGCACATGCTGGCGAGGATGTGGAGAAAGGGGAACACTCCTTCAATGCTACTGGAGTGCAAACTTGTACAATCACTTTGGAAATCATCTAGAGCTTTCTCAGAATACTGAGAATAGAGCTACCTCAAGCCCCAGATATTCCACTCCTTGGATTATATCCAGAAGTTGCTCCACACACATGGACATATGCTCAACATTGTTCATAGCATTCTTATTCATAATAGCCAGAACGTGGAAACAACCTAAATGTCCCTCAGTTGAAAAATGGATAAGAAACTGTGGTACATTTACACTCTAGAATAGCTATTAAAAATAAGGGAATCCTGAAAGTTGTTAAACTAGAAATAATCATACTGAGTGAGTTAATTCAGACTCAGAAAGACTTATATGGTATATACTCACTTATAATTGGACACTAGACCAACAGGGATATCTCCTGAAAGTTTTAACTTACCAGGAGATTGAGATAGATATGGGGCCTCCTATTGGGACTCTATGTGAGAGAAGTATGGTAGAATGGGGAAATAGAAGGACCCAGAGGGTCCTAGAAACCTTCAAGAAGAACATCATACCAGGCGGATGTGGACCCTGGGAGGGTCTGCTCAAACTACTGCACCAAACAAGGACAACACATGCAGTAGATACTGAACCTCTACTCAGATCTAGCCAAGGGTCAGGACATTATCCACAGTCATGTAGAGAGCAGGGACTGACTCTGACATGAACTCTGGTTTTCCCTCTTTGACCACTTCCTCTTGGTGGGAAGGCCTGGTAGCACTCAGAAAGAATAGGAAGGCTACCTAGGTAAGACTTGATCGGCTGTGACTATATGGTGGGGGAGGATATTCCCTTCTGTCAGGGATGCAGAGTAGGGGAGTAGAGTGAAACAGAGAGAGAGGAAGGAATGGGAGAAGACAGGCAAGGGGATAACAATTTAGATATAATCTGAATAAATTAATAAAAAATGGAAAAAGAAAAGAAATTTAGAAGCTGCTAACATACATAAACAAACATAAATCATCACAAAACAAACATAGAAATGTCTCTCACATCATTCTCGAATGGATTTTTTTAAAAAAAAGCTAGTGAAATACTGTCCTTATACCTTCATCCCTTGTCAAGGAAACTTCCCTTTGCAACAAATGGAGACCTACAGAAAACCACAAGCAGTGAAAAAGAAGAGTCGTGGAGACCAACAAGAGTGGATAATTCTGTAATACAATCTCTGTGCTTCAGAAACAGGGAACATTGTAGAATAGGAGCCAATAAGATCGTAAGATCCAAAGGACCAGGGAGGCTGCTGTGAGATTGCATCTCCTAGAAGCATCAAAAGCTACACCTGTAAGGTCTCAGCAACATGGCTGCTTAGGCATGGTCTGCACAAGGATAATACCAACAGAAATGTCAAAGACTATGGTGCAAGTAAAATTTTTGTGGCATCAGAGAATGAAATTATATATCCTATTTAGAATTGACATGCTACAATTTTTTATTCTCCATATTCGACCAGATGTTTGCTTCTGTATTAATTAACATCTACTGTAAAAAAAAAAAAAAGTGGAGAGCTGTACTAATGCATGGGATACAAAGATATGATCAAGAAGAGACTTGATACCCTATGAGCATACACAGGAGGAAGAGGTCCCCCTCAGTCACAGTCATGGGGAGGGGAGTAAGGGGAAAATGGGAGGGAGGGAGGAATGGGAGGATACAAGGGATGCGATAACCATTGAGATGTAATATGAATAAATTAATAAAAAACAAAAGTAAAAGAAAAACAAGAAAAAAAACTTAAAGGGGGAATTTATTACTATTTTCTACCTTTGTTCTCTGAGGCTCAGGGATCATTGTAAAAGAAGGTATATTTTAAAAAAAGAGCCAAAGAGGGTGGATTTCTATAAAAATAATATTTTCTAGACTTCACATTTGCACATGGGAAGCTACTTACGATTTCTCCAATAGATGGCCCTGCATATATAGGCAACACTGAATGGACTCAGTGGGCATTAAAGTTCAAAAGAGAGAGAACATCTTGGGAGAATAAAAGTAGTGCAAGTGGAGCAATTATCTGAGAAGGAATTAGGGTGCACTGTGTTCATACATTTCACATAAATTAACTTTTATGTGAAATTACACAGGATTAAAGCCTATCCTTGCATACTAGCAACATATATTTCTAACACATAAGGGAAATGTTATAGTACTTCTGTGCCTCAATTTCCTCATGTTTCTATTTAGTAAAAAACTAAATATCCCCACACTAATATCTTCGATGCTGAATGCCCTCCCCAGGTCACCTAGATGGTCAGAAAACTAGCTGCTATTGTTTGGTACTGAACATTTTAATGTTTTTTAGCATTCATTAATGTTAATAGGACATTTCTCTGAACTTAATCATTTACTAGCTGATACTATTAGTCTTTACTATAAATGGCATAAAAGTCATTTAAGTTCCCCTCATGTTCATATACATAAAACTAAACTAAGTAAAAATATATTACAACCATAACTTTGCTATACTGGTACAAGCAAAATTGAAGCCTTCTCAGTATTCTCTCTCAACTGTAGCTGACCAATTTGATTTACAGAATTATAAAAAACTTGGATTTAAGTAAGAATTGTACTGGCTACTGTTACGCCAACTTGATAGAAGCGAGAGAAACTGCTTTTGTAAGATAGGGCTCTAAGCAAAACAGAGAAAATTTTCTTAATTAGTGATTGATGTGAAAGGTCCCAGTATATTGTGGGCAGAACCACTCCTGGCATTGCGGTCCTGGGTGCTGGAAGAAAGCAGCTTCAGTAAGCTATGTGGAGCAAGTCAGCAAACAGTATCTTTTCATGGCTTACTTGGTTCCCTTCAATGGACTCTGGATATGTAACCCAAATAAACCGTTTCCTTTCCAGTTGCTTTTGGCCATGGTGTTTCATCAAGCAACAATTATTATTACTATTATTATTATTATTATTATTATTATTATTATTATTATTATATTTTCCATAATATTGGTATTGCTTATGAATGAGTAACTACTCATTAAATAGTTTAAGTGAAACTGAGAATTTTTCAGAACATTGTAGCCAAGGTATTTAACAAAATCATTCACAGCAATTATGATTTTACAGCAAGATAGGAAAAGCTAGTGTGATCCTTGCCATATGAAATTTAAAACTAAGGGCAACATCATCTTGTGAATTCATAATAAAAGCAGCCCACTACAGAGTAATGAGTATAATTTTGTTGACTTATATTTCCAAGGTGGCTTTCAGATTCAAGCTCACTTGAATCTCACAAGTCACTCTGTGAAGCTCTCAGAGTGAAATATTTTCATTGAAGTGATAAATGATTAGACTCAGAAGAGGCACAATATTTACTTGAGGTCATAAGTCACAGATACTCAAAGAGCTAGTAGTGTGTGTTCTGAATAATAACTTCAGAGTTTTCTATTTGCTAATCACCTCAAAACTACTAGAGCAAACTCTGGATGAGAGTTTTAACCTTACAGAAGGATGAAATGCATGTGCTTGTAGCACAGCTCACTTACCATTCTTATGACAGTTGCAGATGCCTCATAGATTGAAATTTTCCAGGGTTCAGTAGATTATCACTTTTTGAATAATGTATGATTCTATATATTTTCAGAGTTATACTCAGTTCTTAATAATTCTTTCAGGGTCCTATCTACATACTAAAATGATTACTAATCTACTTTTCTGGCATTTTGAAAATATAAACAAGTACTTCTTTCTTAAAATATCATGCATCATAGTGGCCAAATCATAATTAATGAGACTTTACTGAATACAAACTTATAGTTCTTCAAGAAATGATGTTCATTCTTTTTCAACTGGATTGCATATTACAGAAATGAAGGAGAGCTTTGATAAATACCATGCTAGGGTGATACAGATCCAAGTGACTGTTTAATTCTCATAGATCTTCAAAATTTTGTGCAAATGCAGAATTCATTACAATTCTTCAAATAAAACTAAAAGGCCAAAAATATGAGTTCTATTTCTATAAGCAGGACACTGGAATTACTTGAAATAGGCTTGTGGTAGATAGTCTCAGGGGAAAATAGTTGTTAACTCAATAAAATCAAGTCCAGAGATGGAGGGGGAGAAAAACAAACCAATCAAAGCTAATGGTTCCTGATGAACCCAGATTAAATACAGAGATTGGTCTGGTTTAAATATACTCAAGGGAACAGTCCTTCAGATAAGAGTATCAATTTTCACTCTGGGTCAATAGGATGAAGAGTGTGTGGTTAAAATCAGATATTGCAAATGTATACAGCTTGAGGCAGATGCCTGTTGGAGTAAAGGGCACTTGGCAATCAGAAGCAATTCTGAGAGTACACAAAGACTTAAAATGAGCCAATGTTATTAAAAGAAATAAGAGAATTTAGCAAGGCATGTAGTTTTAAAACAAATCTACAAAACTTGGTAAGTTATCTATATGTTTTTACCTTTAAAAACAGAAAATCATAGCAAAGAACATAAAATTTCTTACGAATATAATTTACCTAAAATATTTGTGATTATAGTGAGAGAAGTTTTCTCAGTTCTATTGAGATGGCTCAATGGTTAAGGTAGGTCACTTAATGCTTTTCAAAAGGACCCAAGTTTGGTCCCCAGCATCCATGTCAAGTGACACATAATTGGCTACAATACCAGCAGCAGGGGATCCAGTGTCCTTTTCTAGCCTCCTCTCCACCTACGTACAGGTAACAGACACTCACATACACACACAGATATTCATAAAAAAAAACCTTTATGATAATTAACTAGCTAAGCAAATAAATACAATTTTTTCAAAAAATAAGTGTTAAATTAGATAAATATCTATATAAAATAAGAATCATCATCATAAATGGGAGGTAATTTTAAACACTGTAGATTAATTTTTCTTCAAATTAATGTCCAGGTTTCAAGAAACTATGAAAATATAAGCATATATTACTTAAAATAATACAGAATTTTTATTTATAAAGAGATATTGAAAAAAGGCAATTAGATGCTTAATGGATGTTTAATGTAGCATTGCTTAAATTATAAATACCTATATTAAATATATAAATGGCTTATACACTATTTGATAGTTACAATTAGAATACATTTTTAGGTAGGTTGTAAAGGGTAATGTCTTATATGATAGTGATTTTTTAATTTGACAGTGTTTCAGAAATATATCGTACTGCAAATTACAGCACATGTATACTTGTTTACCTGGCTAACACAGGTCTAAACCCTCAGTGCTCTCACGTAATGTTCTATGAAACTACAAGATGAGAGTGGATGAGAAGGCTAGGAACTACCTTGTTTTACGAAAAAATTTTGAGCAATCTCTACCATGCATAGGCAGGTTCTAAAATGCATTTCCAAGATCATTCCTCCCTCAATCTCACACCATATAATTTTGATGGGACAAATTACACATTTTTTTTTCTATATAGTAGTGAAAGAAAAAGAGGTAGTGATCATTGTTGCTAAGAATTCAAAGGTGGAAAGGAAAGCAGAAGCATACATTTATCTAGAGATCTTATAATAAAGCTGGAGAATAAATTGGAAATATACTTTGCTGCCAACTTCTTACCATCATATTTATTGTATTTGTAAGTGGGCCATATACTAATTGGTCTGTTTACCAATTAACTCAAAATTGCTATGGCAAAATCTGCATGGGAGATTTAACCTGGGAGGATCAAGTGTACGTACTTGTAGCACAGATCACTTACCATTCTTATAACAGTTGCAAATATCTTATAAATTGAAATTTTCCAGGGTTCAATAGATTACCACTTCTATAAGAAGATTATTCTTGGTTCTTATTTTCCTTAGTGGGTGAATTTCTATGATCTGAATAGCTCCCTTGACAAAAATCACTTTTGTAACCACAAAACTCACAGAGTTGGTTATCTTTAATATTTATGATGACCATTTCTAAATTTTAAATATATACTATGCAAATTATGATTATATTGTTTTGTGCCATTTACAGATAAAAAAATTGGTATTTCCTCAATATCTCTTAGGACAGAGAATGCTATTATAAAGGTCCATTAGTTGGGAGGGGGGAGGGGGAGAATAATCCTAGTCAAGAGAATTGAACCTCTGTCGAGTGGAGACTTAACATTTTACTTGGGCCAGTCATTCACCTGGCTAAAGGAGCGTCCCTCAGGGAGGGGTGAGCACTCCTCGGAAGTTGTATTCAGATAAGTGAAATAATTATTCCTTTGAGGAGATCCTATAATTTTTCTTCCCAGATCTTGCCTGCTAAAAGGACAAGTAGCTACGAGGTTCTTAGTTCTTAGCAAGGTACAACTTTTTTGTTTTTCCATCTCTTTCTTTTGGATGCTGGCAATATCTAATGTGTATTTTTCCTATTAGTGTAGGCTTCCTTATTCATGTTTTCTAAAGCCTCGGTCCCCACCATGTGGCTTCTGCTATCACGTGTGAGACCTCAATTGCAGTATCTCAAGCTGTATGATTTTTTTCCGTTCCTTCTCCTTTCGATAGGCAACTGCTGAGTTATATATTGCCTGCCCGTGGGTTTGATTGTTTGTTAAATTTTAATGAAATTGTCATTGAGCTTAAAAAGAAAGGAAGGAAGGAAGGACGGAAAGAGGGAAGGAAGAAGGGAGGAGGGAGGAAAAGACTGAGAGAAGCAATGAAAGAAGAAAGGAAGGAAGGAAAGGAACTGTGTCACTGTTGACTATGAACTTATTTTATAATAATTGAACACAGTATTTGTGCATAACCTCTTTGGGAAGAAATACTGTTTCAAAGGATAATTTGATACTATTTGCAGCAGCCTTGCACAGTAATATTCAGTGAAACCCAAGGTAAAGTAAACTCAAGTGTGTAGGACTGACTTATTCTCCACCTCAGCCTCATTTTATCCACTGCCTCATGAGAGCTCAAAGATTTAAAATATATGTCATTATTTTGAAGGAAAGAAATGTGGGGTCATATTATACATTTTTTAAGTCTAAATGTTCTGAACTATTCTCTTGAAATGCGAAGTAGTAGTTCTTAGTTCTACAGTGACTAATGACAATCCACATATGCTAAAACCTAACTGATGCTGTTCCTGGAATTTTACACATTAACATTATTTTTCAATAATTTCTTCATACACAAAAAATAATGATTTTATTCTATGCTTCTTCAAGTAGATTTGATGACAATGTCATCAGCTGTGTTATTTATGTTAAAAAGATGTATATTCTGTCTCTAAAGGCTTTTACATAAGTGTGGCAAGCTGCTTACTGTTGGCTACTTTTTCCTCATACAGGAACTCACAGAGCCCAAGTTGGCCACAAATTCACTCCATAGCCAAAGATGACATCACACTCTGGATTTCCTCTCAACCTCTTCCCAAGTGGCATAACTGCAGGCATGTGTCACTGTAACCTATGGCAAGATGGTTATTCATCTCAAATGAGAGAGTCATGCTTTCTCAATGTGCTGAAGCTAGTCATCGAGGACCATGAATCCCTGGACAAAAAGACACTTCATTAAAGTATGTGCATTTACTTACATAGTGTTTCAGGAGACATTGTGCATTTCTGCAGTCGCTGAAAACACAGTGTGTATGGGTCAGAATTGCAATGTGTCCCTTTATGTTCTGATATAGATTTACCAAAATTTACTGCTGGTGAGATTGTTTATATGTTACAAGTGACTCCAGTAGCCAAGTATAAAGAAAATTCTGATCAGACTCGACTGCTGATTGACTGCCCAAAGTCCCATTGCTTTTGATTTCTCAGTGATAACGTGTTTTCCTAAAGTCAATATGCTTTCTCTTAACTTATTAGCAGGAAAATTGGCCTCTTCTGCCTTCCCAAATCAAATTTTGTAACCAATGGCTATGTGCTAAATGGAACTCAGAAATTTCTTTATAAACTCACGGGCACTTTATACAAATTATTTTTAGGCTGCTGTCCCTCTAGGAACTTCTCATTAGTGATACATAGCAGTGATATTTTTTTTTTCATTTTCCTTTGTATCTATCTGCAAACTAATGCATATGCTGCTACTGTCATACGATTTTTACAGAGTAGTCATACACTATGAACATATTTAGTTCCATAAAACATATTTCTAAATAACATAGATATGTACCTTGTACATGATTCTTGTGATTTTTGAAAACATAGGCATTTGAATTTCACCATCTCACCTATTAAGGTAAATATTCATTATCTGCATGTGGGGAAAAGTCTTGCTGTAAGGAGGGAGAGGGCCTCTAAAGTGATTGAAAGAGCTTCCCTGACTAAGGTCCTAAGACTTGGAACTCAGCGTCAAAATTATATGACAGTGATGAGTAATCCTTATAGAACAGGACAAACTACATTATTTATAATTGAGTACTTGTTACACTAAACCATTCCTCTTTCCAAGAGATCAGTTAGTAAAAATACACTATTATTTTATTTGAAACTGTACTTTATTTGGATCATTTCAATTATGACTGCTGAAGTACATCTCACCAATAAAAGCCTTGAAGATAGACCCTTGAATTACAACACAGAACATTAATAAATTGCCGTGTCCGGTTTGTTCGACCTATAAGCCATTCCTATAAGGCAAGAGAAACCACAAGTTATAATCCTGCACTGTTACTGCATTTGGGTAATAGGTAAAGGAAAGAAATAACCAAAGAAAAACTAAATGAAAATACTTCCAGAAAAATCACTCAAAGTTATTTTTCAAGACATTCAAAGGAATCCTGTAAGGGGGTGTTGGGTATAAATAGACCAAGGCTAAATATTAGTTGTTCCTAATCAGCCTTATGTATCATTCATTCGCTCATTCTGATCTCATGTCATTGCTGCTCCCCGCCCTCTTATGAAAGGTAGGACACATTAGAGAAAAGGAGAGATCAAACATTCCATGTGTTCATGGAGATTCCATTTTGTAAACGTCAATGCTCACAAATAAAAACTTTATGTACTGCAAATGCATACATATACACACCATAAACATATACACAAACATATATTATTTCAATGTGCTTGAATCAAAGAAATATATGTTATTATCAAGATTCCACATTATACCTCATGTTTTGAAAACAAACTTTAACTTCAATAAAATGTGTTAGAATTACAGAAAAAGTTTTCTTCCAGATAATTTATGGTCACTTACGTGAACACATTTTCTAAATTTATTAAGATAAGATTAAGGTAAGATCCAATTTTTGAAAATGCTAGACTCATGCTTATGTGTTTGTCACAGCTTTTACTAGCCATAGGCTACACTAAAGTTTAAGGATTATAGTATTTCCTTCAGAAGCATATTAGAATAAAATTCCATAAATAAGGATTCTAAAGTTTCAAGACATCAAGAGATTGTGATCAAATCTTAATATCTCTGTGTTCATTATCTTCCTAACTACCAAATGTGGATAAGCTTTTTGATTAAATATTAAAGGATTATCTAGAAAATTCTCTTCAATTCAACTGTAATGTACAGGTACTGTGCTGAGTGTAAATGTGTACTGAGGAAGGTCAATGCTAAATTATGCATTACACATGTCACAGAATGGAGGCCAACTCCTACCTATAGAAAAGATGAGACATTCTAAAAGTTAGCCATAGATGTAAAGGAGATGGTCACATTAGTGAATGTAGTATTATATTTGAATCTTTAAAGTTTCTCTGGGGAAAGACAACAATCTGCTATGAGACAACACACATGGAGGTTATATTATTATAACATGATATCAAAAAACTCATAGCAAGCCCTAAGCCCCATTTAAGTATGGAAATGACATATAAGACATATGAGAATGGAAGTGAAGTGACTTGGCACCACTATGTGAACCTCCCAAACTAAGATTTAAAGGATAGCAGTGTCTTATGGTTGTTCTGGGCATACATGATTAACACTCTCAGCCCCTTTGTTCTGTATGGGTTTTTTGTTTTTGTTTTTGTTGGTTTTGCTTACCTCATTCTCCTGTATCAATCAATCACACTAGTTACTATAATCATCAAGAAAAAGAAGTACCTGACACTGTTCAGTGCTGTAGTTAAGTCCTTCCTCAGGGCTCAATATGTAGATATAAATTCTTTTTCCTGGAAAGTCATTTAAGAAAAATGAGCCTTTAATTTCTCTGTTAACTTTGTTATTCTAAATGCATAAATTGTATAAAAATGATCATTTTGATACTTCTTCTCTAATTTGATTTAAATATAGGGTTTGGTGATAAATGATTAGACATTTATCACCTCTCTCTCACACACACACATACACAGAGAGAGAGAGAGAGAGAGAGAGAGAGAGAGAGAGAGAGAGAGAGAGAAGCTCTACATGCACTCCAGTGAAAGAACAAAGAAATAAGATTTCCAGGACCCAGAATAGCTGCAACACTTTCCCATTAAAAGCTTCAAAATTTAACTAATCTTATGTAGTAATAACCTAATTAGTGGAAGTAAGAAAATAATAACATTCATTAATCTATTATCTTTTTATATAAATTATATAATGAAATTCATTTGTGCCCATAAGAAAGTGAGTTATAAATGAGCCTGATAATGTGTTAACACACTGAGAAACCAATTTATCCTGTAAGCCCATACTTCTTCTCCACAACTGCTCAAAATCCACTCACCAAATCATTCCATCTATCTTCATTTTTTACTGAAGAGAAAAATAAGCCAGTGGGGGTAAAGGCATAACTAGAGGACAAGGGGGAAAGGAAGGAGTTTCCAATCATATTGCCTGTTCCACACTCTCAAGTATCACATCTGATACAAAATGGGACTGACGTCATTTGTTGTAATGCTTAACATAACCAATAATGGCTCTTCCCTTCAGTTTCAAAGCCTAAAGAACTAGTTTGTTTGTTTTTTTTAATATCATATGGTATCACGTGACCAATACTGCAAATTCATCCTCTCAAAATGGCTGTTTTCTTTCTTTCTTTTTTTTTTTTTTTATTAATTTATTCTTGTTACATCTCAATGTTTATCCCATCCCTTGTATCCTCCCATTCTTCCCTCCCTCCCATTTTCCCATTATTCCCCTCCCCTATGACTGTTCCTGAGGGGGATTACCTCACCCTGTATATGCTCATAGGGTATCAAGTCTCTTCTTGGCAACCTGCTGCCCTTCCTCTGAGTGCCACCAGGTCTCCCCCTCCAGGGAACATGGTCAAATGTGAGGCACCAGAGTACGTGAGAAAGTCATATCCCACTCTCCACTCAACTGTGGAGACTGTTCTGACCATTGGCTAGATCTGGGTAGGGGTTTAAAGTTTACCGCCTGTATTGTCCTTGGCTGGTGCCTTAGTTTGAGCGGGACCCCTGGGCCCAAATCTGCCTATCATAATAGCTGTTTTCTTTAAAGCTTGCCTCAGTCCTGCTTCTAGGCTGTGCTTGCCTTCATGATTTGGGATGAAAGGTTCATGCCCCAAAAGCCAATGTCAACCTGAAGATCTGAATTCTCTGGGGATTCTCACCGGTTTGTCAGGCTGAATGCCACTCCTGCTTTGCAGGCTTTAACCAGGCCTTTTCTGAAGTATGGTGACAGGTTTACTGGTCAAAAGTTTGTCTGCCCCCTAAAGTGTCACACTGAATTTCTGTGCTGAAGATGTTGAGCATTCCTCGGCATATTTGTCATGTTATGTTTTGGCATGTTTGGTATTTCCCAAAGTATACAAACAGAAAGGCTGTGTTCTCCAGTATAACATTCTAGACAAGAAACCATAGTCACTTTTCCCTTGGTCTTCAAAAGGAGAAAGCCAAGCAATATGCACAAATTGGTCTGTCCTCTATCTAAACTTTCAATTTTTAAAAATGTACATTATTTTAACACTTGTGACATATTTGTATTCTACTAACATAAATATACAGTTGTTTTTTTATCTACTAAAAATTCCAAATCTTCTGATCATTTTAGAGCTGTAGGATCATCTAAATTCTCCATGCTTTCTATGACTCCCTGGCACCATCAGGCCTTCCCAATGTGATATTAAGATGCTATCGGGCTTTGGTTCTGGGTAAAATAATAAGCATGTGAATCTATACCTCTGCTTGAAATAAACCAAAGAAGTAACTGAATACCTCACCATGCTCATAATGACAGTTATCAAGAAGCTAATTAGATCTCAAACTCCTCTTCTTCAGCTGTGAAGTCATTCAATAGCACCCACCTGGGTTATAATGAAAATCCTTATTGGCATTAACAGTTCTGCATCATCATTAATCTCTCTTAATATTACACTCTACAGTGATGTAGTAATGTTTTAAAAACTTGATTTTTAACATTACCTGTGAAAGTCCTTTGAGATAATAAGAGGAGTAAAAATAGCAACAGACTTGAACTAACTTCTTCAATACCTAACAAAGCTCAGAGGAACAGAGATACTGGGCATTGCCCCATGCAAGGTCATGCAGAATTATTAAAAGAAAACAGATAACGAATGAATAGGAAGGCAGTCCAGTACTCTCAGCCTTGTGTTCTTTCTGCTTGAATGGGCACACTATCATTAAAGTTCGTTACCATTCAGGTTAGACAGAGTCCTGTGGGATTCACTCCCTGTCATGTGGTTGCCTGGCTAAGCCATACATTTCTATTGGCCCTATTGATTAGGCATCTGCTTCTGCTGTGAGGATGGCTTGCTCTTGTGGAACCGTATTTAGCAGCTGTTTCAGTTCAGATGAGTGTTGACAGGATGAAAATTAAATTAACACCCAATAACATTTTAACACCTGGTCCAACAACTGCAATATCATTGAATTTCACCTTTTTGAAATTGCTTTGGGAGTTAATTCATCCTTACTTTGACTTTGACCTGAAGAGACGTTTCTATAATTTTAACCACAAAAGACTCTCCCTTGACTGTTATTTATAAGCTCCATGAACTCTCTGATCCATGTTCATTGACTATATGGGCAGCCGTTGGGAAATATTTATTAACTATATCATTTTAGAAGATATACTGTTCCTGATAGTAGCTGAAGAGGTAGCACAGATAAAACACATTCACATCAGCCAAAGAGAAAGAATGATTCACTCTAGCACAATCCAGACTGATCTGATAGACAAACAAGCACATTTGTGGGGACAAAAAGTCTGACGAAAATGCTTCTCACATATCTGGTTAGCCTATTAGGAACATGGAATGGATAATACAGAAAGCAGGATCTTTAAGTTGACATACTGAGACCAGAATGCTTGGATTAAAAGGTAAACTCTCATGTTCCTTAAGCATGCATGACTTATACAACACACAAATCCTTAAGCCTCAGTTTCCCCATAAGACCTAGCTAACAAAAGCATCTATTTCACTGGACTGTCTGGTGATTATATAATCCATATGAAAGTGTTAAGGTGATAGCGTCCCAAAGGGCTTGTATCTAAGTTCCAATGAATCTTTTATTTTATAACAAATTTACAGACTGGTCAAGCTGAGAGTTTCTAAAGATCATTTAATCTTGTTCTTAGATTTCACTATTAAATAAACATGAGAAGGGTCTATAGTTTCTGAAGGATAACTACACAAAGTCAGTATTGATAGGTAAATTAGTATATTTCATTGAGATTTGAAATTTCTCTTTGTGACTTCCACTCCCTAATAGCCTACATTCTTGGAAAGGATTCTGGGTCTATTCTAAGAAACTCTTGTCATTTACATTATTTATTTATTTATCTTTCACCTGTAGGAAAAGGAATAATGTTATTTACTATTTTTCAGAACTAATAAGAAGCATAAATGATAGAACTATGATGCTACTATTGCCTTTTAAGGATAGCATTAGGTGCTAGATGTTCTGTTAAAGATAATACAGACCATGACAAACATACATGAAAGAAAGGGAAAACACGCAGCTATGTTTGAAGAAGCAAAACAGTCCATTAACCATCGTGAAAAATGACTACCTGTTTTGAAGATTTTCTTGTTTCCATTGTCTTCTGTATTATAGCGTCTGTATTACATTTGTAAGAAAGTGGTAATCAGCAGAAAGAAGAATTGCATCTTTTAATTTGGTCAGTTTTGCTCATATTAATAACTTCTGGCAAATGAGTTGTATTTCTAGAGATTAATTTGAAAACTGTAATGAGATTTTAGGATTAAGTATAAATTGTATTTATTCATCTATTTTTTTCCCATTTGTGTTTCTTCCCTACACCCAGAGAAAGGCAGACTGCAGATTTTTTTCTTCTTGCTGTTCTCTGGTAGATTACCCAGCCCCACTTTTGTTTTCTGTCTTCCTGACCATGTGACAGTAATGATATCGGCAAAATTCATAAATTGCAATTGAAGCAGGAGAAAGTAATTCCTTTCAAAAGTCTTACAAGTTATTTAGTTTAAATAAAATAGTCTAATGTCAAATTTTCAAAATCTAATGTAAGCCTTAGTTTTTCAGGTATAAAACATATTTTCTAAAACTATATGAATTTTATTGGAATAAAAAATCACAAATGAGTGGGATTTTAAAAAACTAATCTGTTTTTAATAGCTGAGTAGTATTCCATAGTGTATATGTACCACAGTTTCTTTATCCACTCTTCTACTGAGGGACACTTAGGCTGTTTCCATGTTCTGGCTATTATGAATAAGGCTGCTATGAACATGGTTGAGCAAATTTTCTTGTTGTGTGCTGGAGCATCTTCTGGGTATATTCCAAGGAGTGGAATAGCTGGGTCTTGAGGAAGCCCTATTCCCATTTTTCTGAGATAGCACCAGATAGATTTCCAAAGTGGCTGTACTAGTTTGCATTCCCACCAGCAATGAAGGAGTGTTCCTCTCTCCCCACATCCTCGCCATCCCGAAATTTGTGGATAAATGGATTGAGCTAGAAATGATCATAATGAGTGAGTTAACCCAGAAGCAGAAAGAATCAAATGGTATATACTCACTTATATCTGCATACTAGCCCAAGGGGCATGTCCCACGAAAGCCTTCACTTACCAGGAAACTGGGACAGAGGGGAAGGCATCCTATTGGGACTCTAAATGAGAGACGCATGGGAGAACAGCAAAATAAAAGGATCCAGAGGGTCCTAGAAATCTACAAGTAGAACAATATGATAGGCAGATTTGGGCCCAGGGGTCCCGCTCAAACTAAGGCACCAGCCAAGGACAATACAGGAGGTAAACTTTAAACCCCTTCCCAGATCTAGCCAATGGTCAGAATATTCTCCACAGTTGAGTGGAGAGTGTGATACGACTTTCTCACATACTCTGGTGCCTCACATTTGACCATGTCCCCTGGAGGGGGAGACCTGGTGGCACTCAGAGGAAGGACAGCAAGTAGCCAAGAAGAGACTTGATACCCTATGAGAATATATAGGGGGACGTAATCCCCCTCAGGAACAGTCATAGGGGAGGGGAATAATGGGAAAATGGGGGGGGGGAGGAATGGGAGGATACAAGGGATGGGATAAACATTGAGATGTAACAAGAATAAATTAATAAAAAAAAAAAAAAAAAAAAAAAAAAACTAATCTGCTAGTATGACAAAAATTGTCTTCTAGAAATGGAAATCCAATTGAGGGGAGCACAGAGTACTTTTTAAATGCTGTATAATTGCTCAGTTGCCTCACTCTCTGGCATTGTCCCTTTGCTACCTCAGGCAATTAAAGTCTTCATTACCTTAACTGTAGCAAAAATGTGATTGCCTTGAGAAGTGTATGCACAATTTGAAATATATAACTTGAAAAATATAAGCATTAAAGATGTAATAATATTACAGAAAACATTTATATTTATTATTCCATTGTCTTTTTCGGGTAAGGATATGCATGTCCTAAAACAAATGTGTTATTCACTAAATCTGTCAGACCAATATACTAAATCAAATTGTTCCTCCACATAAAACCTTGCATCTACACCAGGAAGAAAAATTACATGATTCTAAAGTTTTCACAAAGTTAACAATACTGTCGTTTTAATCAGATTTCTCTGACTAATTATTGGGCTTTGAAAGGTATTCCCAACAAACCTAGTTTATTCACGTCGTGCTTATAATTACCATTTTAGTGTTGTTTGAAGGAGGAAAGAATAAGAATCTGTATAAGTCTTCAAACTCAGCTGAACTTTTTTCAGGAGCCTGGGTAATCACTGGCAGTCAGGGTCACTCAGCCCTTGAATGTTCAATTCTGCAAACAAAGGACTGTGGTCATCTGGGAAAGATATGTTGCTTTCCAATGAGAAACAGTAGGAAGGAAACACAGAAGTGGAAACAGGACAAATCATCTTGGCCTTATACGCAGTTATCAAGTTGCAGTTCATGAAGTCATAGAACTGGAACATATCAATATTTCATCCAATCCACACCCATAACTCCTGGATGGAAACAGAAAATAGGAAATCAGACAAAACACTCATATTTTTAAAGAGGCAATTTAACGGTCTTTGACTAGATTTAGAACTATACAAGATTCTGGAGAAATTGCATGATTTTAAATGCCTACCATGTTCACAATCAACTGACTCAGTAGCAAAGAGTAGGATAATGTGGGCAAGCAGTACAGGAACAAAAACATAAACCATAAGAATAATAATGTGTTAGAACCTATAGAATCACAAACTAATAATTACTCTTGGGAACTATCAGATATGAGCACCCACTTTATAGACATGGAAACGATATGGCAACAGTGAAAGTAGCAAGACTCCAGCCGGTGGTCAGAGTAGGTGGTCAGTAAAAGAGCAAAATTCAAATGTTGAAACATTCTGTGCCAGGTCAACCTCTATTTTACCACACCAGGATGACTTGTACACTTAACTCTATGATGTGTTATCCACAACTAAATAGAAGCAGGAACTTTTTAATAAAGAAAGAGAGTGAGGCATAGGTTCTGTGGTATGTGTCAGATCCAATGAGAAGTCGTTTGTTTAACTTCCAGCTGGATTGCATATGAACATGACCTGCTACACAAGGTTGATATAATTGTATCCAAACTAAAGCAAAATTTGGAAAGGAAAGCTCAAGTGTACAGATTTTGTGCTGATGTATGTACTACAAAGAAAATTGCCTGTGTGTATTTGGTAGTGAGATTAAAATATTTTTATGCTTTTAAATAACTAATATACTAACTGCTTTTAACATAAATAAATTGATAAGGATTGCACTTGAAGCTTTCATTGCCTCTGTTTTTGTGGATCTTTAAAATAAGAAAGAGAGTCATAATCTCCTTTTGGACTTTGTTTTGTACTAGTTTCAAGAAGTATTTTACTTATTTTCCTGATTTTACTCTTGGAGGCAAGTGGTCTCACAAAGTCATCTAGACTGTCTTTGAATTTAGGAATCGCCTGCCTCATCTTGGTGGATGCAGAGACTATTGGTATGTACTCCTATTCTGCTTATATTATTTTTCAGTATAAGCTGGTATTCCCAAAAAGAAAAGCTAGAAAATATATTTTCCTATGGTAACTGCAACATAAATATATCTCAATTATCTACAGTCACCAAGAAAACAAAATTTGCCTTTTGACACAGGTGTTTTGATTAGAAATACCAAAAAATATAGTCTTAACCTGAAAACTCAGAGGCAAATTTGGTATTCAAAGCCATCTTGACTCTTAATCAAGATACTTTGTTATATGACTCATTGTGTCTACCTGCTGGTGAGGTAAAAAGAAAAAGAAAATGAAGCAGTGAAAGAGTCACTCTTGGCTCTTTTTATTCACTCTATCACTGTCAATGTTAAGTAAACAAGAAAGATTTTTCTCTTTAACCAGAAAGGAAGAGTCCTTTAAGTAGAGGTTTTGAGTTAAAGTTTTATTGTGAGACTGGGAAACGGATGCAGGCACTGTAGCTGGCATTTGAGCTATTTAATGGGTTGTTTTACTTACCACCCTTCTCCAATCCAATCCCTCCCAAGACTAGGTAGGAGAGAATGAAGCATAGAAGGGAAGGGGGGCATCTTCAACCACCAACCAGCAATGCAGTAAACAGCAAAAGCAGCAGCAGCAACAGCAGCAGAGACCAGCAACAGGGACAGGAGCAGCAAGGGAAGAAGCCAACTGCTGGAGATCCTCCAGGGCTGTAATATTATATAGCCTCTGGAGAGTCCCCAGAATTCCAAATGTAAACTATCTTCAGCACAAGACAAATCATAGTTAGCTGCCATGGTCAGTCTGAAGTGGACCCATATGCCATACCTGGGATTGAAACTAAAACAGAATCACATAACACCTTTATGTTAAAAACAAAAACAATAATTCTCAGTACAAGCCACATTTCCTTTCAGAGTAGAGAGAAATCAGATTTACTACACTTATGCAAATATATTCGTTCTAAAATATACATGCTGAAGGTCAGACTTCTCACAGTTTATACATTGCAAAATGAAGTGAAATTGCCTGTGGAATGAGTTACACACTAGAATGAATCTCATATAATCTATGAGAGCAGGAAAAAGAATTCTAGCAAATATATTTAGTTGAGTAAATAAAAAATAAGAAACCATAAAGTTGTTATCAAAGGGAAATTTTTAATATTTTACATTTTACCTTAGTTATTATACTCAAAATATATAATATTGAAAATCTTTTTCATCTAAGAGACCAGTAGTTTTCCACAGAAGGAATAAATTGTCAACTTCTAAAAAATAATTGTTTTATCAATAGTTGAAAGAATTTTAATATAATTTCACAGAAATATAACCCATATTTTATATTTGAAACCCAATTTTATTTGCTTAGGTGCTGTAATAGTTTATTAAATAACATATTGGTGGGGAATCTACAGTATGGCTTGAGTCAACAGTAACATTACAAAGCAGTACAGAGACAGTTCCCTCTGTGTGGAAGAATACTGACAAGAGAGTTAGACATCGATCATATGTGGCTAGCTCTACTCAGCTCTAAGAGATGTATTTTAGCTTACTTTCTGATATTGTTCCATCTCCAAATCTCCATGACTTCCTTGAAACAATTAGCTATGTAATAATTTTACTTTTTAGAAATTTAACAAGTTACTTTTATTAGAGGAAACAATTGCATGCCTATTCAAAACACGTTGTAATTGAAGCCTCTTTGAAGTTATTGTATCTCATTGGGTCATCTAAAACAAAACAAAACAAAACGAAAAAAATGGAAAGCTAAGAACTAAAAGGATATATTGTTAAGAGACTCACTGGGAAAATATCTAGGAGGAACAGAACAGGAAGGAGAGATGCCAGGAACAGAACAGGAAGGAGAGATGCCAGAAGGGGTTGTTAGAGAGCAGTAAGAGTTCTGACCTATGGTAGGAACAAACAAGAAACGGCTTTGACCTCAGGCTCAGAGTACACTTTAGCTATATTGAAATCTCAGGCAGTCAGGACATAAATTTCTAGCCAAGCTTTCTTAGTAGAGAAGTTCTGTGTCCCATCATAATGCTCAGTCATGTACTTGGTCACTGACCAGTGGCTGGAGCATATTGGAAAGCGTTCCTTATACATAAGGTGATGAACGCAGAGGCACAGCAGGTGGAAATTGCTATGTTTTCCCCAACAAGGATTCTCAGTAGTGTTTTCCAATGAGCTGAACATCAAAGAGAAGCTCTGAATTTCACCTTAGATAAAGATGACAATAATCTGTATGTTAATTTATCATAATTGGAGGTAAGGATTCAGTCCTGCAGCAGTCACAAACGGACATTCCTGCTTTCTATACTTGGGTAATACTTTAATCATTTAAATTAATAAAAAACCAATAGATTTTAGTTCTCCATTCATAAGGGCATCTTTTCATTTTTCTCTTCATCGACCAAATATATCTTACAGTATTTCTTTCAGTAAATGCAGCATACATCTTCAGAATATGTATACTTAATAATTTCTTTCTTTTACCTCTCAAGAGACATCAGCTTGATTGACAACAGGTAAAGAAGTTGTAGTTTAGTTAAGGATGGTGCCCACAAGGTTATCCATCGTTTGTCTCCTCCGGTGGCATTACTAATGCATGTGGTGGAGCTCAGTGGTTGACAACTCTGAGGGGAACTAGGACTTGGAAGCAGGAAGCTCCAGGGCCACTTAGGAAAAGCTGACAAGATGAACTGAACTATCTAGAAATTATGGCAGCTACCTGAACTTGTTTTCCCCTATTCTTTATTCTCTTATTCAGAGGTGAGAAGGCTGACAGCCTTGCTGCTTAGATTCTTCTGGAGGCAGTTTCTACATCTGGGAACAATGGTGCCTAGCAGGCCAGCTCTGACAGCAGTGCTTTTACCTTAAACAAGCTGGAAATGTTGCTCTTTTGTCACCAACGATTGGGGTGTGTGGCAGTGCTGATAGTGTGGGCTTTTTTTTTTTCTTTTTCTGTCTCTTTTGAAAATATGATGGTGTAATTTTACATTTAAAAAAAAAACCTGCCAGTGACAACTTGCTCCAAGTGCTTTTGAAAGCACTTCATTCCCTACGGAAATCTTTCCGTGTGCTTTCAATTTTCTGAGCAAAAGCCAGACTCAATGATCACAATACATAACTGTGTTGTGCATTGTGCAACAGTGAGACCAAAGAGCTGAAATTACAAAGAAGGGGATGTGGAGGAAGCACCAGGGTCAAGATGGAGGGCTTCTACTAAAGAAACACCATATTCTTTCTAGGGACAGCAATGTTCCAAAGAAAAGCAGTTTAGGGAGGCATTCCAGGTGGCAACTCCTGCTGTGGAAAGGGGGTGCTTCTAGCACCACTGGTTGTTTCTGATGCAATTAGAGAGAAAAGATTATTTCCAAAGTACACCTCCTACTGTTTCACAATGACAGGTTCTTAGACTGTCTTTGTGGCACATTGGATTCTTTAGTTAGTGTCCTCAACAAATCTGTCATCAAAACATTAATACTTCTGGTTGTTAGATAAGGATCCTGAGGATCCAAGAGATTTTCATAGCCAGCAAGTGATAAAATCTCTAAAAAAAAAAAAAAAAAATTGTTTACTCTTAGTTCATTTTCTGTGATACAACTTAATCTCTTCACCATGATTCTGACCCCACAAGAGCAAATGTTTATAAAAATGAAATTCAGCCAATAAAGATTACATAAAAGCAAACTAAAACCAAAAACTCTTAAATAAGTAACAAAGTAACAAACCTCTTTTCCCCTTTCAGAGTGATAGTGAAAACTCACAACAATGTACCTAAGAATAGCCACATTTTCTTCGGCTAAAGAGTCTATGAAAAGCTTTTCTTTGTATGTTATTTGGTCAGGATTATGTAGAGATATTGTCATCACCTACATATTCCTACTCTTGGCGATCATACCTCTCATGTCCACAGTTGAGGGGTCTAGGGGATTAATAGTTCAAACTTCCATATTACTGGGTATCATGCAAGATTACTATGTGGAATTTTAATATCAGATGGCAATGTGCAGAGCACAAAGGCAGTGTGATTTATGAGATACATCTGCATGAACTGAATATATTTCAAGGTAACATACAGTCGGAGGCAAAAAGTCACTGAACTATGCTATCTATCTTACACAGCTTGTCTAACATGAACGGCCCAAAATTATTGCAAGTTTTTTCTTTAAAAATGCATCCAGAAGTAACTCTGTATACTAGAATGTTTTGAAGATCATTTTGGTTCTTGCACTTCCATCCCCAGGCACTTCAGGAGCTTGGGTAACCATGTAGACATGGCCAAGTCCAAGAAACACATCATGAAAAATCAGTTCCCCAAAGCACTGAAATGATATCAGGAAACCTGTTATAAAAGTATGAATCTCTTAAGGAGATGGACCCAACTTTCCAAGGAACATGTATTTCGCCAAGAAATAGATTAAGTCTGGGTTGAAGAAGATACAGACAAGCAATGTCAAGGCCTTAGTAAGTGAGTAGAGCCTTTAAAGGTCCTAATAAAGCTTATAGGAATTAGGCCTAAGATCTCAGAAGAATCAATCAGAAGCACTGTAGCCATGATTTTATTGCCTACCCGAGCCTCGAGTAGTGTATAGTGTCCACGTTACCCCAGGTCACAGACTTGGTTTACCAAAAGCTAAGGCATTGTTTCTCTACCATCTTAATGTTGCAACCCTTTAATGTAGTTTCATGATGTGGTGACCTTCTAGCCATAAAATTATTTTTCTTACTACTTCATAACTGTAATTTGGTTACTGGTAGGAATTGGACTGTAAATCTTTGATATATAGAATATTTAATATGCAACCCATGAAAGGGTTGTTCAAGCCCCAGATGGGTCATGAACCACTGGGCTAAGGTTGAAACCAAGGCTCAGGCTGCAATACAGGATGTTTCTAAGAATCCTGCTCCAGTTTCAATTCAGGCACACATATCCATGCAGGAACACAGATCAAAGTCTTTAACCTGCAAACATGAGGACAGACTGGTTTGGCTGGATATCATATGTAGGTAGCCAGTACCAAATGTTATTTCTACAAATAAATTTGATGTAGGGAAAATAAATAAGTAAATAAATAAATGAGCATGAAATAAAGTGATAAATGAAATGTCTTATTAGAAATGAAACCCCATAGCTTATATTTGAATTGCTTTTCAAAATAATTTTGCTAACACTTAAATGAGCATCAATTATATACTGTATGACCTAAATTATACTGTTTACATCTCACCTGGGCTACATACTACATAGCATTCATATGTGTAAAGAAATAGCTCTGAAAATGTAAGAACTCATTCTAAAGTATTATAATTTGTGATAATATGAGTAGTAAGGTCCACTAGACCTATGCAAATGCACATAAGGTAGAAAAACTCCCTAGATTCACACAGATAGACACTGTCATCAACTGCATTGAACTACATCATCTGATACATTTTCTCACATACAATACTCATCAGAGATTATCTTGACTCCTTATGTTCATGCCAGCAAAAGTAGTGATGCTTTGCAGGATGATATTAAGGTTAGAAACGATCCCTGCTACATGAATACCAAAGTACAGTAGGACAACAAGTTATATACTAACAAGGATCTAAATAGAAAAGCATATAAATGCTAAGAAATAAAGAAAGAATATTGTCTGTAGAGAAAAGTGTAGCCATAGACAGGGGCATCTCTGTGATAAGCTAGAGACCTAGATCATGGTAGGCTCCCAGGGCGATATGAGAAGGAGTCTAGCAGAGACTCCTAGTCACAGGGGCCAGAGAGACTGAAGAAGACAGCCTCTAATTAGACAAGTCTCCTACAGAGAGAGGGAAATACCAACCCACCCACAAAACCTTTGACCCAAAATTTACCCCACCTAAAAGATATGCAAGGATAAATGTAGAGCAAATATAGCTGAGAGTGAGGGAAAGTCCAACCAACAGGGGAGAAACAACTCCTGATATTATTAATGATACTCTGTTATGCTTACAGACAGGAGTCAAGCAGAACTGTCCTCCGAGAGGCTTCAACCAGCAACACCTCAAAACAAATGCTGAATCTTACAAGCAAACATTGGGCAATGTGTAGGGAATCTTGTGGGAAAGTGGTGGGAAGGAGAAAAACACCTGGTTGTGACAGGAGCCTCACAAGAAGAACATAGCCAACTAACCAGGACCCAGAGGGGCAAGATGAGACTAAAGCACCAACCAAGGGCTGTACATGGACTGGACCTAGGCTCCCTACAAAGATGTAGCTGAGGATCGTTACAAGATTCACAGAGGCACCCTAGTGAGGGGCATGGGAATTTTCTCTGACATGGACTCTCTTGCCAGCTTTCCAATCATTGCCCCTTGGTAGGACTGCCTTGCCAGGCCACAGGGAAAAGAAACACTCAGTCCTGATAGGGGTTGATGAGCTGGGTGTGCAGAGGTAGGAAAAGGAGCTCCCCTCTTCGGAGAAATATAGGAGCGGGATGTGGGAGAGGGAGGATAGGACTGGGAGGTGAGGAGTGATGGGGCAATTACCAGGATGCAAATAAAGCAAATAAATAAATAAAAACCTAAGAAACAAACAAAAAAAAGAAACAAAAGTAAAATATGTATTGTTGATGAATCCAAAAGGACCCTGCAGAAGTGACAATATACAAACTAGACTCAGAAAGAGGAATAATATTTGGTCATTCTAATAATAGTTGTAGGTATAGATTTAGAAGATTAAAACCTAAACACACTATTGGAAAATATGTAAAGAAGTACAGCAGCTTTGGAAAATAAGTGATTCTTTATTCACTTAAGCCCAGAGTCTTCAGTTTGTCAGCAATTATACTCCTAGCTGTGTAAAGTTTACTCTTGAAAATAGTGTACTAAGTGGATAAAACTTGACTTACAAGTCCACAGGTCATGTGTCAACAATCATAGCAAGGCCCACAGTAAAAAAACTTTACAGACAGTGGTGACTTAATGTAGCAAGGATAGATAGACATAAGCCATTTTCAGGTACTGACATAGAGGAAAAGTCTTCATGGACATAAGAAGCAACATGAGCTCAAAAAGTGTAATTGTGATTATTTTTCCACCAACTTGATAATGATTGTCATAAAACACTGTTTAAATCAAAGAAACTTCATTTATCATAACATTCTATACAGTTTCCATAAATAGTTTTCTTTCTCCCTATAATATTTTTCTTGTTATTCTATGAGTAAATAGCCAAGCTTAAGTTCAAGTAAAATCGTCTCCAAAAATTATGACTCCTTAAATTGCATTTATTCTTGTTGTGTTTATTTAGATGTGTAGTCATATTCTCTGGTATATCAATTTTCCAGTACTGTGGAAAAAGTTACTACAGATAGAGTAGCTGAGGATAGCCTCTTCATAATCTGATCGTAGCTGAGGATAGCCTCTTCACAATCTCATCGTAGCTGAGGATAGCCTCTTCACAGTCTCATCGTAGCTGAGGAGAGTCTCTTCACAATCTCATCATCACAGAGGAAGAAGACATGATTGCTGAGTAAATGCATGGTGTCAGCCTGCTCAGCCATTCACTTGGGTTGACCACAGAGTTCATTGCTTTGGCACTGTAGGACCAATGATCTATTTTGCCGGTGGCTGCTAGACAGAAGTGACTCCCAGCTTTGAAATGATACATTAATACTTTAATTCTTTTATATATTTACTATTTTTAAAAGATACACTTGGTTTTTCTTTACATGTAATTGTGTGTATAGATCTGTCAATGACTATGTACATGTATGGGGGTGCATCAGAACCTCTGAATCTTGAGCTATAGGTGGCTGTTGGGAACATAGTGGTTACTGTGAACAAAACTCTTATTCTGTGCATGCAACAAGCTCTTTTTTTGTGAACTCTCTCCCTAGTTAAAAACTCATTTGTCCTTGAGTTTATTATTAACTAGTAGATAAAAATAAATAAAAAAGTATGTACACATTGAATAAATAGCATGTAAACTTTATATAATTTAATTTTGATTAAGTATATATTCTCAATTTTTTTCATATTTATATTGAGTGCTATTTTTATTACTACGAATAGTCAATCTTGTATGTGTTAGTACAACAGAAAATTTTGATCCTACTATACTTTCAATTTCTATAAAAACCAACTAGTTTTAGATTCTACATATGTCTGAAATTGGCACTCAGGTTTCTGTACTTGAACTGTTTCAGTTGGTGTGATGATATATAGCTCCATATTCCTATTGAATAAATTTTCATTATTTATATGTCTGAGTAGGACAGGTCCAAAGCATATGAAATAAGTCTGGGGAAGAAATATCTGTCCTTCCATGTTCAAAGGGCCAATAATAATATAAATCATGAACTAGAAGCAATCTGAATGTCCATCAGCCTACAAATAAAAAAACAAAATGTCATACATAGGATACTATGATAAGTAGTTTACCTATAATCTATACTTAAAGCATAACACATGAAAGCAAAAAGAAATATCTTGAAAGGGAAAGTAGATAAACAAGAGTGGTGGGGGACAAGGAAAGGTAATGGGAAATCTGATCAAAGTATATGATACACATGTTCAAAACTGAAACAAGGAATCCCATTATTTTGTACAAGAAATGCAGGCTAATAATAAAAAGAAATAATTAGTAGCTTCACTTATCATATAATATCTCTCTATGCTCAATGAGCTTATGAGTATTATGATTATGTAAGAAATGAACACTTGGTGTCAGCTTATTCCAATCATATCTCATGGGAGATCATATTGATTTAATAAATCATAAGCAGCATTGGCCATAGAAAGTTAAATTGAATGGAATAATCATATTTAATCACAGGAGATTTGTTCTATAAATGCATTGTATTTGTCATAAATATCCGTATTGCTTGTGATATGTTTGGTAGTGTTCTACAGTTTTTACCAGGATCAACACAGTTTCTCCTAACAATGACCTTTAGTGACAAAAGGACAGGCACAGAACATGACAGTGGTAGAACCAGCCTGGCAATCTATGTGCCCAGGTCAGTGCTCTTATGCACTTTACTGGTGCTTTTTTATTTTTGTGTCTGATTTTTATTGGTTTTATGTCAGATATATATGATAAATAATCTCCTAGTCCTAGTTAAGGTCATTTTTTACAGATGAAGAGCTCAGTAAAATTCTTTGCTAAGCCAACTCAGAGTTTATCAAGTAGCCTGCACAGAACTGCTCCAGAGATGCTCTACTTATGTGTCAATGGTACCAAGATGGAACTTACCTAGATAGCCATTTTCTTAAGCAATTCCAGTCCATTAAAAAGCAAGCCTGAGATTTTTATATTCGAAATATCTTAAAATCCGTTTAAAGAGTCTTGTGATCTTAATGTTGCACATAAAGAACTCAGATTAAGATGACCTTTAATGATTATTTAGTTTTAAGAAAACCCAGAAATTCACTGAGGCAAAGAAATTTCATTCCCCAGATTCAATTATACTCAGGGAAGCAGGAGTAAATGGTATTAAGTATATACCATAAAATATATGGTAGCATGTAGAAGCAATAAGCCAAATTACTTTCAGCAACATAAAATGGTATTTAAAAGCATACTGTTAAGTTAAAAACAAAATAAGAAATTATTAAAGTCTAAAAAACAGTATTATTTAGGCAAAGAGAAGGGACACATGTACATGAGTAGTAAATTAATAAAAAATGTCATTTTCCCAAAATGCATACATGATTATAATGTATTAGGGACATCCGAAGTTCAAACAATATAAAATACTAAAACAGTATAGCAATGGTTTATAAATGATATGCCATGTGACTGCACACATCTTTAAAGTAGTTTTTCCAAGTCCTGTCTGGTTTTTTGTTTTGCTTTGTTTTGTTTTGAAACTGTAGCTTCTACCTTTTCATATGCAAATAGCTTATTTCCTCCTGTCTCCCTCTTTTTTGATGGATCTGCACATGACCCTGATCATTATTCAGCCATCACGTGCAAGCTTCACTATTGTACCAGTCTACATAGTTTATCTGTAAACTCTTGAAGACTCTTTCTATCCATGTGTAAACCACTGCAATTTAATTGTGCTACCTATGATATCATTGATCACATCTGGAATGTACACATCAGTACTTTGATTAAGACTGAATTTCTAGCAGGGAAGTGATGGCAGAGTCTTTAATCCCAGCACTTGGGTACAGAGATAGGCAGATCTCTGTGAGTTTGAGGCCAGCCTGGTCTACAGAGCGAGTTCCAGGACAGGCAGGGCTACACAGAGAAACCCTCTCTTGAGAATCCAAAAAAGACTGAATTTCTATAGCTACACAGTTTCAATATATTGTGAGCTTTGTCTGCACAATGGGGTTATTGGCAGAAGGTAGAGACTTTAAGTGAGCCCCAGTAAGAGGTGTTTAGTCACTGAGCACATGCACTCAGAGGAATTGTGGGGCCCTGGGCTTCTCTGTTCTTAGTCATCTTCCTCCTCTTCTTCTTTCCTCTCAGTCCTCTTCATTATGCCCCACCTAGCAGCCAAGACATTTTTTAAACTTTACTAATTCCTCAAAGACAATTAGACCAATCAATTGTGGCCTAAAACCACTAAGACTATGAACAAAAATAAAACTTACCTTTTTATAAAATGATCATTGTCAAGTATTTCACAATAAGGAGATTTGTGTTACACATTTAGAGATATGTACCCAAGTTGCAATTTTTGAATGATTTCTTAATTAACATAAATTTTCATAAATATAAAATATTACTATAGATTTTAAGATCTTAACAAAGATTGGTATATTTGTTAATTTTTTTTTTTTTTGCATTTCTATCAGGAAAACCTATGGGGTATTTGTGAGAATTCACATCATATGTCTATATCTTTGAAAAGTATTTATTATTAATAATGAATCAAAGATTTCCTGAATATATTTCTAGAAGTCATTTTAAAATATCATTACATGCAAATAGTTTAGCTAAAATAACTCAGTTACAAAAGAGAATTTCTCAATTCTAAGGCAGAGAAATAACAGCCATGACAACATCTATTATCTCTGTTAGTCATTTACTATAATAATATTCAAAAACATTCAGATTCTTGCTTCACCAATATTGGGGGAGATTATTTTTCTTTACAAAGGCTATCTAAAAATTATATATACATAAATATATATGTTTATGTGTACATACATATACATGTATACATACATATACATATATATATTAGTATGTCATACATAGGGCAACATGGTTCTTTGTGATTTTTGGTTTGGTAAGGAACCCCTAATTTGGAGTGCAATAGATTATACCAATGCAAGGAATATATAATATGTTCTTAGTTCCAATTTAAGTCCTAATTATGTAAAGAGATTTCTAACAGTTTTTATTTAAAATTAAAACATTTTTAAAATCCAGAAATCAAAATTGAGTTTCAATAATGAATATATTTTATGTCTATTGCAATGAATGAAGGAAAGCAAATACCAGAACGTGTAAAAACTGTTAACAGTTTACTTCCACATGTAGGCAGATATATAAGGCATTGGTGCAGAAGGTAAGTCACACTTTGGTGGTCCTAGGCTCTATGATAGTAAGAAATATCTTGAAAAATCTATTTTCTTGTCTAGATATAAGTATGTTTTCCCTCATAATAAAGTAATAAATAAGATCAAGACACTTACAATATTGAATCAAAGTCTTATGAACAATATTTCAAAGATGACCACAATTTGGCACACCAAAAAATAGATTTGTTGAGCCTGCTCTCTTGCAAGAATGTGGTTACCAATCTTTTTGGTATATAAACTTCAGAAACCAATCATGCTTTCATCAATACTTTCCTTAATTAACTCTTGTACAGTGTGTCTGTCTATTCAGATGGATTCTGCAGTGCTATTCTTCAAATTGACAAAGGGAAGAACAATTAATTGAAACTTAGTAAAACACGTTGTATTGAGACAAAAGATTTTATATAGCAAGAATTCAAAAGCCTTAACATATTGGATATCTTAGAATGGATTCAGATAAAAAAAAGTTAGTAATCCTTCTAAAAGACTGACCTACCACAGCTTTCCCCTTATTCTCAGTTTTTATTGCCCAGTAAGTCTTGTCACAGAATTCAAAACGTTTCTCCTCTTAAAGGTTTACAGTGACTTGGTATCAATGCTTTCATGACCTTTAAACATCTGCTGGAGGCTTCAGTATTCAGTTGCCTGATCCTGTCTCTTGCAGATTCTCCTCTGACCTTCTACAACTATATATCCTCTGTCTTGTCAGAGAGATGCTTTTCCTTATCCCATATTCCAAAACATGTGTTCTCACCTAGTATTTTATTTTATTATTCTCATCTGTTTCTTGCTGTGCCATTTCTTTGTGTTCCCTAGCAAGTCTTCATGCTCAACATCAATTAATCTTCATTTTTCCAGTTCAGAGACTAAATTAAGAGAGATTACCATTTTGGATGCATATTTTAAAAGAATTCCTATTTCAGCTAATGGCTTGTCATTTTCTCATACTCCAAGCTTTACACATTATAAAACTAGTTACTTATCCTCACAGTAAATTGTGAGGCCATATTAAACCCCAGGAATACTTTACCCTGATCCTAGTCATACACACTATCTTGTCTGCTACATTATATCCTTAAGTCTTCTCAACATTGAAATAAGTAGCTCACCATTATTAAAATAGCTTTATAAGATATTTTAATTTTTCTTCTTGCTCCTGTCCCTTATACAGTTAATATATAATTTAAGAATTTTTCATCTCATCTTAACTACCATCACTTACAAAGCAAATAGAAAACCTTTAAATAATTATTATCATCAAGGAAGATATTTAATCAGAAAAAAGAGTAGTGTAAGATAAAAGACAGTTTCATAGACTGTGGTTCTTTACTTTGTGTACATAATTTCCAAGCTCCTGTCATTCAAGTCATTCATCCAACTAGTCATTTAATCAACAACTATTTCTTGAATGCTTCTAATGTTGCAGGCACTATTTTAGGATGTGAATACATACAAAATGACAAAGCAGCACTTAACTGTAGCACTCTGGACTGCTATACAAGCTGTAGCACTTGGCAAAGGAAGCTGGCACTGCACCTCACCTGGTCATCACAGTGGAGCTGACCCTGCACCTCGCCTGAGCAACACAGTGGACCTGGCCCTGATGGCTAAGGCACCGGGGAGCCAGCCCTGAGGGTATGAGAGTGGAGAGCTGGATCATCTCCTCACAAGCTGCAGCACTTGGGAGAGTGGGCCACACACCTTGACTGGACAGCAGAGTGGAGCTGAGCTGGCCCAGAGCATGAGAGCAGCAGAGCTGTTCCTGCCTCCTGCTGATAGTGACATTGGGTGACCTAGCTGGAGCAGTGCTGGATAGCTTGCCCTGGTAGTGGCGATAAGGGATAGCCACCACAATGACCAACTCAGCTACCACCCAGGCCCAGATCCATGGCTCTGAAGTGGCCCACCTCAAAATCTCTATCACCTGCAAATGACTGGGGCATGGGACACAGCCAGTGGTTATGTTCCAAAGATGCAGGATATCTATGACACAGACAGGATAACTGGGAGGAGTCTTGCTGAGGATCCAATATTGATGATGTCACAGAAACCAGACATCTCAAACCATAGCATTGACTAATTGCAATGAACATTTACAAGTGAAGATGTGTGGACAGAGGAATATACTGTGACATACTGCAGCTTCCACAATGACATTTTTTATGCTTTGGCTTGTTGTGTTGTGTGTGTGTGTGTGTGTGTGTGTGTGCATGCATATGCATGTGTATGTGTGTGTGTGCTTATGTGTGTTTTATTTGGAGGGAGACTGTAAGAGCAAAGGGCAGATGTGAGGGTATGGGAAAATGAGTGGGACTGGGTGCATGATGTGAAACACAGAAAAAAATCAGTAAAAATTTTAAAAAGAAAGAAGGAGAGAAAGCCTATGTGAACTGATGAAATTTCTATTCGAGGAGCTGTGAGGAAAACAATAAAAACATAAAGCAGAGGTTATCAACAAGTCTGTGCACCACTACAATACAACATAGGAGTCTAAAATGAGATACGCATTCCTGTTAATTTGTAAGTATGACATAATAAATGTTTATTATTCAACAGATCATTATTATAATGACAGTATTTTCTAACCTGCTAGCAATCAATGAAAACACAGACACCTGTTATGTTTTAAAATAGCCTTGGTTCACCTGGGGCAGGGTAGATATTAATCTCCTAAACTACCTCCCATATCTATCTGCCCCAATTCTATGTCTTGGTGAGTCTAAAGTTCTGAACCTAAATCAACCTCTATGCTATCTCATATTTATATTTATCAACCTAAAAACATCTCTCTAGACCTAAAAAACCTCTTCTTAACTCCGAAACAAATAAGATTAATTGTAAAACTAAAGTATCTGGGCTTCAATCCTATCAGAGACTTGAGAAGGAATAAAAGTAATTACTTGAGTAAATAGTAACTGTAGGTTAGTAGCTTCCAAAATAAAAATGAAAGAGACAGTTTACTATCCTGACAGTCACCCAAAACTTTCTATAATGTTGGACCATCATCTTTAGTCTTCTGGCCAAATATGTCTGACAGACATATTTGTGAAGCAGAAACTATTGAGGATTTGTTTACCCTGTCTTGAGAGAGTTTGGCAGTTGACTTAGCCTCCATCCAAGCTTGCACATTTCAGGCAGAATTTGGTTCAGGCAGAAACGAAGGAAGTTTTGCCCAGTGGCTGGTTGGCCCCATTTGAAGCCCTCTCCATAAGAAGGTTTTTGGATGCTCATCATTTTTGTTGAGATAGGTTGAGTGCTGCCAGGAGTTGACCTGTCTCGTTATCAAAGAGCTCTTAAAATAATAAAGTTTTAGAATCCATATTCTATAAGGCTTCTTAGGTTTTTAAAGAACTTATTTATCTATTTATTTTTCCATAATCTATCTATAGAATCATAGCTGTCTGTTAAACCTATGATGTATATTTCTATGATAATTTAAACTAGTATTTGGCATGATCATAAATCTGATTGACTATTAACTTGCATTATTTAATTATCCTAAACCATCTGCAGTAGCAGTTTAAAAGTATTGGGAACAAACCTTGTATTTTAAATGAGTTGTGTAGGTAGAAAAAAATAGTTCTTCAATACTTTATATATTCTCTACATTTATTTTTCAGAAACAAAATTCAAGCTTTTGGAACTAATTAAGACTGTGATAACAGATTAATCCCCGTAAACCACTCTCTTCAACATCTTGCTATGTGCCATGATTTTTTCCATAGTTCCCACTGGCTGCAGCATAAAGTCTGTGTCATCTAAAGACCTCAATGATAAGCCTTAAAATATATAATTTATGATTATCTAATTAATTGAAATATCTGTTGATCCTCGTTCATACATTCCCATTTTCTAATTTTATCTGTAAACCACTTCTTTCTAAATTTATCCATTAGAAAAAAAATACTTCTATTCTTAGAATCCAATTTCAATGTTATCTCATCATGCAGTTTCCCTTTCAATGTATTTTGTGTATTATTATTGTGTGTACATTAGTGTAGCTGTGGTTACGCTGCAGTGTTAGTGTAAAGGCCAGAGAACCTCTTTATGTGGATATTTGGGAACAAACCCCTGTTGTTTGGGCTTGTGAAGCAAGCATTTTTACCTGCTGTACTACCTCAGTGGCCTAAGGTTTTCCACATTCTAAATAATCTGTTTTATAAGAACTTTGTGCTTGAACAAATAACACTCTCTCCTTGAATCAACTTAACATGCTCCAGAGTTCAATCTTCAGTCACCTTTTCATCTTTATCAGGATTCTTTGTTTGGGGAACGTTTTCTACTTTGTATCTGTAAATACGTTTGCCAATGACTCACAAATTGATGCATTCTACCCTGTTATCTCATCACTATCAAGATGCATATTTCCAACTGCCTCCATGATTTCACTTCAGAAAGTTTAATAGGCTTTTCAAATACAGAAAGTTTAAAACAGAAATCATGCTCCTCCGTATGAAATTGCTCTTTCCCAAGCCTGGATAAAGATCATCATTCTCATAACAACTTAGTTGGAAACCTCGGTTTAATCTTTTGTATGTCTCTTTATTATTGTCCTTGTTCTTGCTGAAGGCAAAACTGAGGTTTTCTTTCTACCACCTTTCTTTCTTTTTCTTTTCTTTCTTTCTTTTTTTTTTTTTTTTTTTTTTGGTTTTTCGAGATAGGGTTTCTCTGTGTAGCCTTGGCCATCCTGGACTCACTTTGTAGACCAGGCTGGCCTCGAACTCACAGCGATCCACCTGCCTCTGCTTCCCGAGTGCTGGGATTACAGGCGTGCACCACCACACCCGGCCATCTACCACTTTTCATGTTGTAACCAACAGCAAAGACAGAAATGTCTGTCATTTCCCTATATAATCTATAACTTCGTAGTTTAAACACTCTCTTTCTGATTATGGTCACTTTAATCAAGCTGTACACATTTCCTTATATTCCTCACACATAGGAAAGCTTTTATTCAAGTACTTCCACAGCCCAGACTTTCTGCCTGAAATGTTCTTTAAGATTTCCTATGGCTGCCAGGTATGGTGGCGCATGCCTTTAATCCCAGCACTCAGGAGGCAGAGGCAAGGAGATCATTGTGAGTTCAAGGCCAGTCTGTTCTACAAAAGGAGTCCAGGACAGCCAAGGCTACAGAGAGAAACCCTGTGTTGAAAAACAAAACAAAACAAAATAATACAACAACAACAACAACAAAAAACCCAAAACAACAAAAATGATTTCCTGTGGCTTATTCCTCTCATCTACTAAGTCTTAGTCTAAATGCTATGTTTTCCCTAATGTCTATTCTTACAATCCTATTTGAGAGTGCCATTCTCCCTGCTCTAATATATTCACTTCTGTCTATTCTTTTTATCAAGTCACTATTTATAGTTTCTATTGATATCTTATAATTTACTTCATCTACTCTAGTACAGAAGAGTCACATAGCAGTGACTTATATGTGTTAGTCATAGATAATTTTCAAGTTGATTTCAAGACTAGATCAAGTTTGAATGAACAAATCTTTCCAAATTTAAGATCTTTGATTGATTATACACAATAGTGAAGTTATGCATTTGTGTCTTATTTTGATTCTCAATTTGGTATCTCCATTGTATCAGTGTCTGCTTTGTCTCTGTTAGTAACATTTCTGTCCACAACGCTCAGAATCTTGCTTTGTACATGAGGTAAATACCAATATTATTTTCCTACAGAGAAGATAATTCAAATAACATAATTTGTTAATGATACAGTTAATTTTAATGAATAATTTTTTAAGTTCACATCCTGAAGGCAGCCCCCTTCCCATCTCTCTTCCTGGTCCCACTCCTCCCCTCCTTCTTTCTTTCCCCAATTTCCTTCTTAGTAAAGGGAAGCCCCATTCAACCCATCCCAGCACGTCAAGTTACATTAGGATTGAGTGCATCCTATTCCACTGAGACCAGGCAAGTCAGCCCTGCTAGGAAATGTGGTCCAAAAACAGCCAACAAAGTCTAGTCTAGTCCACTTGCTAGGGGCCCCACATAAATACCAAGCTACCCATCAGTTACCAATGTGGCCTACGTCCAGACCACACATGCTTGTTGGTTGGTGCTTCAGTCTTTGTAAACCCCCATGGGCCTAGGTTAGTTGATTGATTCTGTTGTTCTTCTGGTGGAGTCCATGATCTTTCCTGGTCCTTCTACCTTTCCTCTACACTTCCACAAGTCTACCTGAGCTCCACTCCATGTTTGGCTGTAAGTCTCAGCATCAGTTTCAATCCACTATTGGGTGGATCCCCTCAAAAGGCAGTGATGTTAGGCTCCTGTCTGTAAGCATAGAAGAGTATCATTAATAGTATCTACTGATTGGGCATTCCCTCATTCTCTGCTCCCTTTTTATCCCTGCACTTCTTGTAGGAAGGGTAAGTTTTGGGTTGAAAGTTTTGTAGATGGGTTGGTGTTTCCCTCCCTCTAGTAGGAGTTCTGCATGCCTAAAAGGTAGCCACTTCAGTCTCCTTGTTTTGTTGTGTTAAAAGTTATTATTTCTTATTTTCATTTTTGTTGTTGTTGTTATTATGTTGTTGTTGTTGTTTTCAATAAATCATAAACATAGTTTTTCCTCATCACCCCCCATGTTCATTCCTCCTCTGTTTCACTTCACAAAAAGAGTAGTCCTTCCATGGGTATCAGCCTATCACATCATAACTATATACAATAAGACTAGGTACAAACCTCATCTATCAAGGCTGAACAAAGGAACCCAGTAGGAGGAAAAGGGTCTCAAGAGCAGGCAAAAGAGTCAGAGACACTTCCACTTCCACTTTTAGGAACCCCACAAAAACATAAAATATACACCATAGCATATATGTATAGGACCTAAGCATAGACCCATTCAGATTCTATGAATACCACTTCAGTCTCTATGAACCCCCATGAGCCCTGCTTAGTTGATTATTGTGGGCTGTGATGTTCTCTAATGCTTTGGCTCCTACAATTGCTGTTTCTGTCTTCCATGGGGTTCTCTGAGCTCCAAGGGGAGAGACCCAGTAGAGATATCAAAATTTGGTTCTCTCTCTCTCTCTCTCTCTCTCTCTCTGTCTCTCTCTCTCTCTCTCTCTCTCTCTCTCTCTCTCTCTCTCTCTCTCTCTCTCTCTCTCTTTCTCTGCCAAATGTTTGACTGTGGATCTCCCCATCTGCTCTCATCACTGCTGGCATAAACCTCTTGAACTAGGCACTGATCTAGACATCTGATGTCTGGCATAGACTCCAATAAAGTAGGGAGTCCCTATCCCCAATGAATAATTATTAAACATAAATGACTATATGCAGAGTCTTGGTTTTCCATGCTTAATCACAACAAAAGTAACAACAGGAATTTGGAAAGCCATTAGGTATCTAGACAGTTTTCTGTATACTATACCTCATTGTCATTCAAGTTGACTGATTTCTGTAGCTCTTCTGCCTTTCTACCACTTTCCTTAGTCTTCAACTCATTCTCATACTTAACTGTTTGCTCACATTCATAACAAAAATGACTATACACAACTTTCTATGTAACTCTCATTCAAAGATCACTTGAATCATTCTAGCTTTGACATCTCTAGTCTAGAAAACAAAAGCTGTAAATATTTAGTACATTAAATTTTACTTGTCTTTTCCCGGACATTTAAATGGTCTTTGTATTAATCACCTACTTCAGGGAAATCTGTGTGGTTCAGCAGACTGCCAGTGGAAAACCAAAATTCAGCCAATCAAATAATAAAAAATATTATAAGTAAGTAGAAAGATTCATTCTCAATATTAAATGGAATACCTTGTCCCATTCATTTTTCATTCTCCTTAAATTGATATGCCAATTTACTTTGTCTTATCGTAAAATGTATATGCTTCCATGTTATAGTAGTAAAGGAATGAAAAACTATGCAAAAGTTTAAAAGCCAGCATGAGTGAAAATATACCTGTTCTGTTTGCATTTACAGCAGTGTGAACTACTTAGCCAAAGCACACTGAGGTATCATTGTATCTAAACAGACACAGACACACACACACACACAATTTAAAATAATTATATATGTGTGTATGTATGCATATATGAATAAAATTTATGTTTATATATAATATATATAATCATTATGAACTAAATTCACCCCCATGCCATATTCATTTCTTTGTCATTATCTTGGTAGTCAAAAAGATTTGAACTCTGAGCTTTCCACACAAGTCCAGAGAAAAAACATTACTTAACAAAAGCTGCACAAAAAATTTCAAGAGAGAGATTCACTCTTCTTGATGCTTTTATTTACTTCTTTCAAAGGAAAATCCATGCTTAACAGTCTGAAATGTTTCAAACACGTCCGTACATTACCTAACATCATTCTCATAGAGTCTTCATGGTGCCTCTCTTTTTCAAATGAGCAAAGTTGTGACTATTTTAATGACAAAACTGTGCTACATGGCTTTCTGAGCTGGATCACACAAATTTACACAGTTCCTGTCTTCTATATTAGACTATGGAAGCCCAGAGAAACAGCGAAGATATATAGGCCTTCCAGCCCAGGGAGTGTCCTTAACAAAGCCCACTCTTTACCCTTCCATTCTAGCTGCCAGAACTGTAAGTAACCATGTTCAAAGGGTATTCTCTGGCCACTGTTTCAATGTACAGAGTTTTCTTTAAGTCATTCCAGCAACTGAGTCAAACTATGAGCATTAACTCTCTCTCTCTCTCTCTCTCTCTCTCTCTCTCTCTCTCTCTCTCTCTCTCTCTCTCTTTCTCTCTCTCTCTCTCTCTCTCTCTCTCTCTCCTCCTCTCCTTTCTCTCTCCTCGCTTTCTCTTCTCTCTCTTCTTTCTCTCTCTCTCTCTCTCTCTCTTTCTCTCTCTCTCTCTCTCTCTCTCTCTTTCTCTGTGTGTGTGTGTGTGGTGTCTGTGTAAGTGTATCATATGTGTTCAATGAAGGCAGAGGCTAGACAGGAGCTTTTTAGTCCCATTAGACTGAAGATACAAGCAATTTTGAGAGACTTGATGAGGATTCCAAGACCCAAACTAGGGTCTTCTGTAAGAGCAGCAATTGTTCTTAATTACGGAGCTATCTCTTTATGCCAATAGGATCTTAAGCTTTCTTGTCAAGTAAGAAATAAATAACTGAAATAGAGGTCAAAACATCAGCCAGTTCCTTTTTTCCTTTGAGAAGTCTATCCACTAAAAATAAACAAAATGATTATAAGTAGTGATGATTTAAAATGAATGTGATAAGCTTTATATTAAAATATTAGTGGATGAAACTCACTATAATTTCTGAATCTCCAACTTCCTCACTACAAAACAAGGAAAGCATGTGATGTAATTTTTAAGAGCCTTTCAGTTTTGCTCTTAGGCCTTTTCAAGATGTTTGTTTGATGCACCAAATGGTGGCATATGGGCATGATTTATTTTCAAAATATTTAGCTTGTGCATTTTACTACCATCCTTATAAGTTTTCTCTAAGATAACTTCTATTCTAGAGATGACGTTAATTGTTCATTTTTAAAGGTAGAGTTGTTATGTCTATCTTTCTTGAATTATTCTTATAGAAGGCATGTAGTATCTTTACCTGAAAGATTTCACACACTTTCCTACCATATTCAGATGAGCAGCTCTTTCAAAACCACACCCACACCATTCAGTGGGTGAACTATAGGGGTTGAAATATATATAGATATTTCTAAGCAAATAAAAGTGTGTGACTGGTTCATGTGTGTATTGCTCCTATCTGTTATTTAATCCATTGGCAGAGATGACAATACATTCATCAATTATTTCTTCCTTAACCATTAATTTAAGCCCTTAGTTATTAATTCATTTAATTATGCATTAGCTATTCTAAGAAGTTCTTCCTAGTTTTCAAGTATTTCCTTATTGGTGAAAGACCACTGAGCATTAGTGAGCAAACTAAAGAATTCAAGACATGGTGACCGGAATGGGAAATGTATAGCAGTTAACCAAGGAAGTTTAACTGCTGAAGAAGTTCCTGAAGTAACCTTCATAGCACAGATTGCAGGTATCGGTCTTTTGAAAATGAAAATGGAGAATGGCATTAGAATAACTATAGAATTATTTTTTTTACTAAGATCATATTGAAACTTATTATTATCCACCCCTGGTACTTCAACTAAAACGTGAAATAGTTGTGCTGAGGCAGTGAAGTTCTCATTAAGTAGCCCTGCTTAGGCAAAAGGTGATTGTTCACCTTCTGTGCTTAAAGCATGTATTGCTCAGTGCAGATAGAGCTGTTCCTCCACACTCCTCTTGATGGTGCATAATGGACTTACATGCGCATATCAGGAGGAGAATAGACCTTAATTTGCAATATTAAGGAGCAGAGACACATAAAAAGCCTTCATTAAAATAGTAAAAGTTGGCTAATCCAGTGAGAGCTGAGAGATGTGTTCCTATGGGAGGAAAATTCCAACCTCCAGCTCCTTTCTTATCTCAGTTTCTGATATTTAATAAGAAAGAAGCGAGAAACTCAGAAAGTCCCAGTTATCTAATGGCCATTGGAGTGCTACCAGACAGCCCAGAGATTAGCACATGCTCTGCTTTCTGCAGAACACAACAGCAGGGTACAATAAACAATCATGGGATCCCTCAAAATGCCAAGCAACAGATGCACTGCTCATTTTTTGTCATCTTGAGCTAAGTGGTAGGAAAATAATGCCTTTACTGCTTTTGTTTCCACAGAGACATTGATAGCCTAATCACAGCTGTGGGCTTATAGCCATGTCAATGGATAGTTGCATGCTTCGCTTTTCAACCTACATTTACGAAACACCACTGTCTCTATAATACCTAGAGTGGAGGTTTCTGAGTCTATATTTTTGGGTTGTTTAAACTATGAAACAATGCCTTGTACAGAGATTATTTTTTTATATGAGCCACAAGTTAATTTGGTGATTTCAGAACTAGAAACTATATATTTCTGAACATTTTAAATATTTGATTAAAGTAAACATGGTTCTAAATAATGTGCTTTTTTTCTCTCTTAAAAGTAGATGGGAAAGCTTAAAAGGAGGTGAAGGAGGGGAAATTATATAATTACATTATATTCTTCAAAATTAGGAAAATAAATATTTAATGCTATGAGGAAATTACTAGTAGTTACTAAATACTAGTGTTAAATAAATGGCTGTGATATTTATTCATATATATCTTGAGACATTGTTTTGATACCTAAAAGTCATATGATATCTTAGGCTCCATCACAATAAGTGAAACAGTCAGGTTGCAATAATTTATCTATCTATCTATTTATTTATCTATTTATGTATGTATTTATTTATTTACTTAATGTGCCAAGATTTAAATGCGGGGATATTTTAATAGTGTCACATATAAACTTGGGCTGAAATAAGAAGAATTATTCCTGTGATAGATGAAACATGGATCTGTAGACCTACACAAATGACTATATACATTAGTAACAGCGAAAGTTATATACAACGATTAGTGTGGTAGTGCTCTAGGGTTTCTACAGTAAGATACCACAGCATAGATTTGCAAGAGAAATATATTTTGTAAAAGGTTTGGAATCTTGATGTTGATGAGCAAGACATTGGTGCAGTTGGCTCTGCTCTGAGTTGGGTTCAGGGAGTGTAAGGGGTGCCTCACCTTGCCTGCTTGTTTTGATGCCCATACATACACTTCAGCATCTTCCAGTATATCCAAAGTTTCCTTTCTTAGGCTCCACAAGAAGACCAAAACAGCTGACTAGACAAGGCCCAGGGTTACTTTTGGATACTGAATCACCAGCCAAAGACCATGCATGGACAGGACCTAGGCCCCCTACACAAACGTAGTCAATAAGCCCTTACTCTTCACACGGGTCCCCTAGTAAGAGGAGAAGAGGCTGGCTTGTACTTGGACTCTGTTACCTGCTTTTCAATCAATTCCCTCTGGCCTGGCTGCATTGCCTGGCCTCAGTGGAAGAGGATGAGCTCAGTTCTGATATGACTTGATGTTCCTGGGAGGGTTGGCTGGTTTCCCTTTGAGGACCTCCCCTTTTCTGAGAAGTGGGGGAAGGCAGATAGAGGCAAGAGGGAAAGAGGGTGAAACTGGGAGGAAAAGAGGGAGGAGCTATTATCAGGATGTAAAGTGGAAAATAAAAAAAAAACACCAATCAGGATAAATAAGATCTCTTTCAAAAGACCATTCATTCTAAACTTAGTGACCTATGTGATGGCCTTTTGTCTTAATGAAATCTCAGTCTCACAGTCTCACATACTGGAAATTACAGCTTACATATACAAACTGGGGGACAAATGCAAATTGTAATGATTAATTCTTCATTTTGAAAACTCAAGAGAGGGATCTGGAGAGGCTTGGTGGTTAAGAGCACTGACTGCTCTTCCAAGATCCTGAGTTCAATTCCCAGCACCAAGATGGCAGCTCACATCTGTCTGATGCAGTTTTCTAGTGTGTGGATGTAATATAGACAAAGTATCCATACACATTAAATAAATTAATTAAAACAAAACAAAACAAAAAAAACTCAAGAGAGAACCATGATGCTAAAAAGCAAATTTTGAAAACCCATCTGGATTTTGGTTTATCGTAGAGAAAAACATTTGAGGGATTTTTTATTTGGTTTCGTTTGGTTTTTCTATGATGCAAAAACTATAATAAATTTTAAAAGGGATGTAGAAAGTATGAAATTCTTAAGAGCAGGTTTTGTATGAATCACATATACAGCAAGCCAATACCATGGTGTTATACTAAAATAATAAATAGTCACACCAGTAAAGATGAATTTTTTCAAAAACTCCTTGGAAGAGGAAGATAAAGGATAATGTTTGAATCAAGTCAAACTCAAATTGCTGGCTCTATGTGGAAACTCCTAGAAGACAGACATTGTTTCTTGGGAACAAGGGAAGAATTAAATGCCATTTTAGTAGTGTGAGGGTCACATTTTCCAAAAGCCATTAGCGCTATCCACCCTAACACACAAGCTTATGGTCCAGTTTTTCCAGGATTGTCCCAATGTATCCCTATGATTCAGCAATATTATGTCAGGTTGGCACCCTCCCAACTCAAAACTCTCCCCATCAGATAATGTGAGAATTCATCTATAACTGTGGCTCCTTCAAAATCAGTAGATGTCACCTGTACCCGCACTTGCTTACCAAATTACTTCCCTTTTGCCACTAAAGAAAAGCTGTAGGATCTAACATTCTATTATTCCTATCCTGGATCATAAGCTTAGGTACTGAGGAGAAAAACTCCTGTAATATTTTCCAAATTCTCATAATGTGACGTGTCCCGGCCCACTGGACAAATTGAATCAGGGCTCACCTGAAAGAGGGAGTGGGGATTAAAAGTAGGGTACAGAAATGCAAGAAATAACAATTCAAGTCTAGAAATTTCTGATCAAGACTCACTTTAATGCTGACTAGTAAGAATATATAGAGAGCAAGGTCAATAGGCTCTATTCTAATCCCACTCACCTTAGCCCCCAGGCAAGAATACAATAGCCTGAGTCACTCCCTGAAGAATTTCCTAGTTCTCTGGGTAACTCCCTGTAAGAGCTTCCTATTTCTCTGAGTAGTTCCCTGTAAGAACTTCCTTGATTCTCTGGGTGGTTCCAAGTTGGGACTTCCCTACTTCTTTCAAAGGCAAATAGTCCAAGGATAGCTTAGAGCACAAGAGGCAAAGGTCAGCAACTCGAAGGTCACAGCATGTAGCCTAAGCTCCAGATTTCTGACATGGCAGAGTTTAGCATGGCTCCCCGCAATAATGTACTCATCAGAGTAGATGGGGAAAGAATAGGCAGTAGGTATAACAACAGAATCCTGGACCTTTCTATTTACTAATCTTGAGACTGTTTCATACCTCATTTTCTTTAATTTTATCAAGGAAGTAGGATCACCATGATTGTATAGTATTCATTTTGCCCATTTCAGGGTTCAAAAGAATCAAATACTGATTAAATACTTGAAAATCATTTAAGTGTCATGTAACTGAAAATCATTGTCATTCTGTGTTCAGAGAAAAATACAACATAAAATTTAAATAAATATTTGTTTGAATTACCCAATATACTGAGAGTGTTCACTTGCTGTTTTATATCTTATTTACTCTGGCCTCAGATGACCTCACTTGTTTATATGGGCTTTGGTGTCTGCCATCTGAGCAGCTTGTACATACAATGTCTAGGTCGTAGCTAGACCATCCTAGCTCTTCTCTACGAGCCTCATGTCCACAAACTATTTTAGCTGTTTTTGAGAGAAGAGTAAGTGAATGAAAGTAGAAATAGCACTGCCTTTTATTTATCTCCCACTCTGTACTCTATTTCAGCTGCCTATATGTTTCTCAGGTATCTCAACTTAAAATTTTCCCTCTTAGTTCACCATTCGATATGATCATATTGCCAATAACTCTCCCTATGTGTCTGCTTTGATGGCTAAGTCTACCTTTGTGTTTTAGGACAATTCTTGAATCATAACTGCTAATTTCCAGTTTGATAAAAAAAATAAGTAATTAAACTTAGAATCTAGACAGACAAATAAACTCCACCTTTTCGAAAATATAATTTCAAAACTACCCAGCAAAGAGCTGTGTATATTTAAAAGGAAGAATACTTCGATTTCTACGCTCTCTGTTAAATGTCTTCTAAGCTTGTGGGAGGCACATGTTTCTTCTTAAATATTTGGATTCCCTGTGAAAACAATCAAAGTTCTATTGTACACAGTCTTGTGTGGATAGGACAAAGAAACAGTTTTAGATAAATAAATTCACAGATATTTGGAAACAATTTGCATACTCATATATACAATTGATGATTCCTCTCTTTGGGTTCCACAATAATGGACTCAACCAACCAAGCATGAATTGAAATATTCAAAACAAGTAGTCTATAATGTACATGAACGGGATTGTTTCTTAGCATTTTTCTTCTCATGGTAGAAAAGCAACATATTTTAGAACATTTACATTGTAAAAGTTAGTGTAAGTGAATTGACAACATCCTTAAAAGGATTAAGGCAGATTAAATGCAACTATATCATTTTACATAGCATGTTGAGCATATACAGATATAATTTTGAAAAAGTGAACTGAAATCAGTTATGATCAACTCATATTAATACTAACTTAGAACAATATGCCTTTTTTTCTCAAGCTTGACACAAATACAAGCACATAAATAGAATGGTAGACAATTGATTTTGAATTGTGCCTGCATCACTTACTGAATATTAACCTGGACAAGTGAACTAAACTCTAGCAAAGTGCTTTCGCCAAAAATAATTATTTAATTGTGTAAAAATACAACATCTCCCTCCTTAGACTCATGGTGAGGGTTGAGATGAGACATGAAGTCAAAGACTTAGTTGGATTCACAGCACTTGAGTGAAGTCTTAGTCGAAGGAGGCCATGCATCTGTCAATTTTCAGTTTATAGATCATCACCTATCAGTTGAAAGTTATTTTAAGTTATCCTTGATTCATTTCTCATCTTATCCTCTCTGACTTCAGTTTCTTCTGTTGTGATCTTTATTGATAGTTATAGTCAATGCACTTTTCTTATATCTGTCTTCACTTGTTTTATACTAGTGTCACCTTATTTAAATTATTTATTCACCTTTTAACTGCATATCCTAGCATTAATATATTAAATATCTAAATGAAATAAAAAGCAATTGATAGAGTTTTCTTTTTTTTAATATTTTATTTAATTTTAGTTTATGTGCGTTGGTGTGGGGGTGTCAGATCTTGGGGTTACAGACAGTTGTGAGCTGCCATGTGGGTGCTGGGAATTGAACCCGGGTACTTTGGAAGAGCAGGCAGTGCTTTTAACCACTGAGCCATCTCTCCAGCTCCTAGAATTTTCAATTGACAAGAAAAGGGTTGCAAGTGATTCTGACTGACTGTATACATATTTTCATGATATTAAATAAAACAGATTGGAGAAATTTTAATTTTTCTCAAACCTCTTATGTATTAAGAAGAAAACAAAGTAAACAATAGGCTGCTCACTCTTTTTTAATTGGTGATGTTTTTTCTAGGATGATTTCCAGATGTCCAAAATGGCACTGGTTAGCCAGCTTTGCATAATACCATCCAGACTCAGATGCAAATGTGATTGGGCCCGTCATAATGGCAGCCTGGTCTGTCGATAAAGCCAACTTCACAAGTTATCCTCTTATTCCTGCAATAGCTCCATGGTACATGCATAAGCACACACATGGGTGTGATAAATATTTTTAAATTGGTAAAAAAAAAAAAATAAGAGTATAGCAAAAGACCTATCTGTGGCTATCTTTAAGCAAAACTTTCTGCAGTCTACAAAAATTACAGCACAGGCTAGTGATATGGTTCATCAGGCAAGTGTAGATACACACACACACACACACACACACACACACACACACACACACTAAATAAAAATTTCAAAATGAGAAAGTAAGCGTGGTAACATTTTGTACACTATCTTACATGTTCTTTCAATTTGTACAGTGTCAGTACTGTACCTGTTATAGAGTGCATTTTTAAATGTGCTGTTTTTTCTTAATCAAGGTTTGAAATATTTCTGATACTCCTCCATAATTTAAAAAAAAATCAAATTCCTTCTATGAGAAGATACTACTTATTAAAATGGAATTTAAAATTACATTATGTGATGAAGTCATTGTATGCCTTGTGTTTTCTGATATGAACAGAGCTGAGAAATACCACTTCATGAAAGCCCCATTTTGTGAGCTTTTAAAAAATCATTTCATGACTGAATTTGATGCTTCAGTGTAAGCAGCACACATCTCTTCTGAGGCTCATGTGTCTCTCTTCAAAGGATGCATATGATTTATTTTGGACAGGTTCCTGAATCACTTTCAAAAGACAAGTTCATATTCATGGAAATAAACATAAAACATCCCTCAGTAGTCTAAATAAAGGGTCTCTTTTTATTGTTGCCTAAGAGACTTCATTGGAAGGCCCTCTTTGTGCTCGATATGCATTGGCTCATATTCATCAGTGTTGATAGTCTCATATGTGTCACTGTCCTGTAAAAAATCCTATCTGTTACCATTAATAAACAGTCCTTTTTCCTATTGATTTAGTCGCTTATCTGAGCTTCACAGACAACACCTTCCCTGCTTGTCTCAGAAGTCCAGTGTTAGAAGGAGGCTCCTTATTCCTTTCTCTCTAGCCTCATGACTTTTAAGTACACATATCTTTGACCTTAGATATTTTCTTTGTATCTCTCTGAAAACTAAATCAAGGCATTTTCTCATACCTTGCTGTACTGTTAACTCTCAGGCAGCCAACTGCCCGATCCATAATCAAGCCCCATCCCTTTACCTCAACTGACACTGGCAAAAATGGCCCGAGCGAAACTGAAATGTCTCTAAAATAACAGGCACAGAAGAAATTCCATGAGCATACACTCAAGCCCTGTTTTCTGCCTGACTTGCTGCCATTTCCTGAAAACAATAACATTAGTTAAATGGAACTAGCATAAAGTCTTTAGATCTGGTTCAGCAAATCGGCTTTATGACACATAAACTAGAAATTGGGAGGGAGAGCAGAAGCTTGTGCCCAATGCAATCATGAGCTGTGCTCAAGGATTCCAGCTCTACCGGAAAATTCCTGAAAAGAAAATGAGCAGGTTGAGCCCACCAGCAATTATTTTACTTTCATATCTACTTAGAAAATACTTTTTCCTTATAAATGAGGCATTCTCTATGATAATGATGTCAATTTAGAAAGAAGAGGCAGTTAGGAATTGGTGATGTGTTTTTCAACCCAGCCCCTTGGCATCACATTCAGGTCCCAGGTAATCTGACTTCAAGAAAAAAGAAACTGAGAAAAATTTTCAGAAAATTCTCAGTGTGGGAAGTGAGACATGAAATGGCTACAGTGGATGCCAGAATCTGGAGTGCACATATTCTAGCAGCCCACCAATGAAAAGGAAAACAGCTTCCTTCTCCTTAAACATTAAGAAAATTGGCCTCATGGAGAGACTTCACCAACAGCAAAACTATTGCCTTGTTAGAGAAAGATATGAACATAACTCAATCAAATGATCAGTAGTTTTTAACGTTAGTTTGAAGGACTGTATTGGCAGGGAAGAGCTTAAGTCTTTATCTCACTTTAGAAACATGGAGGAAGAAGTGTTGTCAAGAAGGGGGGGAGGCGATAGAGAGAGAGAGAGAGAGAGAGAGAGAGAGAGAGAGAGAGAGAGAGAGAGAGAGAGAGAGAGACTAATCTTAATACAAGGCTTCCCCACTTTTTCCCTATATTTGAGGGAACATTGAGATGAGATGCCAGTCTTACAAAAAGATAATAAAGGAATTTTTAAATACATAGTATGTGATATTTTTAAGCTTTGTCTAATTAGGTTTATTTGTAGAAATTATCTTGGTTAAAAAGAAAGTCATAAAATATGATATTGAATCTTGGAAAGCCAGGTAATGTAGAGGGTAGATAGATATTTGGAACAAGTATACCCATTGGTATGAGGCTTAGTCTGCCAGAGATCCAGGGAAATCACAATCAAATCAAAACCGAATCACTATCAGAAAACACACTGTCAATTGTACACACAGAAAAGTGCCCATAATATGGGAATAAAGGCTAAAGGCTCAATGTATCAGATTGACTGACTCCTTTTTACCTCTCCCTACCAACATCCCTGTCTTTTCTCTACTTGCATATAAATATATAAGGGTACTACACTTGGCCTAAATCTTTACAAAAAATAAACATGGCACATACATATGAAATGGAGAAAACACTTGAGAAAAACTCCATACATAAAATTGGAAGGTGTGTAACTGTAGTGCCTTCAGGTTGCTTTTCATGTCTGGATGCTACTGTGTCTCCCTTGCTGAATGCTGATTTCTAGCCTTGCTCACTGTTAGCAGTTTACCGTAAAATTCAAGTAGTATGTCACATGCGAGTTTGTGAAATACCAGTTAATCAGATACATTTAGTTCACTGCATATATTTTACTAGAATAAAGCATGCCATCTTTAAAGAAATGAGTTCTAAAATATGATAAAAGCGTGAACATGCTGTACCCTATGGAAACACAAAGGACTTGGAAAGCACATTTCTCATTCACGTAAACAGAGATAAATAGGTTAATTTTGTGTGCTTTATTTTGTCATTGCTCTTTGCCAGGAAATCATATATATGTTTTTCTATCAGAACCCTGTTTTAAAAGGGCATTTCCTCAAGACAAAGAAACCTCATATATAGTTGGCAGGAGTATGTTATGGGAAATTGAATTGTGTTAGCTGCCATTCCTCTAATTGCCATTTTTTTCCATGGGCATCCATTTTTCAACAATAATATTAGAAATAATTAATACCTTCAGGACAAGAACCTGAACTTTATGCAAATACAGAGTAAAGAAATCCAAATTATTTTTTAATGAGCTATATGTATTATATCTTTCTATCTGGAGTTCATCTGGACCGTGGCATTAAATAAGCTTAGAGTTAATTAAGCGTACAATACCCACTCCTGGCTGCTGTGTTTATGAGTGTGAATACACCAGCTCAGAGGCACTCAGGAAACATGAAGATACTTTATCAACACCTCACTCCAAAACACCTTGAAATATTTCAATCCTCTCTATGCTCTTGGGATAATTCTAGAAGCTCAACCTAATAGAGCTTTTTTGCAAACCATTACTTTTCTATTTATGTAAATATGAATTGCTGGAACTGAGAAAGCTTTCATTGTAAATGTTGATTTATATTAATAAGTGGTATAGCCAAACAATTGCATGCATGTACATGCACTTGTGGAGGTAGGATATCTCTCTCTGTCTGCAGAGATACTGGCTCAAGCAGAAGATTAAATGAGCAGATTGACTTTGCATTTCAGTGTGCTAAATTGAATACAGTCATAATAGAAAATCTCTACATGCAAATGAAATCAGAAGAGCTTTTCTAATTTTCAGGAGTGAATGAGAGAATCACTATTTCAGTTTAAAAAAAATCCTCAGATCACATATTAATAGCTGCTCATATTTTGGCACCAGCCAAACCAATGCAATTTTTACCTACTTGAAGGCTGTGTTATTGAGAAGTGTGAATCTGTTGGAACTAACCCTATTAAAATCTACCCTATATTTAAAGGAAACATCAATTACATGAGCTAATCCTATGAAAGTAAAACACCATGAATATCAAGAGAAAAGAAATCGAAATTCACTTCCCATTAGGGACTCGGCAGGGAAAGAAGAAAGAAGCAAAGTCGAGATGTATTTTCCATGGTCTAGGTCAGATTCTATCACACACCCTAAGGCCATATTTCTACAGTCATGTCAAAATCCTTTAAAAAAGAATGAATTGACATTTGAAGACTTTCTCAGTCTCTTCCATGTAATTCTTTGATGAAGCAACAAACTCCATCACCCTGAAGAAGGAATGCAATAGCAAAAAAGGAATGGATTTTGAGTCCATTCGAACTGGACCTTAAATACATATTTGCTATTCACACATTAATTACATTGAAAAAGTAGATAAATGTTCTTTTTTTGATAAATGTTCTTAAACTTTGTATTTTCCACATCAAAGAGAACTCACTTAACAAGCAGCCATTAAAAATAAAACACTCATGCATAAAGGACACTCAAGATTATCTGTTCACTATCTTCATCTTTTTAAAAATATTACTGATATTCTCTGATAATCTGTGCTATCTGTTGCTACACAGAACATTCAGGTAGTTTAATGTGATTTAGGATTTATTCTCTCATGTTCTGTTTTTCTCTCCAAGTTCAGCAGCTTTATGACATATATTATGTTTTTAAATACTTAAAGAATTTCTTTCCCCACAACTCATTTTATTTCTTTTCTATTTTTGAGGAGAAGAAAGGAGCACTAGAGAAAAAGAATTGGGATGTTTGAGCTTCTATTGGGAAGAATAAAAGACTCATGAAAATAGCTGGGACCAGGTATATACATATTTCTGATTCTCAGAACTCATTTTCAAATTCTAGTTTTGGTTGATAGGCTATCCATGTTGAAAGGGGCACTTTTACTATGATCCTTACCTGAAAGGAAGGGTCCAGATGAAAAAATCAAGCAGCAGCAATCATGGATATTTTCATTGTGTAGATCTGACACTATTATCGATGTAACTGTTTACTTTTTCATGAATCCGTATGTAGGTGGATGGAAACACTAATTGAAATCATTAAAAGCCATATATTAACTCATTATAAAATAAATGCATTTTAGTGTCCAATAAATAATAAAGATAACATATCTTCAATACTTTGTCAAATAATTGAATGACAAATTTTAATTTGCAGAAATAGTATCATTTTACATAAGTCAAGGATCAAAATTAAAACTGAAGAAGGAATTAAAGTTTTTGCAATTGAAATCATCTTAAATCCCTAATGATTATATTTCTTTTCTTTACCCGCAAAATTCTTAACAATATTCACTATAGATTCTTCTCTCTGACAGTTAGCACTTCTGTTTTCATAAATATGAATTTATGCTTACAGAGCAATGAAACCACCTTTGTAAGATATTTCTTTGTCCAATGCCCTGATTTTTGAAAGTAGCCACTCCTTAGTTATGTGGGCCAGGATTTGTTCCTCTAGAATTGCATATTCTAGAATAATCTGTACCTGCTAGTCCCTAAGAAAAACTCAAATCTGAAACTTTATTTTTGTTAATATTTATCAAAGCAGTCTGTGCAGCTTTTCAAAGTAGTGAACTAATGTGAAAAATCAAATAATATGTATTTGGTAAGGGAATTAGTTCTAATAATAACTATGTTTAATATGAACCAATACATTTCAGTAATTTACCCTGTAGATACATAGGCACTTTACTTCACATTTGACTTTAATAAAGATTTTTTGTTTCATTGAATTTTTCTTGTCTCTCTTTTGGGAGAAATTTATGAATATACAAAGAAGGAGCTGAAATAGAGTCATTCATTGGACACCGATGTTAAAATTAAATGAAATACTTAAGTATCCTACAAAGAACCAATCAGAGTCCAACTTTAGTAGTATATAGTATAGGAAAATGCCAGAGCAAAAAGTGTAAACCAGAATACTAACAAAATGTAGATCACAATCAAAATCCATAAATTCACTGATGTATATTCTCTGCAAAGGTGGTATAAAAGCACGCTGCCTCTGTAGAAACAAAGATGAATTTGAAAGTATTTCAGAAACAGAATGCAATTGTAAACACTTGTATTAGGCTTCAAACAATAATTGCAGAAATGTAAACAAAGGCATCTTAAAGTTTCTATTTCACATCAATGGATATTCAAGTATTTTCTTTAAACTTCATAAGTTTGCCAACAAAACACAGAAAGGACATACAATTCTTACAATATGTGCTATAAATTTGGGGGGGGAATCAAATTATATGTTTAAACTTATTCCAAGTGTTCTAGACAAAAGTTTGTTTTTCAAGTTCAACGTTATCTTATTGTCTATTTTCCATAATTTAGCATCCTTAAACTTGAGTGTCACAATCAGTGAAATTTCAGAGTAGGACATAATATTTTTATTTTCCTTTGTTGGTACTAGTGATAAGTGTATATGAAAACTGATGTCATCTGAGATTGACAAATGCATGACAATATTTTGCACATAAAATAAAGTAGATATGCTTTAGTTTACCTCTCATTATATGCACAGTGGTACGGAAAAGGAAGTCACAAAGCAGTGTTAAGAAACTATAACCTAGGGTGGGATTCATGATTCAGAAGTTAAAGAGCCCTGATCACTCTTGTAAGGGACCTAGGTTCAATTCTCAGCGCCAACATGGAAACTCACCACCATCTGTAGCTGCAAGTTTCAGGGATCCAGCGCCCTCTTCAGACCTCCAAAGGCACCAGGCATACATGTGGTATGAGACACACATACCAAACAGAACACCCATACACATAAAGTGATATTTTCTAAGTGAAATCATAACCTAGCAGTATGAATTGATAAATCTAAGTAAGCTCTAGAGAGTCTTTGTGAATGATAAGATTCACTTAAAAAGACAGAATGACAGCTCATGAATATGAAAGATGTGTAGAAAACATATCTCTGTGTGAAGCCCTAAATCTGAAAGAATTTCTCCATATTTTGTAGGTGAATATATAGTATTTCTTCCTTCCTGCCACCAGTGCAACTTTACAGATCTATGCAGTTCTCATGCTAAAAGTTATACACTAGATTAGTATACATCTAATAAATTAATGACATATTTTAAAATTAAGTGTTAATACGACCCCAAAAATCAGATGGGCATCTGATTGTGCCAAGTTTCTCCAGGGGCATGGAGAGATGACTGTTATAAAAACCTCTACTAACCTCTGAGATCTTCAGCTCACCTGGAGTGGCTGGGTGCTGAAAAGCTGTTTATAATTTGCATAGCTGAGTCTTGGTTTAGGATGCTTCCTAAAATACAGCATATACTTTGATTAAGCAAGATATTGCAGCCCAGGTTCATATCAGATTCTACCACAAAGCAATCATTCAGGGATGACTCTTTGGGTAGTGCGATCAATGAGGTATGTGTGTGAGAAACCAGCTCCAGATAGACTGAGATCAGATATCCGAGGTTAATGGGAATAATTGACAGGATCAGGATCTGGCAGTGATAGGAAAATACAAACAATCAAAAAAGTAACTTTGTTCTGAATGGTGGTCTGCTAAACGTTGTATTATGGTCAGGAATTGGGAGCTAGGAAGATCACCAGATATTTTTGGAGGGGGCGTGGTTCTGGTTTTTTAGACACGTTTTTCTATATAGCCTGGCTGTCCTGGAAGTCACTCTGTAAACCAAGCTGTCCTCATTGAACTCACAGAGATCAGCCTGCCTTTGCCTCCCTGAGTGGTAGGATTAAAGGTGTGTAGGTATCGTACCTGCGTAGCAGGTTTTTAAAAAATATCTTACACCTACGCCTACCCTTCCAGTTGTGCACAGGGCAGTTGGTATGATACAGGTTTAGGAGATGGCAGCTTGCTTTCTTATTTTCCCATTGCTGAGGATGGAACCCAGGTTATTGTGTATTGGCAAGCACTCTACCCACTGAGCTCCAGTTCCAGCCCCAGGTTCTAATTTCATTAGGCCATCTCTTTACAAGAAGACAGATGAACAATGAATTATATAAACAACAGTATTTGTAAAATAAACTGGATTAAGGAACAGCCCTCTTTTCCTACATAGGCAAGAGAAGAACCGCAAGCATCGTCTTATAAAGTTGTGTTTACGGAACACTCCATCTTGTTGAGTAAGGATGCCCTAAACACTCTGGAGTTGCTGACGACTTTGCATGGCATAGCTGCCAGGTTTCCATGGCTTTGCGTTTCAGTCTGGCACAACTAGCAGTTCAAGCAAACTGTTTCACAAGTATATTTGCAAAATAACAAAAGATTCAAGTACACTTAATTATGTCGGTGAGGCTGATGGATCCAGGCATTAAAAAAAGGTCTCCAAGTCAGAGGCTGCACTTTTCAAAAGACAATCATTACTCAAGGTCAGAGCGCAAAAAGTGAATTGCTGCATGCCAGAGACAAGGCTGAGATGCTCTGTGGCTCACTCAACTCCTTTCTGAAATATCTCTCTTTAATAAAAAACAACAATAAACGACAAGAAGCCAGGTATATAGAAAGGCTGGATGTTATGAGGGGGTCTCTGGACTATTAACAAATGGGCCCGTGATACAGGTGGTATGTAAGGCCTAGATGAGAAGTAAGATGATGAGACTAAGGTGTAGCAAAGAGAAAGGACTCCCCAAAGGTTAAACATTCATTTATCCAGAAGGAAGGAAGATTCTTATATTGCTCAGTCTCAAAGCTCATTCCTCCAATCTCACATAACCCTCAGCTTTCCCACCAGTACAGCCCAGGCAACAGCACTTTCCCAGGATGATGGCTTCTGTCACCACACTCTTAAGTTTTGGCAGCAGATCACTGTTTTTATTTTTTTCAACACTCTTAAGTTTTGGCAGCAGATCACTGTTTTTATTTTTTATTTTTCAAGCCATACTTTTCCAAGGTACTAAAGATTGACAGTACTATTTCATGAAGTTTATTGTTCACACAAAACCATTACAAAGTACAGTAGGAGACAGAACAAATTTGATTTCAAAGTTGACTTTTTGTGCTTGGAGCATGTGATGAGGGAGAATGTGCCGACAGCTCGAGCTTACTCAAGCTTAATGACAGATCTAAATTGGAGCTTAGAGATAAAAGAAATTCTTTAGTGATGCCTCGGTTGTCATTGATTGCTATGAGCAATTTTAAAGCTATTCAAGATGAGAATTGCCAGCTTGGTTCTGAAAGGAGAGAAGGTGGTAGGTAAGATTAGAGGCTGGTGCAGACGCTATCTTGGTTTAAAAGGATAGAGGTTGGTTTTATATTGCATGCATAGGTGACAATCATGACAACATATAGATGTTTATCAGCAGGAAATGACTCAATGACTTCTCAGGGTAGTTATGTACCAGCTATGCGGAGGAAGATAAGAGCCACATGCAGCTTTCTTGTAAGGGTCACCAGGCAAAGTGGGTAGGAGGAAAAGGACGGGTGCTAAGCCTAGAAAATGACAAAAAGAATAACAAAAAATCATTTTCATAAATTATAGAATATTGTCCATCTACCTAATAGAGATCTTTGAATTAAAAAACAAGAGTCCATTTTGAAAAAGTCAATTTCCTCAGATGAAATCAGGTGCTGGGTTGGGACTAATCCTTGTGGCCCCGCAGACAATTCTCCTGACTTAAAATAAACCCTGTGTTTCCAGTTATGAATTGGACTGAATGGTGCCTGGCTAAACATTGTTGTGACTAACTTTAAAAGCTGCTTGCTCACCCAAATTTGTTTTTAGAAAATGCCAGAGCCACAATAGCAGGCTTCTGGTGTCCTTGTTCCTCTTAGTAAATAATGAAAACTTTCTAATGTACTTATTTTGTTGTTTGAGTGAACCTATGTAGGAAAACCTGGATGGTGTCAGCAAATCAAATGTAAATATTCTAAAAAATAAGAGCAGTATTTATAACTCTAAATCATCTAACGTCTGAGGAAACTTTTCAGTCCACAGCTGTTACATTCACTGATACAGTCAACAGTGTGAGGTCATATGTCTTCATTTGCTTCTTTGTTACTAGAAATACCCCTAAATGAAAAAAATTCTATTATATTCTGTTCTGCACTGAGGTCTTTAGAGTACTCTACTATTTTTCCAAAAAAAGAAAAGATATTCAGTTCATTCCTGCTTCATCATTGTACTATAATAGAAAGAGGAAGTGCTCCTATAAACACATTCATCTCTGTGTATCTGTTCCTTGGCAAGGTATATAGAGTGTTAGTGTCTTGCTGAAGTAAAACATCTCTGACTTCTCAAGATCCTTCTCCAAAATAAGAGAACACTCACTACATAAGGTCTGTTATTCAAATAGATGTGGAAAAAAGCTAACACAATATTTGAAATTCCACCAGAAGATATTTTATCAACATAAATAATGTTTGCTTTGTTTTGTTTTGTTTTTGGTAAGCTTGTTCAGAGGTGAAATTACTGAGGAATAGAACATTTATAAGGAACACTTCCATATCATAGTTTTTATCTGTGCAACAACCAAGTGTTTACTTCTAGACCTTCATAGAACATTTCAAGGTTGGTGTTAGTACTCTAGTACCTGAGTGGGTAAAGTGATCTGGGCCTTATAACACTACATCTGCAGCTTCCTTCGCTGACATAATGAGCTGGGGTCTTCCAGTACCCACACATTTCTAGCAGAACAAGTTACCCAGCCCCAGACAAATGTCTTACAACAGAAATTCCAACAAACTCTGGTGATTTTGAAAATTAGAAGAAAAATGATAAACATTATTCATAAGCCTGAATGAGATGGCGGGAACTGCTAATTATTTCCAAGAATAAATTTAAACAGGTTCTCTAAATATAACTGACCACTGACAACAGCAACAAACAGTTGGCTTTGGGTGAATATTTGACTAATATCTGTAACTTCAATTTATAGCATTTCATATCTTTTAAGGAGAACTCTACTATATGTTCATTGAAAAACTTAATGATACATGTGAGCTGTTTTCTGTTCCTCTTGTGAATGCCTAAATGACAGTGTATTTTCATATAGCCCTAAATGACCAATAATTAGGAAGTCTAAAATGTACATTAGAAACATATAGTGAAAAAATAGTCATTTTAAAATGAATTCTGCCAAAAAATTGGCAATCTTGGATGCAGGCAGATTTGACAACTAAATTTTTCCAAGTCAGGATAAACAAGTCATCAATGGTTCCTGCCTCACAAATATGTCTGTCAGATATATTGGGCCAGAAGATGATGATGCTTGCTTCAATTTTGGACAACTATTCAGGTAGCAAACCATCCTTCATCTTCTTATTTGGGAATCTGTTAACCTGCACTCCCTGTATACTCAGGTAATCAATTTTATTCCTTTTCAAGTCTCTGACAGGGTTGAAGACCAGATAGTTTACAATTAATCTTAGTTGCTTAGGGGTTAAGATGTTTTTAAGTACAGATAGATGTTTTAAGTTGATAATGACAAAATGTTATGGAGATTGATTTACATTCAGAATTTTAGATACACCAGGATAGGAAAAATGTTTTCTTTAAGGCTGTCAAATACACATAGCCAAAACATTAAGAATGTAACATTTGTATAATTCCTGAGTGTTTCATGGTTCTTCTTGCTGTAGATAGTTTACTGCATATATGTATAATAATATAAATGTATATATAAAAAATATTTAAGAAAAAAAGGAAAAATATTTTTCTAATGTTGGCTGGATTTAAATTATATCTTATTTTTTATTATACTAATACCAATGAAAGTAAACTTTTATTAATAACAAATATTTTTGTCATTTAAATAAACATTATTTATTTTATTTTTTATAGAAAAATATTTTTTCATACAATATAGTCTGATCACTAATCTTTTTTCTTAAATTCTTCCCAAATCCTACCCACATCCAAACCCTCTCTTAATCTCTCTAAAAAGGGTAATTTTAAAGGGGTACTTTAAAACACCTTTTTTCTCTTTGTTATTCGAAGTGGGAGAAAAAATTATCTTGCATGAATAAGCATGATTTTCTCTGTCCAGATATATAGACTGGACATAGATGTTTTCAGCATAATGAGAAGCACTTTAAGTTCTGTATGTACTGAGTGTGTGTGTGTGTCTGTGTGTCTGTGTGTATGACATATATATGTACACATACATATGACAGAGATGTTTTTAGTGCAATGAGAAAAGCGCTTGTAAGTCTATACATAAAAGACAACCAGAGCAGATTCAAAAGGTTCACCTTGTGTCTATGATAACAGTAGTCAGTACTTTACCAGGACTAGATTAATAACTTATCCAAAATTTGTTGATTAATGTCAAATTTTTCAACTTTAGAAGTCTTTTTTTTCTTTTTGAGTTTAAATCAAATTTTTATTCTTTTTGTTTGTTTGATTTTCTATTTTTGTTTTTTAATTAAACATCTTTTATAGCTTTTCATGGGTCAAGATGTTTTTAGACCTAGATAGATGTTTTAAATTGATAATGACAAGATGTGATGGAGATTTATTTACATTCAGAAATTTAGATGCACCAAGATAGGAAAGATATTTTCTTCAATGCTGTCAAGTGCAAATAGCCAAAACACTAAGAATGTAACATTTATAAAATTCCTGATTGTGCCATGGTTCTTCTTGCTATAGAAGTCTTAATAACAGCAGCATAGCAAGAAGAAAAAAAAATATGAAACATTTTTCATTTTTCACATAAATCACTTTCTTAAACCTATACAACTTGCCTTTGCATACCTTAAATTACTTTCTTAGACCCTCACAACTTAAGCTTTCACATCCTCTGACCTATGTAACTAGCATTAACATACCCTAAAGTACTTTCTTAGACCCTCATAATCCTCATAAATTTTAAACTTTTTCATTCTATCCAATTATTTACCGTGACAATCAACACAAGTGGTTGATTACTTAGAGCCCTCATCACAAGCCAAGTTTGTTAAATAACGGAATAGTACAAAGTGATATCGAATCCTCTTTTGTGAGTATATCTCTTTCAGTGAGAAGCCTATCAGCAATGAAAACTGTATTTGTGTCTGCCTTTCTCATAGGGGACTTAGTTGTTCTAGAGATGTGGGGTCTGATTTTACATATGAAATGAACTGACCGGGCAGCTGCAGCCCGGGGAGGAATTGGGTATCTGATGTTGCTAAACTGATGAAGTTAGTTGGCCATCAACAGTCTCAGGTATCTGAGAAAGATAACTTATAGCAAGAAGTATAATCTAAATGGCCTCTGCATCAGCTAAAGTTACAGAATTACCAGATACCTGAAAAGTTGCCCTTAGCTCTCTTGATTGCGATGGCTTCCTTGGGGTACAGAGGTTATAAGTCTTCAGATGCCACACAGGACAGTATTACATCTTCACCTGGTACACAGGACAGCACAGCCTTTGCCCAAGAGACTCAGAAGGTCTGAAAGGTTTTCCTGTAACAACTTGGGAAAACTGACCTCCATTAGCCAGGGAGGAGAGGGCATTCAACCCAACAGTGTCAACAGTCTGTGCAGGGCTCTGGCAGCAGACAAGGCATGATGCAGTTCTTTGCCCAGTGCTAGCATTACCACAATCCTCTGGAGTCATTTGTGACTCTTCTTTAGAGACCATAAGGTCATTTCTAATTACTAGGACTTCTGTCTATCATGACTGTTTTTCATTAAACATTTTAAATGCCATATTCAGCATATCTCAGAAAAATATGTACCATTATCTACTAAGTATACATGACTTAAACAATCTTCACATGTTGTTAATTACTTATTTTAGGCATAAACTTTAGGCTTAAAATATACACACGAGATTAAATAAAGATTGTTCTTGTGAATCAATTCCACGTGTACCTAGCACAACTATGAGTGCAGTTCTGAGCACATTAAAGAATTTGACCATTTGTAAGGTAACTGGCCAACCATTAGCTTGCATGTCTTAGTTATCTTTAACAGTATACAAGTTAATAGCTTGTATTAAGATTGAAATTTTGCTATTTTATTCCCATTAAGTTTTCCCACTAAGTTTTGAAACACAGTCCACGGGGAGACTGGCAGTTTTACTTTCCTGGTCCTTTGATAGAGCACTACTACAAAATATCACAATCTTTTTGTATGACTCTGTATACCCAAATATCTAACAAAGATAGCAAAGAGAAAGAGGTGAGACATATATCTTCAAATCAGTTACTGTCAATCTCAATAGACTTGAGGAACATATAGAAGTAATTTAGCAAAAATATCGAATTGAGCAAACATCTTGTTACTTTCGAAATTTTCTAGAAGCCTGGTATTGAACAATTAGTAAAGACATAAGCAGTTATACAACTATCTCCATATCAGTTTCTGCTAACCTGAGTTTTCCTTTGTAACCTTATGAATTAAAAAACTTTATTTATTAAACAAATCTTATTTATCAAGCATGCTGTTTCTTATTTGAATTTTATGAAATTCTGGTGGTGAGCACAGTTGGCAAAGACATAAATACTTAGATGTATATGTCTAAGTCAGTTTCTGATAATGCAAGTATATTTTATAACTTTAGAAATGTATCATCATATAAAAATCCATCCTAATCCAAAATATTGTTGCGTTTCCAAAATATGTTGTTGCCTCCTTAGCCTAAACAAGAGACACAATGATAAGCAGAGGGTTCAGTAGGACTAAAAAGTTTTATAATTCTTGCTTTAGTTGATTTATTCTACAAGGCCATCTTAATCAAGATGGTTAAGTTACATTGCATGTACTCTCTTTTACACTTCCCTGGAAGCCACATAGCTGCTTCAATCCTAGTGAGGTCATCAGGCAAGATGGAGGTAAGCCATATGGTTGCTATGTAAACAAGAGTTTAGTCACATATATAATATATTGTAGCTAATTAAGGCTAAATATATAGACTGCTTTAACTATAAGCCTTTGTTATAACTACAAAAATAATACTTTGTTACAGATTTTAACCATAACCAATTATGTTACATATCCTAAGATAGAGCATCCACAATGGTTTTAAGAGCATTTTTTGAGAACAGAGAGCAAAGAAATTGTAGAAATAAAATATTTTTTAGAATGGAAAGTAGAAAAACTTTAGAGATACGATACCTTTGGGAGTGTAGAGCAGAGAACAGTTAGATAAAAGAGATTTGGGGATTATTTGTTTTGCAATGGAAGAAGTTATTACCTTATGAGATAAATTGAAAATCTAGTGTGCCATCTTTGGCCATTGAGCTATAATGATCTCAAGTCACTTGCAGTAAGACAACAAGGCTTTAATGAAATTGTTAAGTTTAAAGAGAAAGAGAGACAGGGTCATATAAGGCCTAGGAGAGTGTAAGGAACTTAGAGACCTAGGAGACTATAAAGAAGCCGTGGACCTCCAGGAAGGAGATGAGAGACTGAAAGGACAAGTTTTCAGATAAGAACTATACCTGAGGAAGGATTCAATAGTGTAGAGGCTCAGAGGTGTGTAAAGCAGCTGTGGGGCTTAGCAGGTAACTCCTAGTGATAAGAGAGGGAACCCCAGGAGGAAGCTGAGAACATGTGCAGAGGCAAAAAAGATGGGAGAGAGGGGTAAGTGTCCTAGTGACAAGAATCTTAAACTAGGGTGTTCCCAAGCCAACTGATCAGATAGAAATGTCCCAAATTACAGAAGACAGGCAGGCATCTCTTCCCATGTGATGGGGACCCCGGAGAGGGAAAAGAGCTTTCCGGCACATAGGTGTGGCATTTGTAGTAGTAAAAGCAGGCATCTCTAGGGTGACACTTAACCAGTAGAGAAGAGACAAGTGACTGGAGCAGGTAAAAGAGAAAACAAGGGACGAGGTGGACTAGGAGAGGCTTATGGGAAAGGGGAAGTTTCATACAGAGAGACAAGAGTAAGTGTCTTAGTAAAGAGACACCCACAACAGTGTAGCAGGCCAGAAACATGGAGCGTTGCCCAGGTCATAGGCACCCGAGGGGGGCATAGCAGGCTCCAGGACACAGGAAAGCAGAGGAGATGAAGAAAGATGGAGAGAGAAAGTAGCAGATTGGACTTGTCCGGCAGAATAGACTGGGCCAGGACAGAAGAAAAAGAGATGAGTGAAGCAGACAGATGAAGAAAACAGGGGAGCAAGAGAGGGGGGCAAGAATGGGAGAAGAACCGAAAGCATGTCTAAAATGATAGGGTTATATAGGAAGAGAAACTGGAAGAAGGGAAGCTAAGTTTATGGGCTAGAGAGGTTCCTGGTAGGAGGCACGGATGAGAAGTGCTGAGAGGAGACAGGAGCACCCTGTTACAGGTACTGAGAAAGCCTGGAAGCCAGTATGGGCTTTGGTATATGCAACAGGCTCCATAATTAGCCATTTGTCCCAAGTTTCTTTGGGACTTGACACAAGGAAGCTTTTAGGATTATATCTTTCTCTGTATTAAAACAACTTAACCTTAGATTAGGAACAATGATATGTAGCATATTTCATTCCAAACATTCGTAGATTTTAATAAAGATTTTTATTAACTTATTAGAAGTGTACCTTTAATTTGCAAAACTGTGGAATAATTTCTTTGGGTATAATCATTCACTTTTGAAATCTTTGTGAGATTCATACACGTATACAATGTATTGTTCTCATATCACCTCATTATGTTCTCTTCCCTCTCTTCAATTCCTGTCTACCCACTTTTCCCTAATTAGTCCCCCTCCTTTCTTATCTGAGTGTGGTTTGTGTGTGTGTGTGTGTGTGTGTGTGTCCAGGAAATACACAGCTGCTATATTCATGTTTGTGACACCCATTCAGTGTTCAGATGACAATATTTTATGTGCTGCTCCATATTCTCCAGATTTTACTTTCTACTCTCTCTGCTGTGATGTTCCACGGGCCTTGGAGAGGTTAAAAAGACGCCCCAGAAGGTTGAGCATTCAACAGTCATTTGTTCTCAGTGTTTTCTCCAGTTGTGATGTTCTGCATTGACTGTTGCCCACCGTATTCAGAAGCTCCCATGCTGTTAAGCAATATTCTATGAACGTAGGCGTAGTTATTTAGAAAGCAGATAACTACATACCATTTAAGAAAATATAAGTAGTATGTTTCCCCTAGAGCCTGTGACCTCCTCAGCAATAGGCTTTTTTTTTTAATAGAATTACTGCACCAGGATTGTATTGCCTTCTATAAAGCAGAACTCAAATCCATTACACCAATAGGCATATCATGCCGGGGAGCTCAGTGCTGTACTTTTAGATTCATAGCTGCATGACTGAAGATGTTTCCCCCTCACAATCTACATAGCACTCTGAATACTCAACAAGAAGGGAGCTTTCAACACTGCTTCATCTTGATTTCTCTGTGGTTTGTATCCAAAAAGTATTATAACAAATAATAGGTGGTTATCTTGTACCTGTTGTTAATATCTTTGTTCAAAAGTTCGTAATTTATCAAGATAGCATTATTTGGTCTCCCCATTCCATCCTCTTTATGCCCCTCCTTTTACTAGTTCTTTTAGAATTTTGTACAGTGAGTTTTGACCATATTTATGACTTCCGTAAGTCCCTCTAGATCTATCTTCTCCCTTGTCTAACAACTTAGCTTTGTGTCCCCCATTTTAGGCCTTTTCACTAATTATATCCAGTTGGCACTATCTATATGTTCATGGAGATTAGTAAACGTACCATGGACAATGGTTTTAAATAAAATTAAGTCTCCTTTTCTCAACATCTATAAATTATCAAGAGTTTCCTGACTAGGCATTAGACTTCCTGACAACCCCACCATTCCATGCTGGAATTTGGTCTGTGTGTGTTTGTATTGGTTTGTTTATCCTCCACAAAGACAGACAGTGAGATAAACATACATACATACATACATACATACACACACACACACACACACACACACACACACACACACCCAAGTACATGTGTACCATTTAGGCACTTCCATGTTAGTGAGTGTAAGCCTTATTGTGTTTTCTATTAGCTATGTTAGGATCTGTCTTTGATATCAGAAAACACTTCCTATAAGACTTGCCTCCAGCGTACTTTTGTAGTCAGGACTCTGTTCTGTAGATGAATCAAAAGAAAATGCTAAACCCATACCCACTGCTATAATCTGTTTGGTAAAAAGTAGTCTACACTTACTCAGATATTGAAAAAGTAATAAAAATCGTATTTAATTTGAAAAAGAATGAGGCAAGGAGAAAAGGTGTCTGACTTTGCATTGTGTTTTTCAGTCTATGGGTGCATTTTTATGAATTCAATTTGCTCTTTACAATTACACCCATTTATATAATGCCTATAAACCATTTTCATTTCATATTCTCTCCCATCTCCCTGCCACTATTGTCTATTATCCCCAAAGACAGACAGACAGACTGACGCATGTGTACACATGCGCACGTACACACACACACACACACACACACACACACACACACACACACACACACACTATTTGTAGGCCTAATTAGGATCATCTGAGTAACCATGAGTTTAAAGACACATATTGAAGCCTGGGTTCAGCAGTGAATAGATGACTGAAAACAATTGTTCTATCTATTCCAGAATATACCAATAGCTCATAGTTCATTAGGAAGAGCAATGTTCTCATGTGCCTCTCCTACCAACAATGTATTTGTGTATTTGATGTCATGGGTAATCATTATGATAATCATTCTGACTAGAATTAGATGGAATATTAAAATCATTTTTATCTGCATTTTGCTAGTGAGTAAAGATTTTAAAAAGTGTTTCCCAGCTATATTTTTTTGAGAATTCTGTGTTTAATACTTCAGTTGGATTTTACTTAGGTTGTTTAGTTTTTGAGTTCTTTGATTATTGGTGTTAAGGTTTTTTAACTCATTGTATGTTCTGCACACTAATCCTCTGTTAGATGTTTAACTAGCAAAGATATTCTTCTACTCTGTAAATTCCTTCTTCACTCAATTAACAGTTTTCTTAGATTTCTGCTAGGTACATTTGATTTGTGGTTTCTTTTATCTCCAGTGTTTCTCTACTTACTTTTGGTCCAGATGATTTGTGTATTGTGTACAAGTTAGGTTTTGAAATCACCCATAAGCTCCTTGTTGAGGCTAAGCTGTGACTTATATTTCATAATATTTGTGTTATGAAACTGGTTACATCTGTGTTTAGAATTGTGAAAGCCTCTTAATGGGCTGTTACTTTTCTATCTTTTCACTCTAAGGTAATGTCTATCATTGATGGTGATGATGTGTGTTTCTTAGAAGCAGCAAAATGATGAATCCTGTTTTCTAATACAGTTTGTTAGTCTTTTTATAATAGAATCAATACTATTAATATTCAGAGCTATTGTTGAAAGATTTACATCGATTAATATTGTTTTGTTGACTTCATGGTGGTTTCTTAAATATCCTTTGGTTAACAGTTCTGGTATTTATATTTTCCCTTATGGGGAGTATTTATCCTTCTTTTCAGGTGAAAGTTTTCATCCTAATATCTTTTGTAAAGCTAGGTTAATGGGCATACACTCCTTTTTACCATGTTTGTCTGTATATATTTCTCTTTCAGTTTTAATAGTTTTGCTTTCTATAATAGTCTCTCACTCTTTTGTTTTTTTTTTTTTTTGGTTTTTTTTTTTTTTTTCGGGTTTTTTTTTTTTTTTTTTTTTTTTTTTTTTTTTTTTTTACAGATGTGGTCTTTCTGAACTTGGAATACTTCTTTCTGGCTCTTTTTATTTTAAAAGGCACAGTCATATAACCAGATGTTGTTCTTTGGTTGTGGCTTTCTATGTGATCTGGCTATTCTCTCCTGCATGTTTCATTGCCCTTTACTTAGTCTGTGCTTCTGCTGTTTTAACTATAATATACCATAGATATTTTCTCTTCTCATATTTAGTTGGCATTCAGTGGGCTTCTTGTAGCTGGGTGGATATTCTTTTATAAATGTTAGCAATTTCTTCTATTGTTATATTGAAAACATTAGCCATGCCTTTGACCTACATTTGTTTCATAGCCATAATCCATTCTTCTGGTCTTTTCCTGGTATCCAAAATATCCTATAAATTCCATTTGTGTGTCTTTTAAAAAGTCATTTTACTTAATTAAATGATACTGTTCCTCTATCTTGTATTCAAGCCCTGAAGTCATCTTGTTGATAAGGTTTCTACTGGGTTTCTTAATTATACTTTTTACAGTTTCATTCTAGATTGGTTCATTTATATTCCTTTATTGAATCCAGTTTTCATATCTTGAATTAATTTTAGCTATTTGTGTTTTCTTACACTTTAATAATTTTTCCATATCCTCCTTAAGGTCATTCAGATATGTTTTTGTATCTTTAAACTAGTTTGGTTTGTTTATAATTTTCCTTTTAACTCTGCTACTTCAGTTTCATCTAAGTTATTTTCCTTAAAGAACTTTACTATAAGGATTGGTTGTTTTGAGTGGAGACATAGTATCTTGGTTTATTCTATTGTTTCTAGTTTTGTGTTGAGACTTTGACATCTGGATTTAGGATGTTGGTTATATTTTAGCACATCAGATCAGAATCCCAAGGCAAGGTGATGGTCAAAGTATCATGGATAAGTCTTGAAATGTCAGAGTTGAGGATGAGGGAGCTTAAACCCAGCATGTGGTCTCATGACAACTCTAGGTCCTTCCAGAGCCACTGAGGAAACTATTATTGTTCTTGTATGCAAAGGTGAAGTTGGGCTGAATTGTGGGATTCTCATACTAAGTTCAAGTTGAGGTATGAGTAGCCTCATGTTCTTAGGAACAAAGGAGTCATGTGGAACATCTGTAGAATGAATGTCTAGAAGTAGAACATACCAAGGATAGGGTAAGGTCTCCCGTCAAGTCTACAGACTGAGTGATTGTACAGCTATAATTGTGAAAAGAGGCTATGGACAATATATGGGAACAGAACAAGCTAAGGCCAGAGTATGTCTAGTTCTTTATCTATTGTTTGGCTTAAACTATGAAGTGTTCTTCAGATTTCAATCTTAGTCAAACAACTGACTTTGTACACAGGATGGGTTTTGAACATTCAAAATCTGTAACGACTCTGAGAAAATAAATTTATCCTAATTCCAAAGAACAAGGAGGATATTAGTTCTGGGTTACAGAAAATTCCAGAAAAAAAAAAACACAGTACTTAACATTTTAAGGTATTGCTGTGCCAGATATATGAAGGTTATACTAATACTTCTTTATTTACATTAAAGAAAATTGTAAAAATTAATTTACACTTTATCCCAATTCTGGTATGGATTCAAGGATTTTTCTGAACAATGAATGCTTTCAGAGCTGAGATAAGCTCAAAAAAGTTGTATTGTTACACAAATAGCTTTAAAACTACTTATGTTATATGCATCAAACCATGACTCAATAAATTATTTTAATAAAAAATTTATGAACCAAAGTCTGTAAGTTATTGTACTCATAAGGGAACAATGAATGATGGGATTGCCAAATCCTTGTTTATTGTTCCAGGGATGAGTGGGACATCCTGAATGGGACAGGAAGGGAATAAAAACAAAAGGACAAACACTGACCCACAAAAATAAAAACTGGAATCAGGTGGACTGGGCTTTCTGGATGATGAGATAAAGTAGCCTGGAGGCTCAGCATGTGTGTTATATACAATTGAACAGGAAGGTGGTGTTACTGTATACAGCTGAATCCCAGACACAAAGTATGTGGTACACAGCTGAACAATGAGGAAACTTTAGACTGTCTTCATAGGAGATGCTTGTAGAAGGCACGTCTTCAGGCCATAAACGTCTGAGGGGTAAAGGCTGTGACATTTTCTGCATATACTCTCAACATCTTCAAATAGAGCAGATAAATGATTTGGAGCATCCCTTTGAGTCTCACTCTATAGGAGTTGTAGAGAAGGTTTTGCCTTGTTCCTGTGGGTATGAGGCTGTGGTCCTTAACATGGCTATGCCCACGTCACTGACACACATTCACTGAGGTCTTCCTTCACTTCTGGCTGCCTCTGCTCTCCACAGACATGGAGGATTGTTGAATATGCTTGTGGCTCTTCTTTAGTAACTGAAAAATTGCCTCAAGATTTTAAGTAAAAATGAGCCAGCATTGGCAAAGTAAAAGGGAGTCTATATCATAATGTTAACAGTACCCCGTGTTGTAGAGACTCTCAACCGTAGAATTGCTTTCTTTTTTGTCTGTTTGTTTTTTGTTTTTTGTTTTTTGTTTTTTTTGTTTTTCAAGACAGGATTTCACTGTGTAGACTTGGCTGTCCCAGACACACTTTGTAGACTAGGATATCCTTGAACTCTCTGCCTCCCTGAGGGCTGGGCTTACAGGTGTGCACCACTGAACCTGGCTATTAAATTGCTTTTGTTGCTACTTCATAAATGTAATTCTGATATTATTATGAATCATAATGTAAATATATGATATACAGGATATGTGATATGCTACCTATATGAAAGGGTTGTTCAACCTCCAGAGAGGTTGTGACCCACAGGTTGAGAAGTTCTGTCCTAGAAGAAACATTGTTTTCCTTAATAATGGTGATGAGACATTAAGAATTACTGCCCATGTAAAGAAAAATATATTCTTTAGAGTAAAATTTAAACTTTAATTCAAGTTATTTTTCACTATTATGTAGGATTCTTTAAATGTTTTCATTTTCAAATTTTGCAATCCAAGTAAAACAAGTTGTTTAAAATCTATATACATACATATATAAAGATGAATATACATAAAGATGGATATAAAAGAAAAAATAGAATTTTCAAAAATCATTTTAAAGTACATTTTTATTTCCAGGCTTTTAAAATTATTTAATTTAAAATTTATTACAAATATATATAAGAATATAAAACGTTTCTAACATTTTTATTTTTCAAATCTCCAATTCTCAGAACATTGAGTAAACACTTAATATAATAAATTAAAATATTTCATTTTAATCTCCCTTACATCCCAGTACCAATGAAGGGATCATTTTAGTTTCTATATTGTAATCAGAGATAGTGGATGATTTTCTTAAATAACAGATAGCTTTAAATACATGCAGTAAATGTCATCAAACTTGAATTCAGTTCCATGGTTTTCCTCAATTGCCACAAGTTTTTGTGGTTAGTGAAGGTACATACATACCATAAGTAAGTCTAAAACCACAGTTTTAATTCCATAAGTGTTAAACTTTGTCAGACTCAGAAATAATGTTGTTCTGTTTGTTTTGGTTCAAATTTCTAAATACCTATATATAGGTCGACAATATTTATCCAAAACCATTTGTCCATTTCTCCAGCAATCTATTCACCACCCATCTCTCCTTCCTTTTTTATTTTAGTGATATCATTTAGAACAAAAATAAGGGATGGGAACTCTTCAAGTAAAGATGGACTCTGAACAAGCACATAATACCTTAGCATTGTTCTACTTTGGGCTCAAATGTACTGTGGCTTTGTCTGTCTTTGAATTTTCTGTAGTAGGAATTTAATATCCTATTAGTTTAGTTGTAGACAGGACCTGAAGAACCTCAATCACTTCCTAACATCTAATTCTTGACAAGTTTTCCAGAAATTCCCTCCTTATACAATAAAGTCTGGTTAGGGCATTCCTTCTGTCTACAACTGTAAACATTTATCCATTCCAGGATCATGCTAAGAAGAATGTACAGAGACTAGTTTAGCAATAAGTCCAAAATTTTGAAACAAACTAAAGACATATTGAATTGTTTTAAAGGCTAAAGGATTCTGGGGAGTTTAACAGTGGAAATATTCCAGTGACCATACATCAACATGTTCCTCAATCATGGAAAATAATGGAATATTCCAGCTCATGACTGAAAAGTGAAGAAGGAATATTTCAGGTCAATATAAAAAGGTCCTGCTTATTCAAATACAGAGTAGATTATGCAGTTTGGCCTATGTGGAAATCTTTACCATTTATTTGTTGTTGGACATACTCAAGGGTAGATTAGAAATCCACTTGGTGGGGTTGATATAAGCCAGTTCAATCACTGCATTGAGTTGGATTTCAAGGCCTTTAAAGTCCATTCCAACCTCAAATTCACTGAGTCTCTGAAATCCACTCCAGTGGGAATGTTGCCTGCCAAATTGCATGAAAGGCACAAAATGATGTCAATTGTTACAGCTGCAGTGAGTCAGTTGGAAACTGCCCAAGAAAGGCAAAGTTCAGCCTATTTACCAAACCCCAACTAATTTTAAAACATTTTTAGGTGTCATAGAAGACTCCAGAATTAAACACTCAATGCTGTTTGTTTCAGATCATGTTTCCTAACCCAAGTAGTGGATGTAGACAAACATTTTAGATAAACCTAACTAAAGAAATAAAACCATCATGCTTTAATTTTATGGTTTATGACCCAGAACACTCAGAAAATAATATATCCCAAAAAGTTTGAACTGGAAAATAAAAATTCTCAACTGCGCTCCAAGTTGTATTTGGTTTTATTTATTAAATCAAAATGACTCAAGGAACCATTGAAGCTACAGAGGTAGAAAATCAATCAGTAGTGCAACTGAGCTGTAATTACATTGACCCACAACAATGGCTGGCACAAGAGGATACTTCTAAAAGTGTAAAAGTAGCACTTATCTCATAGGAGCAAACAAATGCTAAATAATTGGGCTTTATAGGAGAGAATTTGTGTGCCCAGTATTGTAAATTTAGCCAACTGCCTGTTCTTGATGAGGCCTTAGACCCTAGAGGAAAGCCTAATAGTTGCATTTTCTTAAATCAGTGTAGTAATTTGTAAATGAATTCAAAATATGTATTGTTATAAACATAGATAAATGTAGCTCTCCTGTTTCCTCAAAAAGCTTCTGTTTTATGCCAGAGAACATAATAAAAAGCCACAAATGTCCTATATGCAGAACTCATTGACCATATGTTACCCATACCCAACTATATTGACAATGAAACTCTACACTAAAAGGTTTCACTATAGAACATCGAACATTTAGAAAAATTATATATATATATATATAAAATGTATGCATATATATAATGTATGCATATATATGTGTGGATATATATATATATATATATATATATATATATATATATATATATATATATATATATATATATCCAGACATTATAGAAAAAGGGACAGAAAGACTGTAAGTGCCAGAGGAATAGGCCACCTGCTCAAAGACTGTTCTTTGCAACACAGACATGAATTTGGGGGACATGAAAATAAAAAGAAGTGGATCTGTAAAGAGTTGGGAGTAGTGGGAGGGGTAAATGTGATCAAGGTACATTGTTTGAATATCTCAAAGAATTAATAAAATACTGTATTATTATATATTATATCATATTATATTAAAAGGAGGTTTCAGAGTCAAGTAGATCTAAATTCAAACACTAATTTACACACTGTTAGCAGTAGGATCTCAGTTGTTGCCTAGGGAAACAACAATAAAAGCAAATCTTTTATTTTAAGAGCTTTCCATGTGCCCTTTTATGTATTGGAGCTTCAAATGAATGCTTGTAATTTATTTGAAATTTCTGTGAGATGGATGTCATATATTTTTCAGATAAAAATATGGATTTGAAATAGTCTGTCACTTATGTAAGTCACACAGTTAGAATATCATTTCATAAGAAGTTTTAACTAATAAAAGTGTCCTATATACCTCGATGCATTTCATTGAGAATATAGAGAGCCCTAACTTGCTGCATCCAAACTGTAGAAAGTGTGTGTAATAGTATATTCTCTAGACAATGACAAGCTCTAGTAAGACACCAAAGGATAAAGAAGTCACAGAGAGTCTATATCATTGACAATCTAGGACCATATTTACCAAAAGCAACCTTAAAAATGCATTTCTTTTCTTTTAGACATTATAATATGATATTAATTGACTTTTGTTAAATATGCTGACCTAAAAGATCCTAAGTGATATACAATACCAGCAAATAGATCATGTTTCTGTGTCAGAGCTTCATGCAAGGGCAAAATTGAAAAGAAGTTGATTAAATAGTTTTTAACTGAAGCCATAGAATGCAAGAATCCACCTAGAAGTCAAGAATTGCTGGAAATTGTTAAGTAATAGATTGTGGTAAAATTGATGACCGACTTAATAAAAATAAACAAACAAATACATAAAATAAATGCATGAACAGACATATACAGAAGATGTTTTGAAAGTTCTGAGGAAATGCATGTTTTTCTATTGAGGAATGGGAACAACAGGTGTCTTTCATACTGAAAAAAATGCAGAAATAATCTAGGCACAAAAATAATAGGAAAATTTAACAAAATATGCAAGATGTTCAAATGTACAGATATGAAAGCATGAGGCATTGGGGCTGTCACAAACACAAAAGGAAAGCATACAGTAAATGTATACTAAACAGACAGCCAAAGAGTCTAATAAAGGAGATAATGTCTATTCTCAAAACTTTTTCTTGACCCCTAAAATAATCAACTATGTTTTCAAAGAGCAGTCTGATGACAGTATATAGATGAATTACAGTATAGATTTAAGATGAAAGACACTTTTGGATTACTAAGAAAAAATGGGAAAAATCTATCAATATTGACAACCTAGAGATGACCTATGTGAAAATATAATAAAAATGTCCAGACTGTACAAAAAAGTAGAATGGAATAAGCAACGAGGTAAAACTAAGTCTGGACACTGCAGTTCATTTTCTGTTAAAAAAAAAAAAAAAGGCTGATTAAATTAGGACTGTTTATGGGAAAGTATATGCGAGATAAGAGAATAAAAGAAGTGTTGCTGGTTTTTAAAACTAGAAAGAACTCAGAAGGTCTCTCTTCTTGGGGATAAGAGAGGGATAAGACTAATGACTGAGAAATCAAGAGCCGCATGAAATACATATTAATATGACCTAGGGGCTTAGGGATTCAGAGAAAAGAACACCTGTGCAAGAAGCAGTGCTCAGGTGGAAAGAAAGTAAAAATATCTTTCCCAGTTTGCATGGCCAACACAAGAACAACACCAACAATAGAAAATAAATGATCAAACAAACACAACATAATCTTTGAGCAGCACACTATGAAGTGTTTTGTATGTAAGCCAAAAGGTGTGTATTGTTTTTGTCAAGCATCTATCTTTAAGTCTTTATGTTCATTCTTCCCTTGATGAACAGAGACTAAGAAGAAATTAATGACGTTTTATTTATCCATAGATGAATTAAGTGAAATAAAAACATATCCGGTGTTGAATTTTTACAATTAACAGCAAAGTGCAATGAGTTGCTTTTTTACCTCATCTCTGTCTTGTGCTGTCTCTGGTCATTTGAACCATACAACATCCTCTGTGGACTAAGGCAATGTCCAATTATATATTTGATTCTCATTTGCCTGACACACAGTGAAGCTGAACTTTTTTTATTTCTATATTCATATATCCTCTTTTGAGAAATCTCTATTTAATTATATTGTCAACTTTTACTGATTTCCTTATTTATTTTCCTACTGAGTCATTTAGATTTCTTATATGTTCTGGTTATTATCTTGGTGGCAGGTGCCTTGACCCTCAGAGCTTTTGAGTAGTTCTATATGTACTCTAATGCTGATGATTTTTATCTGTTGATATTTCTATGTATGTTGGTTTATACTGTCAACTGATTGATTTATTGACTAACAGGTTTTTCTTGAATCTTCCAAGCATTTCTGAGTTAATTTTTTTCTATACATGAGAACACTGTAAATTCTTTATTTTCAATTTATGTGCTTCTGGTTTCTATGTCCTAAGTGCTTTCACTAAGATTTTCAGTACTACACTGACTAGAGAATATGAGAGTGAACATTTTCATCCTCCTGCTCTTGATCAACTTTCCATCATAAACCTTTATGTTTTCTGCATGTTTGTTACATACAGTCTTTAACAGAATGAGATATATTTCTTTTACTTTTTTTTTTTGAGACAGAATATCATGTAGCTCGTGTTTGCCACTGAACTCACTATGTAGCTAAGAATAATTTGAACACAGTCTACAGTACAGAATGGTCTTGAATTAGTCATCTTTCCATGTCCACAATCTAAGGCCTGAGTCATAGGTAGTCATAATGACACTTGGCTGACGTACATTAACTTCATACCTACTTCATTGAGTATTATTATTGTGAAACAATGTTGAGTATGGTGAAATGTTGTTTGTGTATGTAGTTAGATGAGCATAAAGATTTGTCCTTCATTTTATAAACATGATGTTACATTTATAATTGGTATAATTTGAACCAATTTGGCATTCCCAGTCTAACTCATAGTATTACCTGTTAAATTTAGTTTGCTAATATTGGTATTATCCATGTTAATCAAAAATATTGTCTTTACTTCCTTGTCTTATAGTGACATTCTCTGGCATTGGTATAAAGATAGGAACCACATTGTAAAATGAAGATGGACTAAGTATTGGTAATACCCCTTTAAAAGTTCAGTGTAATGAACATGGACTAAGTATTGGTAATACCCCTTTAAAAGTTCAGTGTAATGAACATTGTCTAAGTATTGGTAATACCCCTTTAAAAGTTCAGTGTAATGAACATGGACTAAGTATTGGTAATACCCCTTTAAAAGTTCAGTGTAATGAACATGGACTAAGTATTGGTAATAACCCTTTAAAAGTTCAGTGTAATGAACATGGACTAAGTATTGGTAATACCCCTTTAAAAGTTCAGTGTAATGAACATGGTCTAAGTATTGGTAATACCCCTTTAAAAGTTCAGTGTAATGAACATGGACTAAGTATTGGTAATACCCTTTTACAAGTTCAGTGTAATTCAATAGTTACAGCATCATATTTCAGAGTTCTTTTATATTTATTTAATATTTTTACCCTCTACTGATTTGTTTATATTCTACCTCTTAGTAATTCAATAATTATAGGTTGTATATGTCTAAGAATTTATTCCACTCTAGAGATCCTGTAAGACTGAGACCTCTAGAGAGATCTCTAGTCTATCTTCGGAGTCTCTACTAAGAGACGGAGTCCATTGTTGATGTAAATGCATAGGAATAGGAATTTATTGAGCCATTGCGATGGGGTCTGTTCAGATCTTTTAAGCTGCAGACCCCGAGAAGCAGAGGCACAGGCCTTTTATAGGTTTTAGACAAAGAAATGAGTTTTACAGTATGTGATTGGTTGGCATTTGGGCAGAAAAGCTGCAAGCAGGGAGTTACAAGCCTTGACATTTGGTGGTTGGATAATGGGTAGGGGGGTAAGCTGACCTATGGGAAAGATTGGTTGAAGCAGTCACAGAGGGAGTCTAGGAACTTTTTTAGTTGGGGAGGGGTAGTGGAAATTTTAAACATACCTGGTTGTCCTTGAGTCCAGCTGGGCTCTGAGCACAGACTGAGGCCTTGAGTCAAGTTGGACTCTTCAAAGTTTTTCCTGTCCCTGCCACACACATGCAGTGATCCGATATCTGTCTGTCCTTGGTTCAAGCTGGACCCCCTAGAAATTTACATGCTTTGGCCCTAATGGGAGTCTTTAAGGGAGGACTGAGTAGGCTGACTTTTACATCTTCCCAGACTTTGGCTTTAATGGGGGTCCTTAAGGGAGCTGGTTCCTTCATTTCCCCCTTCTTCTTGTAACTGCTTTAATCTTGAAGCAGGTCTAGAGATTGTTTACATGATCTGAGAGTCTTTTATATTTTGCACCATAGAATGTAGGGACCAAAATTCAGTAGACATTAGGGTAGCCAGTCAAGGAGAACAATTGAACGAACATAACATAAAGTCTATTATATAAGGGGTACAAGCCTGACTTGGAGAAACAGAACTAAAGGCTCAAGTTTGTCTCTTATGTCAGAGAGTTGCCCTTGACTTAGCATTTCAGCCTATAAAGTGGGAAACTGGGTGGAGTCACTTTTTTTGTAGCTTTTTTTTTTCTGACATAGGGGCACTGTTATTAGGTCCTAGAAAGGCTGAAAAGCTACTTATCAAGAGCATCTATTTAGCTGATCTAGTTGAAGAGACAAGGAGCAGTCATCTCTGTGGGACTGGTTTATATCAGCTTTTGTAGGTCTAGATCTCAGCAGGTTGTAATTTACAGGTGATCTCTGGATGGAGTCTGTTAGTCAGGTAAAAATCTGTTGAGACAAACATAAACTTGAAACAGGATTGAAATTTTTTAGTAAGTGGGGAAGCAGAAGACTCTCAAGACCAGGGAAAGTTTTATTTTACTTATCTGGAGTTTATTTGATCTGTGGCAGGTGGATCCAGTTTTTATAACCTTTTGATTTTTTTGAAGCTTATAAAAAGTATATTAATTTTATAATTGTAGATGACAGTAACAGCAGACTCATACCTTTGAGACCCAGTACAAGCATGAACAATTTTTAGTCCAGAAGACTTGATATACAGATTGGACAGACTCATTTTAGCATGATGAGAAGCATCCTTAAATTTATATTCAGAATACAACAAAAGAAAATTAAACTCTTGATCTTGGGACTGATTTATAAGCAGCCAGTACTTTACCAGTTTATTATAACCATTGATCTTACTTTAAATCTGCAACTTGCATTTACCAACATTTAAGCACTTTTTTAGACCCTCAAATATTAAACATTTTTTCAGACCTTTAAACACTTGCATTTATCAACTTGAAACACTTTTTTATACACAACCTTAAAACACTTTTTTGCATCAGGTTTTTTTATCTTGCATGTATCAAACTTTAAATGCTTTTTCAAACCCTCAAATATTTTAGACTTGCCTAACTCAAGCTTTTAGATATTCAGAACTTATATAAACTATATCTTTTTTATCTAGTTATATACCAAGAAACACAGGCAGTTGAGTTACACTAAAAACTGCTTATCATTTAATATGAAGCCTGTGAGTAAGGCAAGCCTGTTTGTCTTTTTAAATAAGAGATCTAGTACCTAGTAGTTTTAACTAGCTAATGAACTGACTAGTGTATTAACAGTAGATTTAATTGTCTTTTAGCTATTAAGCTACCATTAGCTCAGCCATCAATATAATCAGAGATCTGAGAAGGAAAGAATGTAACCTAGATGAATCTATATATTAATTAAAATGACAGAGATGACTAGCAAGTCTACTACCTAGACAGTTGTTTCACCCAGGCTCCTGTTGTTTCCTGGTATCATGGGCAAAAGCAGTCTGGACATCAGGCACAGAAGACGAGAGGCTGTTTCTGTGGAAGATGAACATGAGAGACCAGCCTCACCTCGTTTTCAGCAACGTGAGACAATAACTCTCCAGATGTCCAGCTTGTTGTCTACAGTCCATGTTGGCCTTGCACCAGGTGAAGCATTGGGGCAGTTTTTCCCAGTGGTAGTCATCTGTCATGCCAAAACTCACTGGTAATTAATATCTCTCAAAATCAATGGTCTCAATTCTCCAATAAAAAGACACAGACTAACTGAATGGGTGCATAAACAAGATCCAACAATCTTCTGCATTCAAGAAATGCATCTCACCCATAATGATAGGCAATACCTCTGGGTAAAAGGTTGGAAAAAAATATTCCAAGCAAATGGTCACAAAAAGCAAGCAGGCATAGCCATTTTAATATCGAACAAAATAGACTTTCAACCAAAATTAATCAAAAGAGATGCAGAAGGACACTTCATACTCATCAAAGATAAAGTCAACCAAGATGACATCACAATTCTGAACATCTATGCTCGCAAGACAAGGGCACCGACATTTGTAAAAGATCTGCTAAAAAAGCTTAAACCACACATATATCCCCACACAACAATAGTGGGAGACTTCAGCACCCCACTCTCACTGAAGGATAAGTCACTGAAACAGAAACTAAGCAGAGAAATAACATCATTAACCAATGCCTTGGGTCAAATGGATCTAACAGATATCTATAGAATCTTTCACCCAAACAAGAAAGAATATACCTTCTTCTCTGCACCCCATGGAACCTTCTCCAAAATTGATCACATCGTAGGTCACAAAGCAAGCCTCAACAGATACAAGAGGATTGAAATAATACCTTGTATCCTATCAGATCACCATGGACTTAGGCTGCAATACAACAACAACAGAAATAACAAAAAGCCTACACATACATGGAAACCAAACAACTCTCTGCTAAATGACACCTGGGTCAGGGAAGAAATAAAGAAAGAAATCAAGGAGTTTCTGAAATTCAATGAAAACGAAGGAACAACATACCCAAATTTGTGGGATACATTGAAAGCAGTGCTAAGAGGAAAATTCATAGCACTAAGTGCCTTTAAAAAGAAATTGGAAACATCGCACATAAGAATCTTAACGACACAACTGGAAGCCCTAGAAAAAAAAGAAGCAGAAACACCCAAGAGGAGTAAACATCTGGAAATAATCTAACTCAGGGCTGAAATTAACAAATTAGAAACTAAGAAAACAGTCCAAAGAATCAACAAAACCAAGAGCTGGTTTTTTGAGAAAATCAACAAGATAGACAGACCCATTTCCCCTACAAAATTGAACAAATCATTGGTAGTCTCCCAACCAAAAAAAGCTCAGGGCCAGATGGTTTCAGTGCAGAATTCTACCAGACCTTCAAAGGTGACCTAATACCGATACTATTCAAGCTACTCCAAAAGATAGAAATGGATGGAACATTACCAAATTCATTCTATGAGGCCATAGTCTCATTGATACCTAAACCTCACAGAGACTCAACAAAGAAAGAGAATTTCAGACCAATTTCTCTTATGAACATAGATGCAAAAATACTAAATAAAATACTTGAAAAACGAATACAAGAACACATCAAAGATATCATTCTTCATGACCAAGTAGGCTTCATTCCAGGCATGCAAGGATGGTTTAATATACGGAAATCCATGAATGTAATCCACCATATAAACAAACTGAAAATAAAAAAAACCACATGATCATCTCTTTAGATGCAGAGAAAGCATTTGATAAAATCCAACACCCATCCATGTTTAAAATTTTAGAGAGATCGGGGATACAAGGCATTTTCCTCAACATAATAAAGGCTATATACAGCAAGCCAATAGCCAAAATCAAAGTAAATGGTGAGATACGCAAGGAGATTCCTCTAAAATTGGGAACAAGGCAAGGCTGCCCACTCTCTCCATATCTCTTCAATATAGTACTCGAAGTTCTAGCCAGAGCAATAAGACAACAAAAGGAGATCAAGGGTATGCAAATGGGAAAGGAGGAAGTCAAATTATCCCTATTTGCAGATGATATGATAGTATACCTAAGTGACCCTCAAAATTCCACCAGAGAACTCCTAAAGCTGATAAACACCTTCAGCAAATTGGCTGGATACAAAATTAACTCAAAAAAGTCTGTAACCTTCCTATACACAAATGACAAGTTTGCAGAGGAAGAAATTAGGAAAATCACACCCTTCACCTTAGCCACAAGCAATATAAAATATCTAGGAGTTACCCTAACTAAGCAAGTGAAGGATTTGTTTAAAAAAATTTCAAAACTCTGAAGAAAGAGATTGAAGATGACCTGAGAAGATGGAATGATCTTCCTTGCTCATGGATTAACATAGTAAAAATGGCCATCCTACCAAAAGCAATCTATATATTCAATGCAATCCCTATCAAAATACCTACACAATATTTTAAAAACATTGAAAGTTCAATTCTGAAATTCATATGGAAAAACAAAAAACCCAGAATAGCTAAAACAATCTTGTACAATAAAATATGCTCTGGAGGAAACTCCATACCTGATCTCAAACTGTACTATAAACCAATAGTAATTAAAACAGCATGGTACTGGCACAGCAACAGGCTGGTTGATCAGTGGAATCGAATCGAAGACCCAGCTATGAATCCACACACATATGGTCACTTGATTTTTGACAAAGAAGCCAAATCCATTCAATGGAAAAAGGATAGCATCTTCAACAAATGGTGCTGGTCTAACTGGAGGTCTATGTGTAAAAAAAAAATGCAACTGGACCCATATTTGTCACCTTGCACAAAACTCAAATCCAAGTGGATTAAAGACCTCAACATAAAACCAGAGACACTTAGAAGAAAAAGTGGGGAAGAGCCTGGAACATATTGGAATAGGAGACAACTTCCTGACACCAACGGCCCAGGCCTTAATGTCAACTATTAATAAATGGGACCTCATGAGGCTGAGAAGCTTCTGTAAGGCAGGAGACACTGTCAAGAGAACAAAGCGACAGCCTACAACTGGGAAAAGATCTTCACCAACCCTACATCTTAAAAACATCTAATATCCAAAAAATATAAAGAACTCAAGAAATTAAACACCACCAAACCAAATAACCCAATTGAGAAATGGGGCTTGGAACTAAACAGAGAATTCTCAACAGAGGAATATCAAATGGCTGAGAAACACTTAAAGAAATGCTCAACCTCCTTAGTCATCAGGGAAATGCAAATCAAAACAACTCTGAGATTCCATCTTACACCCATCAGAATGGCTAAGACCAAAAATTCAAGCAACACCACATGCTGGCGAGGATGTGGGGAGAGAGGAACACTCCTTCATTGCCGGTGGGAATGCAAACTATTACAGCCACTTTGGAAATCTATCTGGTGCTATCTCAGAAAACTGGGAATAGGGCTTCCTCAAGACCCAGCTATTCCACTCCTTGGAATATACCCAGAAGATGCTCCAGCACACAACAAGAAAATTTGCTCAACCATGTTCATAGCAGCCTTATTCATAATAGCCAGATCATGGAAACAGTCTAAATGTCCCTCAGTAGAGGAATGGATAAAGAAACTGTGGTACATTTACACTATGGAATACTACTCAGCTATTAAAAACAAGGAAATTCAGAAATTTGTGGATAAATGGATTGAGCTAGAAATTATCATAATGAGTGAGTTAACCCAGAAACAGAAAGAATCAAATGGTATATACTCACTTATATCTGGACACTAACCCAAGGGGCATGTCCCACAAAAGCCTTCACTTACTAGGAAACTGAGACAGAGTGGAGGACATCCTATTGGGACTCTAGATGAGAGAAGCATGGGAGAATAGCAAAGTAGAAGGATCCAGAGAGTCCGAGAAACCTACAAGTAGAACATTATGAAAGGCAGATTTGGGCCCAGGGGTCCTGATCAAACTAAGGCACCAGCCAAGGACAATACAGGCAGTAAACTTCAAACCCCTACCCAGATCTAGCCAATGGACAGGATATTCTCCACAGTTGAGTGGAGAGTGGAGTATGACTTTCACACGAACTCTGGTGCCTCATATTTGACCATGTCCCCTGGAGGGGGAGACCTGGTGGCACTCAGAGGAAGGATACCAGGTTACCAAGAAGAGACTCGATACCCTATGAGCATATACAGGGGCAGGAAATCCCCCTCAGGAACCGTCATAGGGGAAGTGAGTAAGGGGAAAATGGGAGGAAGGGAGGAATGGGAGGATACAAGGGATGGGATAACCATTGAGATGTAACAAGAATTAATTAATAAAAAATTTTAAAAAAAGAATTTATTCAACTCTAAATAATACAGTGTGATCATCATTTTTTTCAAAATATCCTCATGATCTTTTGTACTTCTGTGTTTTCTGAGCATGTCATCGATAAACAGAACACTTCTCCAAGAAAATCACATCTATCCACTAATCCATTCATTCACTAAAGAGTCGTTTGACGATCTCTACCATATATTAGAAATAATTTTTTAAAAAAGAAAGAATTTCTAGTTGGAAATGTAAAATGCCATCAAGATGTAATGGTGAATGTCTTTCTAGAACCTTTCTGAGAGGACTATACCGGCTGTGACTCAGAAGCATGAAACAATTTCTCTGAAGTGCCAGCAATCAAGGGGATTCTCAAATAATAACTTCTTCACAGCGGGTTTAAAAATGTCAACCTGTATATTCTTAAACAGTTTCTTATAATTTTGACTGATTCGGCAGGTGTAGGAGGGTTTCTGATTCTTCATTTTAAACTCACTCCTGGATGACTCTGATTCCTCTACTTTATGAACCATATTTTGAGCATCAAGAATTCATGGGGATTTAATGTAGATGATGTGAACTGTGTTGAATATCTGAAGTTAATTTCTAAAACATTTACTATATTCAACCTTTGTGTTATATTTGTTTTTAATGTTATATGTTTTCTGTTGCAACGGCTACATGCTGTCTCACAACAGTTAGACTTTGTGATATTCTTTCAACCAAAGTATAACACAGATCGCTGATCAGTATAAACACGTTTTTCTTCCTTCCTTCCTTCCTTCCTTCCTTCCTTCCTTCCTTCCTTCCTTCCTTCCTCTCTCCCTCCGTCCCTCCCTCTGTTCCCCTCTCTCTCTCTCTCTCTCTCTCTCTCTCTCTCTCTCTCTCTCTCTCTCTCTCTTTCTCTCTCTCTCTCTCTCTGTCTCTTTCTTCTTTTTATTTTAGCTGGACAGGATCTATGCACTGTCTGCCTTAGTTTCTTCAAGAATTCTTAACAATTCATTTTCTGCCATGATTAAGGCCTCATTTCACTAGGATTTTTAAGAGCACATAAATGCTTCTTATTTCCTCTGACAAATAAATTGTTCTACATTTTTCAATAGCTAATTTCAATGATCTCAATAATCACTGGAATAACAAATTAGCTACTGGCATTCTGTAAAAATTACGAGAAAAAAATTTATATGTGAGTACAATTTGAAAAAATAAAAATAAGAAAACTATGAAGGATTCCTCTGAGACTCGGCCTTCTGGGAGTTGGCATGTTTTTTAAAATGAAAGCAAAACAAAAATTTAGACTCCACCATTGCTCAATCACAGATAACCAAAATGACATGACCTTTATTCTTTACATAATGGCATAATCATCTTCTAAATTCCCTCTACTTTTCAAGCTATACTAGATTTCTCACTCCCCACAAATTGTTTTATTCCCATCTATTAAAATATAGTATGTATTATAATTCCCAAGTTGATATAAATAGCACATCCTCTTGATAGCTAGAATATCTCAATATACATTACAGCTTTCTGTTTGCCAGGTGTCTTAGTCATTGTATGTTATTCTAAAACACTAGAATTTTGTTTTCTAAGCTTACATTCAAATATCCATTGGACCTTATTCATAACACCTATTCTTAGATAAATATCAAACTTAAACAGATCTTGGATCAAAGTTCAGCACATTCTACTCTCAACTACTAAGGCACTCTTTATTTGAACTTGAATGAGAGTATTCCAACAGTTCTCAGATCCTGCATATATTTTCCACCATTTGACTTAGCTTATTAATTTGAATTCAACTTTAATAAATACCAGTGTCTTAAATGTGCATATTGGTGGCACAAATTATTTCTTTGATATAACAAGTATTCAGTGTTTATGGTGGTTTTCTTGCTTATTGACTTCTCATAATTATGTTTATGGAGTTCCTGTTACTTCACACTTGAGTTGTACTATAAGATGATACTTCGTTCAGAGAATGAAATATATTAGGAATCTACTGTGCCCTAGGAACCATCCTATATTCAGAGATACAAAGAACAATCTCTATCAGTAAACAAGATCATCAGCTGGCTATGTAAAGAGCATCTCACATTCCTCCGACACAGATTGTCCAAATGTTCAGTCTTGAGTTCAGAATAAGCTCATAGGAACAGTCTTAGTGACATAGCCTTTAAGCTGGTTACCTTTACTTGGAACTAAATTGACCAGTTGTTTTTGCCTAAATGAAAAGAATTATGCTAATGTTTGTCTTTTTCTGATGTTAGTTTCACACAAATATATTACTTCTGGTGAGACTGACATTTGACTCAATCAGCTATGTTATTAACTATCCCTCCCAACTTTTTCTCAGCCTGAACTATGATAAGCTTGTCATAAATGACTTCACCCAAGTAATTGATAACATATTTCAAAAGTACGAAGGCAGAAGACAGGGCCTTGTGGCACTCCCATATGGCAGCAAGCCATTAATCTTTTTTTTTTCCCCAAATTTTACTGTTAGAATTCTTTTAGAAAACATAAGCCTCCTGCCTAACACTTAAAGAATACAGACAATGATAATATGGAAACATAAATGTATGTAACACCATCACTCTATGCTTGGTTAACAACTCTTGATATTTAAATAGAGTTATATACCTCAGTAGATGAGTATAGCTAATATTCCTGTCTCTGGCTTATATGTTTTATAAAAGAGATAATTTTTTCATTTTTTCAATTAAATTGTTCTATTTTCCTTCAAAATACCGTAAGCAACATTTTTTTTGTATGAGACACATGGCCTAATATTTATTATTCAGTCACAGCAAGCACTGAAATCATAGCAATTCTCCTGCCTCAGACTCTGGTGCTAGAATAAAAAGTGTACACTACAGCACCAGTCTAAACTTATTATTTTAAAGTATCACACTATGAATGTCTTTATTCACTTGGTCTTTTAAAAATAAATATACTTTATTTAAAATTCCTGCCTATAAAAGTATAATACAATATATGTTCCCTATAAAATATGTTTATCGAACAGTAATATTACATCTTAGTAAAATTCATTACTTAAGGTAAAATTAGTAAGAAGACTCATGGACATTTTTGGATTAAATTTATAGCTTCAAAGTAAACTATAAAAAATAAATTATACAAATATATGAATTATAAATAAACATTAAGTATGTCCACTTGCTCTCAAATTTACATTGTTAAATAAACATTATTTTAGTCTTCACTAACCAGGAAACTGGGACAGAGGGGAGGACATCCTATTGGGACTCTAAATAAGAGAAGCATGGAAAAATAGCAAAGTAGAAGGATCCAGAGGGTCCTAGAAACCTACAAGAAGAACATTATGATAGGCAGATTTGGGCCCAAGAGTCCCGCTCAAACTAAGGCACCAGCCAAGAACAATACAGGCTGTAAACTTCAAACCCCTACCCAGATCTAGCCAATGGTCAGAACATTCTCCACAGTTGAGTGGAGACTGGGATATGACTTTCTCACTTACTCTGGTGCCTCACATTTGACCATGTCCCCTGCAGGCTTCCAAGAAGAGACTTGATACCCTATGAGCATATAAAGGGGGAGGAAGTCCCCCTCAGGCACAGTCATAGGGGAAGGGAGTAAGGGGATAATGGGAGGGAGAGAAGAATGGGGAGATACAAGGGATGGGATAACCATTGAGACATAATAAGAATAAATTTTTAAAAATGTGTTCATACCTCCAAAGTTATAAAATACAAAACAATGAAAAATAAATAAATAAATAAATAAATAAATAAATAAATAAAATATTATTTTAATATTTTTTAAATCTTATCTTGTTGTTAAAAATAATTGTGTTCAATTTGGTGAAAATTTGTTTTTATGCTTGACAGTGATTTAAGTTTCTTCTATTGTCAGTTTCTGATTTTTTCATGACTTTTTATAGGGACTTAAAACTAATTTTTGCAGATCTTTGAATTATACATGTTTTGTTCATATTATAGATTATCTCAAGTCTCAATATCTGTTCTTTTATGTGTTTTCCTTGCATATAAATTTTAATGTTAAACATTTACTTTTAAATTTTTTTAAAGAATAACTTCTGAATTTTCAATTACATTATGTTGTATGAGAATTGGGAAATAATTTCTTACAGCATTTTGCTAGATACAAATAAGAGCTACCTGAAAGACATTTGCATTAAGAACTTAGGTGTTCATGCTTTTTACTCTCAAGAAATAGTCAACTATTCCACCTTCATTTATTGTGTTGATTTCACATTAATTTAAGGAAAAACCTATTTTCCTGCAAATTCACATATTCACTTCCATATAAAGATTTCATTAATTTGACTTGGATGAGGCAACATGCTGTTTTAAATGCAGAATGGAGCAATTGATATGTTTCTCATTTCTCAGGTGACTCTGAATTTATGTCAGATTGACAACACAAAGTAACTACAACATCCCATCTCTTTTAAACTTTAACACAAACATTATTTTAAGCGATAGCTATTCTTTTCTTGTTGGTCCCCAAGAGATCATGCTAGTTTATTAATGCTGAATAGTGGATTACAGGTAAAACAAAAGTAGAGAGGAAGAATGGGCACACAGGAGGACTGTAAGGAAGGGTATGGGAAATGGGTTTGAAGTGGAGTTAACACTAAGAAGGCGCATATGGAACTCATATGAAACTAGTTATATCATAACTTAATTTAAAAATCAGTTCAAGAGTAGTATAACCCATGTGCAATTAAAACAGAGATTAAGTAGGAGGGGTATGTATGGGGTAGGGGATATAGTTAAAACTTTAAAAGTCCCAGTCTGAAAACTCCAACAGTTTAAAATTCAATGCCTCTTTACAAGTTCAAAATCATTAATTTATAGCACCGTGAAATAGAATACAAACAAACAAAAACAAATTATGTACTTTTTTATCCCAAGAAAGAAGAACTGGGCCACAGTTAACAATCAGATCCAAGGAAACCCCAAATCCAAAAGTCTATGAGTCCAATGTCCAACATCTGGGATGCACTCATGACCTTTCTAATCCAAAGTGCTCTGGCATTGTCAACACACACAGCTTGTCTAGTAGGTTCAGGCCATCCTCACCTCATATTTGCTGCTGTCTTAGTTTTATAAGCCTGGAATATTCAATATACTGTAATCTTCACTACAGCTGAGGCTGAACCTTTCCCAATGGTCTCTTTTGGTCTCTCCAAAGAGATCAACCCTACCACAGGTGCCTTGCCTCAGCTTCTTTCTTTCTTTTGCTTTCTTTTTTGTTTCTTTTAAAAATTCTTCTTTCATTCATTACATCAGGACCATGGTTTCCCTTTCTTCTCCTCCAAGTTCCTCCTACCTGTTCTCCCCTGCAGACCTACCCTTCTTCAGTTTTTCTCAGAAAAGAATGGGTCTCTCAGGGATATCAACCAAATACAGCTGAACACATTACAATAAGACTAGGCACAAACTCTTATATCAAGGCTGTACTAGAACACACAGTAGGAGAAAAAGTGTCCCAAGCATTGGCAGAAGAGTCAGAGACTCCCTCATTCCCACTATTAGGAGTCCCACAAGGACACTAAGCAATCAAACAACCACAACCTATATGCAGAGGACCTTCTTTAGACTTATGCAGGCTCTGTGATTTTTGCTTCAGTCTCTGTGAGGCCCTGTGAGCTGTGCTTAGTTGATTCTGTGGGCTGTGTTCTCATGGTGTCTTCGACCCCGCTGGCTTCTACAATCCTTCCTTCTCCTCTTCGGAAGAGTTCCCTGAGTTCTGCCCACTGTTTGATTGGGCGTCTTCATCTGCTTCCATCAGTTACTGCATGAATCCAGCAATTGGGTGAGGCACAAATCTAGGAGTATGGCAGAATATCAATAGGAATCATTTCATTGACTTTTTCCAGTCCTGTTTCATTCTATCCTAGGACTTTGAGCTATCCAGCCTCTGTTTCTTGACCATCCAGGCAATGTCAGATGTGGAATCCCTCTCATGGCATGGATCTCAAGTTGGACAACTCATTGGTTTGTTATTCCCACAAGTTCTATACCACTACTTACCCAGCACAAATTACAGGTAGAACAAATTGTAGGTCAAAGTTTTTGTAGCTGGGATGCTGTCCCAGTCCCACCACTAGAAAGTTTGCCTAAATAGGGGAGAAGGCCAGTTCAGCCTCCAATTTTCCCATTACTAAGAGTCTTCACTAGGGTAGCATTAATAGATTCCAGGGAGTTTCCACTGCAATAAGTTTCTACATTGCCCTTCAAATGCTCCCAATTTCAGCCACCTCTTCCTCTACTCTACCTGTCACCTGATTCTTCCTTTTGCCATTTCCACCTTACCTAGTCCATATACAAAATTTATTCTATTTTTTCCTTCCCAGGGAGATCCATGAGTTCCTCTACTCCTGATACCTCATTGTTACTGAGTCTGTCTGTGGGTTCTACCATGAGTATCAGACAACTTAACAACTACTAACAACTTATAAGTGAGTACATTCCATATTTGTCTTTCTGAGTCTGAGTATCTCACTCAGGATGATTTTTTTCAAGTTACACCCATTTGCCTGCAAATTTCATAATGTCATTTTTTAAATAGCTGAGTAATAATTTATTGTGTAAATCTACAACATTTTCTTTGTGGTGTGCTACAACATCCTTTGACTATATGTCCAGCAGTGGTCTTGGCATAGACCAATTCCCGTTTTTTTATTTCATGTTTCATAATGATTTTCATAGTGGCTTTAAAAGTTTGCACTCCTACCAAAAATGGAGAAGTGCTCCCCTTGCTCCACATCCTCATGTGCATAAGCTATCACTTCTGATTTTGATCTAAGCCATTTTGACAGGTGTAAGTTGGAATCTCAAAGTTTTAATTTTCATTTAAATCTAATATTTCTTTAAGTGCTTCTCAGCCATTTGAGAAATAAATCCATATCAATCACCCTGCACAAAACTCAAGTCCAAGTGCATTGTACACCTAAACATAAAACCAGAGACATTAAATTTATTAGATGGAAAAGTGGGGAAGAATCATGACCTCATTGTGACAGGAGACCACTTCCTGAGCAGAAAGAACATCAACAGCTCAGGTACTAACATCAACAGTCAATAAATCTAACCTCATAAAATTGAAAAGCTTCTGTAATGCAAAGGATACCTTCAATAGGACAAAATGGCAGCCTACAGAATAAGAAAAGATTTTCACCATCTCCACTTCTGACAGAGGGCTAATATCCAAAATGGATAAAGAACTCAAGAAACTAGACATAAACAAGCCAAACAATCCAATTAAAATTGGATAAAGATATGAACAGTTTCTTTCATTAACACCTTTAATCCTGTGGACTAGTCAGTCTCTACAACATTGGATCAATCTCTACAACAATGGAAACTCCATTTCCACCAATGACCACTTCAAGATGTTCTGAGAGAGTCTAATCCTGCCACACAGTGCTAAATCTCAGCTTCTGTCTTTGACCACTTCATGCCTTCAAAGCCTGTATCAAGTTGAAGAATGTTACACATTACTAAATTTAGATTCTAGCTTGAGATTTACCTTTGAGTTCCATGGACCATAGCCTTGACTATGAGGAAATACTTCCCAGAAGACCTCTTCTCTATTATATTGATCTCTTACTACTCACAGCTGAATTTTCAGCCCCAGCAAACAGACAGAGATTGTCTCAGTAAAGCAAAACCTCTCCTTCCAGTGATTCTTAGTTAAAAATATCACACAAACAGTACTGATGGAGTCTTTATTTCCCCTGAAACTTCAGTCAGGCCTTCTTTATTCATTATCTTCATTTCCTTCAGAATTCTTATCTCTCAAATTTCCATACAATACCCGATTAAGCTCTAAGAATTCAAGGATTTTCAGCCCAAATTCCAAAATCCTTCCTGAAATTAGCATAGTCACGTTCGTCAGAGTAATACCAGATTTTCTGTCCAGGTTGTCACAGCTTACTTTAGGTTTATGTCAAGTTGATACCTGAAACAAAGTATGACAGCCCCTTGAATTACCAATTTTACAATTACCAATTTTTAGCTATTAGCATCACTATTAACAGTAGAAGATATATATTTCAGGAAAACTATGCAGTAAAGAAAAAAGAACTTCGAAAAGAAAAAAATTTACTATTTTGTGACTACTCTTAGTTTCAATAACCAAACACAGAGTCATTACCATAACTTAGTAATAACTAAAGGCACTTCACATATCTAGCCAAATGCAGCTGAACTTCCAGGAAAAAAACTTTAATGAAGAATATTTAACTTGAATTTATGAGATATTTGCAACCAATAATTGAAAGTAAAATCCAAATCTTAGAAGGCATACAGACTAGTGATGTATAAAAGTTTAATGTAGCAAAGAACTGATTAATTTGTTGGACTGAGGTGTCGAGCATCGATTCCATTTTATCCTGAATAACTACATACACCTGAAGTGTAGAATAACAATTAAAAGATATAAGCAAAAGAAATCTGTTTGTCCTTAATGCTCCCAAGATTTGTAGTCTGAACATTTAATATATATAATGAGATATGGAAAAATATATTTTGCAAAGTATAAAAACAGTATTTTCCATGATTTTGATGTGATTTAATTTATTCCCATGTACAGCCATAATATGGTTTCTATTTAAATAAGTAAATATATGATAAGCTGCTTTTATATAACAGATCAAGTTTGTCTGTTAAACTAGTATTATGTAACATTCCCACTTAATATGTAATGAAAATATTTGGCTACTCAAATATCCACAGTGATCTCAAGCAACAATTTTCACTGCCTACTACCTGGCAAATTCATAAATGAACTGAAGAGAATAGAAACTACTCATTCTCAAGTCCCATTGAAGCCAGCACCTTTTGAAGAAGTTCAAAACAGCACGTATTAGAGGAAGGTCAGCAATGGAGATTCTGATGAGGTAGAACTGGCAAGTGGCATTGATTCAATATTTTAAAGGAATATTTTCAGGTTATCAGGTGTGTGTGTGTGTGTGTGTGTGTGTGTGTTTGTGTTTGTGTGTGTGTGTGTGTGTGTGTGTGTGTGTGTTTTCTATTCCATTAGAATATAAACTATAGTCTTAATAGACTATATGTCTTAATGGACAACATTAAATTAATTGAAGTATTTGTGAGGTGAACTTTAAATGCACACGACTAAATTATAGTGCAAATATAATGACTCAGAGCATTTAACAAGGACCTGCAAATTCTAGGCTTGATTACCAACCCACTAAATGTCAGAAATACTCTGCTATATCAAGCAATCTCTAAAATAGCATCTCTAAAGAAAGGTGAAGAAATGGAACTTATATTTCCCGGCACTACAGTGTAAAATTGATTGAGCTAACAGTTCTGGAGACTGGGAAGCCCAGAGTTGAGAGGTCAACTTGGTGAGGACATCTGTGCTGAGTCATTGCACTAAAGAAGAGGCAAAAGCAAGCAACTTTCAGAAAGCCAAGAAACAGAAGAGAGAAGGTGTGCTTGATGGCAACCTGTTCTCACTTCTGAGTAACTAGCCATCCCACACACTCCATCCCTAGTACCATGTCCTGACCCTGGTGCTTCATCTCAATAGGTGTCAATTTTAAGCTTCAGCATGCACTCTAAAAAAGAAGGACATGGCAGAAATACCAAATTTTAAGACTATTTGTCATACAGGAAACTAAGTCAAAAAGAGAATGTAAAAAAGAATATAAAAAGGAAAATAAAATTCAAGATAAATCCTAGGAACTAAAAACATAGATGGCATGCTCTTCTGGCACAAAATTTCATATATCTTTATTGCCTTTGTCTCATGATCACTTTTTATTTAGTATTTAGCTTACTTATGATTTGTCACTGGCATGAGGACAAGACATAGAGGATTTGCTTGACAAAGTTCCAAAGACCTCCATCTGCCCAGCATGATCATTAGACATCCAGAACAGCTGTTGAAGCTTTGCTTTACAAAGTTTCAAAGATGTCTGGCTGATCACCACTGCCCTTAAATATTGTTTATGATGGAGTTGTAATTTTGCCTTAAAACTACTTTGAAATCTGCTTTTTCTCCTAAAACTGATTTTCTCTTTATATCTCATCCCTAAAGAAAATTCACTGGAAAGCTTTTTCCCACAGAGAATGTTGAATGAAAGCATCTGGACAAAGGCTCTAAACAATCAAAGAGTGTTGTCTCTGACTATTGTGAGCAGAAACTGCTTAAAAAGGAAGTTAGGACTTTGACATAATAGTATCTTAGTTAGATATTGTTAGCTGTAGAAAAGTAAAATTTGTTTTTGTTTTATTTGTTGTTGTTGTTTTGTTTTGTTTTTAGAATCTGATTTGAAATTAATTGAAAGTGGGCTTGAAAGGTCATGCTTTACAGATATTTTACAATAGAGGACCCCTTGACAGTTAGCCCAGGCTTGGATGTCACAAGTGTTTGTTTGAGACTGGGAGTAAGTCATGTGTTTTTTCTGTGCTAAGTACATTTAGTTTCAAGCATTACTGCTATAATAATCACATAAACACAATGGCTTAAAGGTTGGGGAAATTTATGATTAAACTTTCATGTGTATTGTTTAAGAGATAATAATCAGGTCATGCATACCATTGCTTGAAATTGGATTTATTTTTGTTATAAGCCTTATTTTAGGTTATGTGGAACTGTTTATATTTCTTTTTAAATTTTAATTTATTATAATTTATTCAGATTATATCCTGAATCTTTGTTGGGGACAGGCTATATGGCCAATGTTCAGCCATCTTGTCAGAGCCTAGGTTCCTATTTCTTCAGCAGTTTGTCATTTACCAGAAACCAGCTGACCTTGCCATGGTTCGGCAGTTAGACTAAAGATAAGGTTTAAATGGAGCCACCCTGTTGTAGTTTAGCAGTCAGATTAGATAAATATAGCAAAATATTCAGTGTGGCAGAACGTTGTAACCTGTTTGGAATTCCTCACATCTTGAGATAGCCTACAGCTGGGTTGCCATAGCAATATGCTTCCCTGCCCCTTGCCTTATAACACCTTCTACCTGAACAATAAAGTTTGAGAGCTTGATCAAAGACTTGCTCTTCTTCTTCATGTCTTGTGTTCTGTCCCTATACAGGAGAATTCTCCTCCAGAGCATTAGTCGAACCCCAGCAGGCCAGAATAAATCTTATCCCCTTGCTTCTATCTTCCAATTCCCACCCTCCTTTCCTTTTCTGCCCTTCCCCTAGACCTCTGACAGAAGAGGACCTCTTCACCTAACATATGGCCACAACATATCAGGTCTCATCTGGATAGCCTGGTTCTTTTTCTTCTATACACCACCTGGCCTCTTCACCAAGGAGAAGTGATCAAATTGGGGTCACCAGAGTTCATGTTGGAGGCAGTCCTCGCTTTCCTCACAACCATGGAGAACAACCTGTCCATTGGCTAGATCTGGACAGATAGTCAGGGTTCATTCCACGTATTGTTCTTGGTTGGTGGAACAATTTGTGCATGCCCCTCTTGATCCAGATCCACCAGCCTTGATGGTCTCCTTGTGGGGATCCTGAACTCATTGGGTCCTTCCATCACCCCATCCTTCCATACCTCTTTGGGCACTCCAGCCAGACTCCAGCAGCAAGACCCAGCATCGGTCCTGGTCTCTTGCTTTGTGGAGTCTCTAAGAGGACATCTATGTTGAGCTAATGTCCACTTATAAGTGAGTATATACCATCTGTGTCTTTCTGGATCTAGGTTACTTCATTTAGAATATTTGTATTTTCTTTGTTAGATTGTTTTCTTGCTCTCTTGATATTTAAATGTTCTATTGACTGTAAAAGATCAAAACTATCATAATGTAATCCATAATGAAAAAACTAAACTTCACTTAATAAAGTACTAGGGTTGGCCCAAAAGAGATAGAAGAAAAATGAAATTCTCATAGGCTAGAAGATCTTTCAATGCGCACCTCAATTTATGCCTAGGCCTCAATATTTCTTTTCTCCTTAATCTCTCCTCAACAATTAGTTATTCTAGCTAATTGTTCACCAACAGTTGCTCTCTTTGAACAGCTGTTCCCTGCCAGCTCAACTCTTTGTACTCTGGAACCACCAAGACTTTCTCTCCTCTGGTCCCAAAGCTGGTCTGCAGGAATGATTCATTGCTATGAACAGTTGTGCAACATGTATCCTTTCACATAGATTCTCCCACTCTTATTTGACTTTTTAATTAATTCCTAGAAAGATTCAAAGCTCTATTAAAAATCATTCCATGGTCAGTCATTTGCATATATTTGCAGGCTTTTCTCTAAGAAGTTTTCACTACTCAATGGCATTGGATATTGTTCATCATTTTAATAATTCCCATTACAATCAGAAAGATGTAAAGATCCTGTGTGTGTTTGTGTGTGTGTGTGTGTGTGTGTGTGTGAGAGAGAGAGAGAGAGAGAGAGAGAGAGAGAGAGAGAGAGAGAGAGAGAGAGAATATCAGGTAAATGGATCAACCATTTTTCACATGTTTAATTGGCATTTTCACTTTTATTTGAATAGCGTCCATTTTCTTGAAAATTTTGAATTGGGATAAGTTCATTAATATTTTGTTGGTCATATTTGATGCAGATGATTGAGATTTTCATCTAACTTTGATTTGCTTTTTGCAAGATGAAGTATTGAGGAAAATGGTGGACTTGTATATCGCTTATTTGTGTTTGTTCTTATTTTGCAGTTTTATTTGATGGGCTAATTTAATAAAATTACAAAAGGAGTCAAAGAAGATGATAATCCAGTGACAGTGGCAGATTCTGGGTTGTCTTTTCTTTTTGATACACACAAATCCAGTAGGGCAGGCAATGTCCCCCATCACCTCAGTATGGGAAAAATGCCTGTCTAAATAACATTCAGCATATCTAGGTATGTGATCCAAGATAGCCAACATATGCCTACTTTCCAGGGAAATGAGCAATGTGAGATTTATATAAAGATAGTGGGTCAGTTAGGCAATATGTAAAATATCTACTAGCAGTGCATAGCCTCCATCTATGACCTAAGGCAGATATATACCTTTTATGGAGTCCAACGGTTTGTCAACTTATTGTTTATTGGTATCAGGAGCAAAGTGGCACATGCTCAATGACATCTTTTCAGCAGTGATGCCCTAATCAAATACTTCCCATGGTATAATCTTTCCCATATAGACTTCCTTGGATCCCTACTCTGTCCTGGTTCTCATTACTCTCCTTTTTAATGGTAAGCATTAATATTCAATCCCAGATCCTCAAATGAAATGAAATGAAAGTGGTTCTCATTGTTATTGACCACATGACCAGATAATTCAATGGAAATATTTTCATAGTAATAAAAACATACTCTTCATCCTCTTTAATAATTGAAGTAAAATTTCAAATATTCTTTTCAAAAATTATGTCAAATTTTGTCGGCAAAATTCCATTTAAATAAACAGTGAGTGAAATGAAGATTTATATAACTAACAGATTTGTAATATGCATAGAACCTTTTCACCTTAAATGAAAAATATGGTAAGCTAAGTATGGAAATTTTATGTGTTTCACCTTTTGATAAGCTGTGTGAAAGTTTCCTATGACTTAGGCATAATACACCATGATGCAAGTGACAAGATCATGATCACACAACAATGACAAATTTATACATTTATTATAATAATTTTAACTGCATCAGAGTGTCAACTACCAAGTGTTAGAAAGAAAATGAGTGGTCCATCAACAGAAATACCCACAAGAAACAAAATAACTTGCAAGATGAAATGGTGCTCTCCTACATCTACAGCAGCCAAGTTTCATTGACAGAATTTTCAAGGAATGTTCCAGAGCTCCTAGCTGCATTTCTCATTAAAATTGGAAGCCAGACATTATTTAAAATGACATCATTCTCCTTTGAGTAACTAAAACTAAAATTCAATTATTAATAACCTCTTCCTGTACTTCACTTTTAAAATGGTCATTTTCTCGTAGTACGTACAAAACCCAGAAAGTTACTGCATCTTTAAATGAAAATTAACCTAGCCATTAGCACCATAATCACATGGACCAGTTAATCTTGGGTTTAGTTGTGTTATTTGTGATTGTTGTTGTTGTTATTGTTGTTAAGGAATGATAAGAAGATACAAAGCTTGTTGTGACAGAGCTTGGAGTACAATTAGGTGGTCCAGACACAGTCTGCTTCTTCTGCTAGGATCTCTGAATGAAAAAACACATATGGGCAAAGAGCAAAGCTATCCCTGACCAGCAACGGCTTCTATCTGACATGAAATGAGAAAGAAACATGTATTTGTTGCCATAAGCAATTGAGATTTGAAAGATGCATGTTTTATGTCATAGTTCGAGTGCTAGGAGTTGCCACTGTGGCCTTGTGAATCTTCAGGTCAGATAACTCAGGAAGTTCTGCATTACATGTTGTGAAAGACTAAAAATCTCAGGAGAGCATTTCAATAGAATTCCTATTTCTTATGCAAATAAAAATAGCTTAAATTACATGCTGCATTTGATTTAAGCCACAAGTATAAAATGATAGGCTTATTTTAGCCTGTATATGCCACTAGTGTCTAGGATGCAGGCAGTAAGTGTAAAACTGGAAAAAATTACTGAATAAAAATTGACAAGTTTGGGAAACTTAAAGACAAAGTAAGTGAAAAGAAAAGAGTGAAATAATATGTGTTTTTGCTGCCCTCATAGACATGATTAAAACCTTGCTGGAAACTCTATGCCTAATTTGTATTTTCAAAATCATTTAGAGAATGGATAGAATTGTAACTTAAACTGTTGATTATTACATAATACACTTGTCCATTTTCATATGACTGTAGTAGATCAACAAAATATAAAGAAGCTCCCTGTTCAGGCAGTACCAAAATTTTAAGGAATACTGGACAAACAAAAATGCTAACAATTTTGAAAACTGGATTTATTTCTTCTGTATATTTGCCACTACTACATTATACATGTTAAATAGTCAGTTTAAGATAGAAGTTATTGAAATAATTATTGAACAGTAAGAGGTTACATAGGAAATCTAAATGTGTGTGTGTGTGTGTGTGTGTGTGTGTTTGAATTTCTGGTGTATATTAGAGTAATTAGTCAGTTAGCAGAGGGTATTCCATCACTTTCATCATTAAATGATATGTTGACTTATCCAGAATTCAATTTCTACATCATACAGCATGTCTTTTTACTTTATTTGCCAATATTAGACTGAAATAGAGTGAGGGTGCTTTTTCTCTCTTTATTTTTCCTAAGAGTTAAATGCAATTTTAGCTATACTGAGCTATTCAAACAATACATGGAAAAGCATAGGATTAGAAGAGGAGGGTTGAAAATGTGATCTATAAGAATGGAAGGAATGTAAGAAGTCTTAAGAACAGATAAGTGATTGATAAGATGGAATACCATTAAACACAGAGTATAGACATAGATGTAACGCTGTGACCAGTAGAAAGGGGAAGCCTCAGACCCCTGAAAGTGTGGAAAGCTAAGAACAATAACTGGTTGGAAGAGTTTGAAGATTACTTCTTACTTATAAAAAATAATATTAAATTATTTCTCAAGCTTGAGTTGTAGCTTCTTAATAGAGTATTTGTACAGCACATGCAAGGTTATGGGCTCATTCCTCAATATACATTCTCTTCTCTGTCTCTCTGTTTCTGTCTCTGTCTCTCCTGTATTTTTTTTTTAAAGATTACTTATTTTTATTTATGTGTATCTCTCTTTGTGTGTCTATGTGCTCATGTATATGGATACTTATGTGAGCTAGAAGAGGGTGTAATATCCCCATGGAACTGGAGTTGCAGGGAGTTGTTAGCCACCAATATGGGTTCTGGAAAGCAAACTTCAATCATATGTAACAACAGCAAGCCCTCTTCATGGCTGATCAATCTCTCTAGCCAGCCTTGCCCTCTTATCATAGAGATAGTGTCTTTTTTTTAAAAGGATACATGCACTTTATATGGCCTATATATTTCCACAAGTCCACAGTCGTGAAATCTGTGTGTAGAAAGATGGTGACATTAAGATAGCCCTTCAGGATGTCTGTTATCCTACTGGGACCAGAATTAAAACACAATTTGATTGTGAACTATCTGTGCATCATGCACTGATGACACAGCTATACCAATACTGATCTTTAGGCAATAGGTTGAAGGAGTGAGGCAAATAACTTAGTATTATTTTCTCCCTTTGAGAATTTGTCTGGTGCACTTTAAAAATCGAAATCCAAATGCAGCACATAGTATCTGACCAGTGTTCTGGATGATACTATAATGATTTCAAAGGTTTACTATGCTACCTAGCTAAATCTGTACATTAAGATTCTCTTGTTCCCTTTCAGAACATGAAATAAAATTGGGAGTCAGGTCTTTTCGGGCTCTTTCATGCTGCCCGATTTTTATTCTTTGTACCCTGTAAATTTTGTTTCTTTAGGGCTCTGTGGCAACCCCTGATGATCAGACAGCCACAGACAGATCATGCAGTGCAGTTCTTCCACTGAGGTATCACAGGGAAGACTGAACTAAATGCTTTTGAATATATTAGGTGCCTGGTCAATAGAGTTCCTTTAAAACCTTACAAAGTGGGCACTCTCAACATCAGAGAGACTTTCTTTGGTCTCCACTCCACATTACACAGGTTCCAGGAAAATTCTACTCTAATTCTAATTGTTCTTTAAACAGTTTCAGATTTTTTTTAACCTGTATATTAAAGCTACAGAATAAAATATTTTTGTTTGTTTTTCTTTTTCTTTTTATTATTAATTTATTTATTAAATTGACTTTACATTCTGATTGTATGCCTCTCCCTCCTAACCTCTCAGTCCCACCCTTCCTTCCTCTTTCTCCATTGCCCCCGCTTTACTCCTTAGAAAAAAGGAATTACCCCAGCTCATCAAGTTGCATCAGGGCTTAGCATGCTCTTTTCCCCTGTGGCCTGGCAAAGCAGTCCTGCCAGAAGGGAGTGGTCAACAAGCAGGTAACATAGCCCATGTCATGGACAGCCCCTGATACCCTTACTAGAGGAGCAGTGTGAAGTCTGAGCTGCCTATCTAAAGCATCTGTGTAGGGTGCCTAGGTCCAGTCCATGTGTGGCCCTTGGTTGGTCCTTCAGTCTACACAAGTCTCTTTGCATCCTGGATAATTGGCATTGTTCTTTTATGGAGCCCCTGTCACCTGCAAATCCTCTTCTCCTCCCTCTCCCTTTCCCACGAGACCCCTTACACATAGCCCCTCTTCCATGAGGTGGGTCTTGGGTTGGGGCGTGCATTGGTTGGACACTCCCTCAATTTCTGTCCTATCTTTATTACTGCACATCTTGTAGGCAGGGTAATTTGGGGGTCAAAGGTTTTGTTTGTGGGTTGGTGTTCCCTTCCCTCCATTAGGAGTCTTGTGTAGTTAGACAGTGTCCTCTTCAGTCTCATTGGCCCCTGCTATTAGTAGTCTCAACCAAGTTCCCCTCATATCTTCCCAGAAACCAACCCTGGCTGAGATCTCCAGCTTGTTGAAGAGAACACACACGCACACGCACACGCACACACACACGCACACACACACACACACAAGATTTCTTTTTTCTCTGCAGGACTTCTGTCCTCCAGCCCCCACACTCCCCAGGGCTAATCTCTACCTTCATTTCTCTCTGTGCACCCTCTCCTACCTTGTTCCCTCTCTTCATCCACTACCACTGTCTATTTTATTTCACCTTCTGAATGAGACTAAAGCTTCCTTCTTTGATCCCTCCTTGTTACTTATCATCTGAGTTTGTGTGTTATAGTATGCTTCTCCTGGACTATATGACTAAACTGCACTTATAAGTCAATACATCTCTTGTGTGTCTGTCTGAGTCTCTGTTACTTCACACAGGATGATCTTTTCTAGTTCCATCCATTTGCCTGCAAATTTCATGATTTCTTTGCTTTTCATAACTGAGTAGCATTCCATTGTGTAAATGTACCACAATTTCTTTATCAAATGGTCTAACTGCATGTCTACATGTAGAAAAATGAAAATAGAGCTATATTTATCACCCTGCACAAAACTCAAGTCCAAGTGGTCAAAATTCTCAAAAAAAAAAAAAAAAATGAGATACACTAAGTCTAATTAGAAGAGAAAGTGGTGAAAAGCTTTGAACTCATTGGCACAGGAGGCAGCTTTTAGAATAGAACACCAACAGCTCAGACTCTAAGAACAGCAACTAATGATTAGGATGTGTTGAAAGAGAAAACCTTCTATAAGGCAAAGAAATTGTCGATACAATGAAATACCAGTCTATAGACTGGGAAAAGATCTTCACCAACCATATATCTCACAAAGAGCTAATATCTAAAATATATAAAGAACTCAAGAAATTAAAGACCTCTGAACCAAATAATGCAATTAAAAATGGGAAAAAAACTAAACAGAGAATTCTCAGCAGTGGAATATTGAATGCCTGAAAAACACTTAAATAAATGCTTAACATCCTTAGTCATCACAGAAAGGAATATCAAAATGACTCTGAGATTCCATCTTTCACCTGTCAGAATGGCTAATATCAAAAACTCAAGTGACAGCACATGCTGGGGAGGATGTGGAGAACACTCCTACATTGCTGGTGGGACTGCAAGCTTGCACAACCACTTTTGAAATCAATCTGGTGCTTTCTTAGAAAACTGGCAATAGCTCTACCTAAAGACCCAGCTATACCACTTCTGGGCATATATGCAAAATATAATCTCCCACACAAGAACATTTGCTCAACTATATTCATAGCAGTTTTACTCATAGTAGCCAGAATCTGGAAACAACCTAGATGTCCAGAAAATAATATTTTAATCTACAATGCTGTAGTGACTTCACTAATTATCTATTATATCTTCATTCTGTTCATTTGCATACTACTGTCATTATCCATAAGAATAAAAACTGGATGCTTTTTAAATATTCTTCACTTAGAGGTCCTTTATCACTGTTATTCCCAGAGCAATACTCATAAGGAAATAGAACAACAATAAAAAAAATTGTCATATTAAGCGTGAAAGAATACGGGCTAATTCTCCAATACACAGTCTCTCCTCTGACTGTCTTCTAACTCTGCCTCTGTCACTGTCAGTTTCTCTGTCTCCTGTACTTTTTAAGATTACTTCTCTTTATTTATGTTTATCTGTGTGTGTATGCAATCATGTGTGTGGATACCCATGGAAGCTAAAAGAGGATGTAAGATCCCATGGAACAGACGTTACAGACAGTTGTTAGCCACCATTATTGTATTTGGGAAGAGTAACCATGTGAGGTTTCTCCATTGATATTATTATGTATCCCAGATTATTGGTACATTTAGAAAAGAGGTAAAAATGAAGTAAGTGTAACACTCTTATATTTCACTGGGACCCAACATTTTGAAGGACTTCTACAGCATTTCACAAACAGTTAAAGTATGGCCCTTATGAAGAGCCTTCATGCATTTTTCTATGTGGATATTATAGTAGGTCCAGGACTCAAATCCACATATTAGATTTTGCTATAGTTTTAATTATCATCACTGAATATGTAATATATTAGAAAACAGAAAATTCTTCCCCAAGGAGAAATCCTTACAAAATATTTTCTCTTTTGGAGAAGCAATACAGTCTTTGTCAATGATAAATGACAAATCAGATATTTCTAAGCCACTCTCCATCAAATTTAATTCAAGACCAAGACTGCATAGCTTGGTATCAGTGAAGACTCTGTCTCTAAGTTAAGCATTATGTCGTATGCTTCTAATGTGTCACATGCTTCTCAGCTTCTCAGAACACAGAAGGATGAGGATGAAATGTTTTAAGCTACCATGTTGAACTCAGCCAAGTTCTGTATGTGTTTATCTGTATTTTTCAGATGTAGCAATATCTTGCTAATAGCCAAAGTGTTATGCTGGTGTATTCCAAGCCTCTTTATGGTCGTGGGGGTGACGTCTTGCTCCTGGTGTCCCTGTGTTTTAGTGGCTAAGAATCACAAGTATAGCTACCGACATAAAACCATCAGCAATTGTTCTTATTTACTAGGAGGCATGCAGCCCCTTGACCTATGTAATCAGTGATAAATCTGACTTTGTAAAAGAATCCATTATCATGGCCCATAACAACACTGCCACCTTGAAGACAGTAGATAGCTCTTCCAGGAAAGGTACATAAAGGCCATAGGGCTAGCAATGATATACAGTCTATACAACTATCACCAGGGTATGAGCCATGTGATCCTTCAGTTTAATAGAAAGAAAGAACCTTAATATGCCCACCTGCAGTTTGTTGTTGTTGTTGTTGCTGTTATTTTTGCCTCTATAATTATTTTGTTTGTTTGTTTATTGTTAATTATTCATCTTACATCTCAATTGTTATCCACTAGCTTGAATCTTCTCGTTCCCAACCTCTGTCCCTTTTCCAACCTATTCCTCTCCCATAGACCTCTAAAAGGGGTGGGGTTGCTTCTCCCCCACTGTCTGATCGCAGCCAGTCAGGTCTCACTTGGATAGCCTGCATCCCCTTCCTTTGTGTACCTACAGGGCCTCCCCACCAAGGTGAAGTGATCAAATCCCAGGAACCACAGTTCACGACAGAGGCATTCCCTTTCCCTACTCTCCCCACAACTGTAGAGAATGAGCTGTCCATTGGCTACATCTGATCAGGGAGTCTAAGTTCTCTACATGCATTGTCCTTGGTTGGTGCAACAGTTGAGCAGACCCGCCTGGGTCCATATCTACTGGCCTTGATGGTCTCCATGTGGGGCTGCTGAACTTTCTGGGTCCTTCCGTACTCCAATTCTTCCACACCACTCTCAGTGCTCCCAGTTTTGAATCCCCCAAATAGGTAAGAAACCCATAGCAGAAAGAGAAATTCTAGAGGCATCACCACACCTCAATTCAAATTCTACAACACAGCCATAGTAACTGAAACAAGACATTAACAAAAACCAGCACACAAACCAATGTTATAGAACTAAAGACTTGTAAGGAAACCCATGACACTGCAGAACCTTATTTTTAATCACAGATTTCAAAAAACATCTATTGGATAAATACCAGAAATTTCAAAAATGATGCTGGGAAAAAAGGAATGTCCATACATGGATGACTTAAATTAGATCCCTTTCACTTAAAGTAAACACACAGCCAATAACTTTGTGAAAATCCTCAAACAGTTCAGCAGAGAATACTGAGAATTGTCAAATTGGTTTCTGTGTAATTTAAAAGCTTCTAAACAGCAAAAACAACCAAGTGTATTGGCAACCTATAGAGGAGATAAATGCTTCTAGCTACATAAATAAAAAGGAACTGATATATAGATTATAATATATAAAGAAATCAAAGAGTAAAAATGAAACACAAAAAAATGTGACCCATGAAGTATAGAACCAGTTCTCTAGAGATGAAATAAATGTAAATGAATATATAAAATAATCTTCAACATCCTTAATCATCAAGGAAATGCAAATCAAAACTCCACTGAGATTTCATTGACTCACTCAGAGAGTTTATTACTAAGAAAATAAACAACAGTTTTGGCAAAGATTCAGAAGAAAATAAGTTTATTCAGCTTCTGTGGAAATAAGTGTGGTCAGTCACCCAAAACTAAACGTACCACTACCATATGACCCTGCAAACGGAAAAGGGAATGGAACGAAATGGTCTTTTGTGTTTCTAAATGTGATGTTATGAGCTTATATGGCTACTTGATCAATCTGTTGCACTATCCACTTGTGACCTTGATGTGATCATACAACCTTTATCCAGTGACCACACCTATTCTACTTTCATTTGTTCTGTATGGATAAAAAAAAGTCCTTACAAAAGTTAACTTAGAGAGGAATGGTCTATTTGGCCTTTTGTCCCAGGTTATAATCTGTCACATAGGGCAGTCACAATGACAGAAGCTTGAGGCAGCTGATGACAGAACATCCACAATCAAGCGCACAGGAAAAACAAATTTACTCATGCACCCTGCTTCTGCTTACCCTCAGCAGGCTTTCTTCACTCTTATGTGATTCAGTGTCCCACTCATGGACTAGTGTCACTTCCAGTAAGCTGGCCTTCCTCTCTTCATGAATTTATAAAGCAATTAACAAACATGACAGTTCCGTAAGACAGGCCCACAGACCAACCCAAAATATAGATATAGATAACTGCTCATTAAGATTCTCTTCCCAGGTGACTTTAGGTTGTGCTAAGTTGACAATTTAAACAAACGACCACAGCACAATTTCCCCTTCTTGTACCCTGAAAGTGTAGTTAGACCACCTCTCTCACATTTAACATTAGTGTTACTATATAAAGTAACACCAAGCCAGATTTATCACAAATGCATGTTGCATTTTTATTTCTGTCATATTTTTAAAATAACCAATGGCCCCCTTTACGTGTTTCATCATTCTTCATTACTTTTTAATGTTGCACAAAAGGGATTTTTTTATTAGAATTTAAATAAGGAGATGAGTAAATTTAATACTAAATATTTAATAGCTGTAGTAGTTACTTTTCCTGTTGCTATGAAAAAGTTCCTTCACAAAACAACTTAAGGTATAAAAGGTTTATTTTGACTTACAGTTCAAGATTATCACCCATAGTAGTGTAGAGGTCACATCAGCAAGAGTTTGAAGAATCTGGCCGTATCACATCTGCAGTCATGAAATCTGCAGATAAATGCTTGTTCTCAGGTCATATTTTCCGGTTTAGACATTCCAGAATCCTATCCCCAGGGATAGTGCCACCTACAGTGGGCAGGTCTTCCTCCCTCTATTTACTTAATCAATATACTACTTCACATGTATATCCAGATCCATACCTGATGTGATTCTAAATTACAACAAATTGACAACTGAATTTCAGAAAAAAATTAGTCAATAACATATATCCTGTAGTCATTGCCAACAAACAACCTGTATAGTCATCCCAGGGCAACTCCACTGAATATCAGCCTTAGGAAATCTGATTACAAAGAAAAATCATGATGGGAGTCTGTTACTTCTCCTTGTTTCTTAGTCTTTTGGCTAAGGTCACATGTAGGGAACTGTTCTTTTATAAGTGTGATCAAATCCATTCAACATTAAATTGGGTCAATTCTGAAAACTCATAATAAGGACTTATTTAAGAGCACATGTATTTTGTTAGGATTAGCCCCATAACCTTAATAGTATATGTGATATTAAGTAACTCACATATGAAAATTCATACAAAATTCTAAGCTATGTGTTTGAAGCAAAAGTCTATAAGAGGAATATATTTCTGCCGTGTAAAGATTTTCCAAGCAACCAAGGTTCTTATTCTCTAATGAATAAATATTTTTACCTCTGTTTAGAGCTAGACACTGAATATACATCAAAGACCTTGCAGCAAAGTGAATTGCATTAAAGAGATAAGGCAGAGCTCCTTTTGAGTAAACTGCTAAGTAATTGCACCCATTAGCTGTGAATTTTCAACAGGTGCTGCTTAAATGTTATGTAGTGTCCAGCTTGTGTTTAATAATGTATCTTGGTTGTGAGTCACTGTGGCAAATTGTGTACCAATCATTTACATTGGGTGAAATTACTGCACCTCTCTCCAAACAAATAGAGATAAGCATGTCATTTGCTAAGTGTTAAGGGGGACTGCATTAGTTATCATCGGAAATTTGCCTCCAGAAATCACTTTTGTCAATAATCCTATTTGGACTGAGAGGAACAGGAGGTGAGGGCATTCAATTTAGGTGGCAAGTTGCTGAAAACGAGTTTTGGAGATGACAGAGACTAGATCCAGAAGCTACCAAATTGCCTTCTTCACTGTGGTGTACACAAATCAGCAGGTAAGGAAGGCCAGCTCTGTGTCCTCACACTGAATCTTTTTAAAGTGTCAAGTGTGCATGGATATCAAGACATTTGTAATCACCTAGGAAAGTAATTTAAAATATGTTTTCAGTGGACACTGAATACTTCACGGGGAAAAATATTTGAACACCTTTTTAACAGCTGCAATGCAATAAAGTAATTAGCAAAATGTGTGCATTACACAGTAATTCAAATCATTAAATATGAACATTTTATCCTGAAAACATTTAAAGATTTAGAAATATAAAGTGATGTGTAGTCTTGGATTGCTGTATACTATGATATAAAAGAGAAAATAAGCATAAGAAAATCATTGTATAATGAACAACAGTGATAGCTTTGTGGTTAATTTTTGCCTGAGGCTGGATAGGACATGACTTTGTTTAAAATACATGTAATTAACGTCTAAACTAAGAAAGATGGAAGATCAAGAAAAAAAAAAAAAAAAAAAACACAAAGCACACCGAAGACAAGATAAATAGTGTGATGTGTTCAGAGTTCAGACAGCCTGTTGTGAGTGGTAATGATCACACATTATATGAATATATATATATATATGTATGTATATGCATATATTTATATTTTCTTAGTATTTAATTAAGCACTTAAACAGATAGCTTGTCTTATCAAAGTTATGGTTTAAGTTCATGTTGTTCTGAGCTCTCTGATGACAGGTCATCATTATTTGTAGCCAAATAAAAACTTCACTATTAGATACATGGTGTCACATTCATTGATGACCAGGATTAGACACACCAATGTGAGATAGAGCACCACCAGAAGTCTTTATTGTGTTGGGCACATATTGTCTTTCTGTTTATGTCTCTATCCACTTTATCATATTATCAAATTATGGTCATGAACCAAACACAAATCTGAAACATTTTTTCACCACTTCAGCTGAGAAACTATTATTGTCTACAGCATAGTGAATCATTTTTTCAAAGAGCTGTAGATAGTTAATGCATTATAATTATTTGTGAGAAGGTTCAAGACGCTCATCAGAAGAAATAAAATAAAACTCATGTTCTCCATAATTCTCATTCCCTTACAATTTTTTACAAGTGAATGAAAATACATAACTATTTTGTAGACTAACTGTTTACCTTTATGGTCAATGACATCTTGTCACTACCAAGACACTTCAGCCTATACAGAATAGCAAATGTTTGCCTCTTCACACATTAATTATTTCATACTTTATTTACATTGCCAATAAATGAAATGCTAATAAAAACTTAAAGTAGCTTCTTCAGGTTATATAATATAACTATTTTCTAAGTAGAGAGGATGTATTTGACACACATTTTATAGTTGAATTTTAATTCTTTTGAGTTTCTTCTGAGAAATATGGCCGTATGTGTGTATGTATGTTTGTGTGTCTGTGTGTGTGTGTGTGTGTGTGTGCTTTTATATAATTACATCATAAAAGTCAAATTTGGTTAAGTTGGGGTTGTGATTTTTGTCCTGTAGAAATTATTGCTCCCTCAGAATTTACAATTCTACATTTTTCTTTTTGTAATGTGTTATAATTTATTCACAGCATATCCCAATTGTTTTCCTCTCACTTGTATCTTCCCTTTCCCACCCTCCCTCCCTCTTCTGCCCTATTTCCTTCTGACAGGGTCGGGCACTTCCTCCCCAACTGATCCCACAGCCTATCAGGTCTTATCAGGATAGCCAGCATCCTCTTCTTCTGTGTGTCAGCAGGGCCTCCCTGCCAAGGGAAAATGATCAAATCCCTGGCACCAGAGTTCATTTAAGAAACAATACCGCTCCCTCCTACTGCCACCATGTAGAGTGAGCTGTCCATTGACTCTATCTGAACAGAGGGGTCTATGTTCTCTGCATGCATTGCCCTTGGTTGGTAGGTCAATTTATTCAGTTCACCCAAGTCCAGAACTGCAGGCCTTGATGGTTTCCCTGTGGGGCTCCCTACCTCTTCCTGACACCTCAGGTCCTTTCCATCTCCCAAATCTTCCATGCAACTCTCAGTGCTCAGCCCAGAGTACAGCTGTCCTGATCCCCTACTGGTTGGAGTCTCTCAGAGGATATCTATGATGGGTTAATGTCCACTTGTAAGTGAGACTATACCATGCCTGTCTTTCTGAGTTACCTCATTCAGAATAATCTTTTTGGCTGGCAAGTTTCAAGATTTCCTTTTTTTCAATAGCCCAGTAGTATTCTATTGTGTAAATGTACCACAGTTTCTTTATACATTCTTCTGTTGAGGGACGTATAGGTTGTTTTCAGATTCTGGCTGTTATGACTAAAGCTGCTATGAACATAGCTGAGTAAATGTCCTTGTTGTATGGAGGAGTAGCTTAGGGTATATGCCCAGGAGTGGTATAGCTGGGTCTTAAGGTAGAACTATTCTCGATTATCTGAGAAAATGCCAGTTTGATTTCCAAAGTGGTTGTACAAGTTTGCACTTCAACAGCAATAGAGGAGTGTTCCCTTTTCTTCCCACCTTCCCCAGCATGTGCTGCCACTTGGGTTTTTCATCATAGCCATTCTGATAGGAGGAAGGTAGAATCTCAGAGTCACTTTTATTTGCATTTCCTTGATAACTAAGGATATTGAGGATTTCTTGAAATGTTTTCAGGCCACTCAATGTTCCTCTGTTGAGAAGTCCCTGTTTAGCTCTGTACCCCATACTTAACTAGATAATTTGATTGGGTGGTGTTTAATTTATTGAGTTCTTTATATATTTGTATATTTTGGAATAGTAACTTAGAATTGTAAGCGAAATAAACTCATTCTTCTTCAAGGTGGTTTTAATCAACTTCTCATAGCTCAACAGCAACAACAAAGAAACTAGAATAGTACCTAATTAGATCACAAGATTCTAAAGGCATGAAGGAACTTTGCTTCTTTCAACAATTATGTACCAATTGTTTTCTATTTAAAACTGAAATATTGTCAAGTATCAATAAATGATGTGAAAATAGCAAGTTTTATTTTATAAGTTATGGTAAAGCATCAAAAGGACATTATGTGTGATAGAGATTTTCCAATTTTACAGTAATTTACTTCATTATTTTACTTCAACATTTTTCTGACAAACTTCTATTGTATAGAAACCATTTTTCTTTTTTTCTTTTTTATAAAACTTAGTTCAAAAATGTTAACTTAATACCACATTATAGCAAGAAGTTTGCAATTGTTTGAGAGAAGAAGGCTGATGGTAGAGAGGTTCTCTGTTTTCAGGGAGCTTGCTGTAAGCCAGGACAGATTTATATAGAAAGACATTTCAAAACAGCTAGAGTAGTCTGAAGTCAATATCAGAATCTTGGAAAGAACATGAAAGGGTGAGTATATTACCTCAGTTTGGTATAACATAAATCACTCCCTAGGGAAATAATGCCTGTGATAATAAGATTAGATTGAGTAGAATTGTAGACAGCTGGAAAAGACGTTGTTCTGTGCTGGGAGGAGAGTGTGTAGGATGAAAAGGATAACAGCCTCTAGAAAGTACTGAACCACACCTGTAGGCAAGATATGTGTTGTATTGTGCATAGTTCTACTTAGTGGAATTGGATTGTATGATCATAAGTGTAAATTTTATGATCTTTGAGTTTTCGGCATTTCTCTAGATGAGTTACAACATTTGAGGCCAGAGCTTCAGAAATTTAAAAAAAAAAAAATGTCAATGTTGGGTTTGACATTCTGTACATGGTATATTAGAAACCTTGGCATTTGGCCAGCGTTCTTTGAGTTTTTCAAATAGGGTAGTATATCAAAAATGAATATACTGCATTCAGTGTCTTCCTTATCCATTGAGTCAAACATAAAATCCCATTATTGAACAGGTCAGTCCAGATTAACCTGCTTTTCATTAAGTAAATATTCAATAGGAGAGGGAAGACACAAAAAAGAAATTAAAATGTGCATATGAATGTTCAAGAATTTTATATACAAAACTACTTTAATACTAGTGAGGAAGGTGGAATCATGGATATTGTACTGAGGAAGACACCGAAGACTGAGAAGTTTAAATTACTTGCTTAATTAAATGTAAAATTTTTGTGTATACTACATTAAAATTTTACTACATTGGAATATGAATGACATTTTCTGTAGCCATGTTGAACTATCTGTCATCAAACCTTCACAATAGACTGTGTATTTCAAGATTTTATGATAAAGTCATTGGTTAGTTGGGATGAGGTATGCATTTGCATATTTTATACACATTATAATTTGTATACAATTCACACATACATTGAATAGTAAGGCTTTTATAAGCAACACATAATATATGTCCACACAGTGACATCCTTCATCCTTTGTGTTTCACCACCAAGTGCTTCAGTTGCTGTTCTTCATCAGATCAGGACAGCTCCCAAAACAGCTTCGAAGAAAGCTTCCAATCCCAATTGTCCAGCATTTTAGACTGTTTCAGACAGAACTCTAATTAAGCCTGGAATTTCTCAACATTTAGACACTAGAACACAAATGCTTGTTTAACTATTTTCCCAAATTTTATTCGGACCCCTACCAAGGTATTTTTCATCCTAAATCAGCCAGTGAAACCTTAAAAGAATGATACCCTATTTCCCTTAACAGGGGGTTGGGTTGGGTAGGTTTTTGGTCACTCTCTTGAGTGATAGATGTTTATTTTCATCGGGAGTTGGTTATAAGTATTGTTGGTCTTATCTAGAGTGAAAACAAGGTTGGACTCAGGCGTGTCTCTCTTTTCCTTTATCTTTCATTCTTAGATTTGGAGATAAAGGTTGAAAAGAAAGAAGAAGAAATATAGAAATATATAGGGATAACAGGACAAAAAGTAGATTATTGAATCTACTCAGATTAATGCCTTAATTGTTAATCACAAGGTTCCTTTTAATTCACTGGTATAGAATTTTGTATATAGAGGCAATAATTTTGGATATATTGGTATATAATTCAAATTTAAGATTATTCTTCACACATTATATGTCTTTCTACTCTACTATGAGGTATTGTATCCATACAACTCAATTATAATACAAGGTTTACTATTGTTATTGCAGGGTGTTTAGGATAAGTATGTCATACAAGTTAATTGTTAGTTGATCAAATCATGGTTATATCAATTAATAGTCTATTTTTATCACAAAAATATACATCCTAAATTTAACAGATAGATAGAATTCTATAGAAAGATAAGGTAAAATAATTTGATAAGGTCTTCAAACACCTCAGAGACATACAGAATATGGCATTTAAAGATGTTTTTATGGCTGGGCATGGTGGCACATGCCTTTAATCCCAGCACTCAGGAGGCAGAGGTAGGCAGATTACTGTGAGTTCGAGACCACCCTGGTCTACAGAGTGAGTTCAGGAGGCCATGTGTACAGAGACACTCTGTCTCAAAAACAAACACAAAAATATTTTTATTATTTTTAACAGCTCATTGCAATGAGACAGACTAAATCCTGGCAACACCCAGCCTAGCTCAAAGATGAAGAACATCAAAAAGCCTCTTTATGGAGACAGCTTCAAATGTGGCAAACCAGCCATTGGGAAAAAATGTCCTCTTTTCAGCCACTGGCATAATTCTGCCTAAAAATAGGTAAACTTGGATAAAGACAGTTGACAGCCAAACTCTGCCAGGACAGTGTAAGCAAGTCCTCACAAAAAATATCAGGTATATATTTATGGCCTCAGATATACTGGGCGAGAAGGCTGAAGATGATGCCCCAATGTTATAGAGAAATTTGACTGACTGTTCAGGCAACAAACTCTCTCTGTCATCTTCTCATTTAGAAAGCTACCAACAGGCACTCCCTGTATACTCAGGTACCTAATTTTAGTCCTTCTCAAGTCTCTGATGGGACTGAAGACCAAATAGTTTAGTTTTACAACTAAACTTAGTTGTGTAGAGGTTAAGATGTTTTTAGGTTTAGATAGATATTTTAAGTTGATAGAGATAAAATACAATAGATATTGATTTACATTCAGAATTTTAGACTCACCAAGATAGGAAAATGTTTTCTTCAAAGCTGCCAAATACAAAAAGCCAAAACACTATAAATGTAACATTTATATAATTCCTGATTGTTTGTGGTTCTTCTTGGTGGCCTATTCTATAAATGTCTAATATTATAAATGCATGTAAAAAATAGAAAAATTTTAAAAATTAAAAAAGTCCACACAATGAACATGTGTGTGCATTTCTATGATACAGGCTCTTCATAAAACAAACTATCAAATGTAGAATAAATAAACATATAGCCCGTGAACCCATGAGAAAATCTTACCAGGACATAGACTATGATATGCTTCTATGAAAATTCATTTCACTTGTAGATTTTATTGTCATGACAAAGACGCCAAGCATTCTAAGATGCTTCTTTCCTTTCTTAAAATAGCTTGTAAGTGGATATGAAAACAATGTTGAAAATGTCATCCTTTTAGACATGACTTGAGAGGTCAATAAATTTATATACCATTGTAAGTTTTCATAAAGATGATTCCATTATATAGACTACTATGTCAGTTAAATGTTTGCCCTGTTTGTTTATCTTTAATAATTTAGTATCTTTCATCATCAGTTTCATTATTCTTTAAAATATATGTTATCATTATTTTTTCTATTTGACTTACAACAATTGTATTTAAATTTTTATAAAATTCATGAGAAATGTTTGTTAATTCACTTTTTGAAAATATAAACTGATAGAGCAGGAATACTCCTAGTAGTTATAGAACTCATTCTGAAATGTTATATAGCTTTTTTTCCCCTTTAGAGAAATGAAAATTCTTATTACTTGTGAAAATCACTGGGTGTTGCAACATACCTAAGAAAAAATGTTCTGAATTATTGAAATATGGTCTCAAGAAAGGAAGAAGACTTGGCTGAATAATCAGAGCCCCGCTTCTCAAAATGAATGTGCTGAATTTTTCCTTTCACATTTAAGAATGTTCTGGAATGTTGGCCTTACTTGGATGAGCATCTTTACAAACAAAGATTAGGCCCAGAACAAAAAGGCTCCCACTAGGATTCCACAAGTGTATTGCCCATCAAATTACTTCATTCAATAAGGTTCAGTTTTGGTGTGTTTTTTTAGTATTTTAAAATAAAATTTTCCGTTGCATTTTCTTTATTTTCATAAAACACACCTGAAAGATTAGCTCTGAAGAGTAATTCATGACCATCATGAATGTGATATGTTTATCCATTTTTCTAATCACTATTATTGGGGTATAAAAATGATACTGCATTTCCTATTCCTGTGGGTCATCTTCCTTCTGACATACCTCAAACCTTTGCCTCTTTCCTGCCCTTCCCCCATAGACTCATAAGAAAAGGATATTGGATTTTATCCTCAGAGACAACTGTTTTAGGAGTTTTGTTTCTTATCCCCACTCCCACCCCCCTACAACTGGTGCTAGTGTAGAATCCAGGGCTAAGCAAGCATTCTAATTTGAAAGTATATTTCCCACCAGTCAGCACTTCTTGACCAAACCTGTATGATAAGTTAACTATATGCCCAATTCCACCTTGTCAATGTGACCACAAAACTTCACACGAGTCCCTTGTTTAGAGCAATTGTTCATGTAACAATGAAGTATATGGAAGATGTTGCTTCAATCACCTGTTTCCAAGGTAGGAGGTACTATTGTGAAATAAGACATACCACAGCAGTAGTCACAAGCCTCAAGTGACATTTCCAATATGCCACTTAGGATCCACTATGTCAGAAACAAAAGTTATGCTCCATTTAAATTGCCAAAATTCAACCACTCTTACAATAAGATGAAGCAAGTTTCAAAATAAAAACAGCAGTCTATACAACCAGCCACACCTAACATTTTTAATGTAATAATGTATTTGTCTAAAGTTAAATTCAAGCAGGTATGAAAGGTCATTTCAAACTCTAGGTCTTCTGTGGAGACAATGTAAGGAAGATAGTCTTTGTCCACTGTTTCTTCTCAAGCCCAGCTGCGCACTCCTCCTCTGTCTGCTATTCATTAGACAACAACAGCCAAACTAGTATTGTGCTGCCTTTTTCATTAAGTCAAATCATACTTTAATCTATCGAAAAAAACATAAGAAAATAACATTTTTTAAAATGATGGAAATGTCTTCTAATGGCAAATTTACCTAGTGAAACAAAATCTGTGATTATTACAATAATTATTACTCAAAAAAGATATCTATGCCACTGTTATTGTCACTTTTGCATTAAAGCATCACTATCTCTCCCAATAGCAGCACAGTAACACTAAATAGTGTCAGTGCTGGCAATCATTTAACATGTGTAAGATCATAAATACTTATGCAAATTCTGGAACTTAAATCTCATCCCAGAATGTGATTTTACATGCTTTCGTTATTAAAATAAAACCACAAATTTAACATTTCTAAACGTTAATCATTGACTGAGGTTTCATGTTCAAACCATGGTCTAAGGAACACCGACCTGCACTCTGGTGAGGACAAAGGGGGTGAGCTGCACAGATGGTCTGCTCTGAGAATGGGCTAGGTATAGACATGCTGTAGCTGAGATACCAGTAAAGCAGATACTGTTTAAATGTCTCATTTTTTTTGAGTGCCATCAGGCCTCCCCACCAAGGGGAGATGCTCAAGTATGGAGCACCAGAGTTCATGTCAGACTCAAAGAAAGAATAAGCACCCTACCAAGATGAGACTTGATAGCCTATGACCATAGTTGGGGAGGAGGTCCCCCTTTTCTTAGACCTAGGGGAGGGGAATAGGGTGAAAGTGGGAGGGAGTGCGGGATGGTAGGATACAAGTGATGGAATAACAATTTAATTGTAATCTGAATAAATCAATTAAATAAAAAATATATTAAAAAAAAAAAAAGAAGTCTCATTTTCCTGAAAGCCGCATACTGACGATCACGGATGCAGCAATGACGGAAGCTGCTTTTCTGGATTTAACTTTGTCCGTAAAGAATCAGTTCATGAAATTCATGTGACAGGAACCTTGAGAGAAAGTCAGCTTGTCATCTCACTGCTTGATATTGCCAAGAAAGGAAACACTCAGCACAATCTGACAGGTTCCACAGACATTAAAGAGCAGATTTCAAAAATCTTGGAGAGCAGATCTGAGTAATTTCAAAACATCTGTCTTTTAAGAGGGTCGGAGGTCTTGAACACAAACCTGGCAAGAAAATTACAAATGTGCCCAATGTGGGAGAAGCCAAGTGAAAATGTGTATAAAAGAAGCTCGCATGCAACATGTATTTTCTTGAACAGTCCTGGTAGAAAACAAGGAAGGATACTTATATTTTGAACATATTTTATGTAAAAATAAGATGCTAGGTTGTTCAACAGGTGCTGTTGAGAAAAGTACTTCTTAATCTGTTTGTCCATGGGGGAACTGAGATTTAAAGACTTAAAGAAAATTCAAAACCAAAATCCAAGACATACGGAATAGCATATCTAAAGACAACTTAAGTATCTGTCAGCTATGTAAGGCATCTTTGCTAAAAGTAACATAGCAGTGGTACTTGAGACTATGCGTTCCATAATCACCAATAAGAGTAAATGGGCACACTTACTCTTTTCTTTCTCTATGCTTAAAACATTTCAAATAAAAGATTACTAGATGAAGGTAGCTATAATAGGAGATAATGGATGTTTTATATAGAATGTTCTTCATAAGTGAAACTATCCATCAGTGTGCTCATCTTGTCTTGTCCAAATGTGGGAATTTAACACAAACTCCGGTCTGTCTGGTTAACTAGGAGCTAATGAGATTGTATTTCTCTACAAACTAAATGAAGAGAGGGACAGCTACAAAGATGTGATAACAAACAGAAGTGCAGAGGCAAGTCTTTCCAAGAGAGAACCTGCGTTGAAAGTGATATGATGGAAGCCCAAGAATCATGATAGCCAAAGAACGCAAACAGGAAAGCCATGTTAGTATAACATCATTTTACATTCTGATGATTTTGGTTATCCCAGTCATCGAAATCTTAACCAAGTGAAACAGATGTCTTTCATCCTTGAATGTAGATTTGGAGGTTTTAACCTAAATCTAGGCCCCTTCTGAAATTAAAAAAAAAAAAAAAAAAAAGAATATACTTTTATGAGTTTCTGATATTAGCCGTTATCTTTTTGAGGAGAAAATACAGGTATATTCTGCAAAAAGAAAAAAAGAATAAATAAATAATGCAAAAAGCTGAAGAGGAAAGGAGAGATCCCAGGAAGCAATCTTCCTCCCTTCCCCTCAGGTGGACTAATAATAGAGTTGATTTCTGAAAGAGTCCTATCTCTGCCTTTGTGTTCCAACAGGCAGCTCCTCATATAATTACCACACTGATCTGAACAGTATCTAGATAATCACAGAGACTAGGGAGAGCTGTGGAAAATGATATAAAGGTCAAATTTTTCTGATTTCCATGTAAAATTAGGATGCATGTAGAAAATTACACATCATGAAGCATCCCATCAATTCTCAGCAAAATCCCAAGACCTATAATTAGGCAGATGGCTCAGAAACACCTAGAACAGGAAGAGGCAATCACCAAGAGCCACTTAAGTTTACTAAGAATAAATTATGCCAGATTAATTAAATTATATAAACAGTGAATCTGCATCTCAATGAGGCATTTAATGCAGAGTTTTGCTAATGCCTTTCTGGACAAGATAGATGTGGAGGGAATTTTTGCAAGTTATGTAGATATGTGTTAAACAATCATTCACAAACTGGGATAACTATATGGCTCACTGCTGAATCTATTACAAGCTTTCCTCACAAATTTAGATTAAAAGGTAGCAGTAGAAAAGGTGTGTGCCAATACAGATAGATAGTCAAACATTTAATGACAAAACTGTGATTAAAGAGTCAACATTATTTTAATTATGAGGGTTGGCACAATGGATCAAACTGAGCAAAAAGGAGTTTTAGAAGATCAACACAAAATGTAATACTTCAGTTGAAAAAGCCAGACTCACATCTAGAGAATGGAGGAGAGACTGACTAGAAATAATAGTCACACACATTGATGAAGTTGTAATTGTACATTACGCTTTGATAGTGATAGTTTCTAACACAAAACATACAAGGTACAAAATATTTTATGAAAATAATTTAATGGCTCAATAAATATGGTGCAAATATACAGTACATTTCCTTAGGGCCGGGCGTGGTGGCACACGCCTTTAATCCCAGCACTCGGGAGGCAGAGGCAGGTGGATCACTGTGAGTTCGAGGCCAGCCTGCTCTACAAGGTGAGTCCAGGATGGCCAAGGCTACACAGAGAAACCCTGTCTCAAAAAAACCAAAAAAAAAAAAAAAGTCATACTTTAGAAAGGGAGTTAACAAGTGAATATACTGTGCATTAATAAAACCATATTTGGTTAGGCTTCTCCAAAGAAAGATCTCCTCTCTCTCTCTCTCTCTCTCTCTCTCTCTCTCTCTCTCTCTCTCTCTCTCTCTCTCTCTCTCTCTCTCTCTCTCTCTCTCTCTCTCTTCCTCTCTCTCTCTCCCTCTGTGTGTGTGTCTGTGTGTCTGTGAAGAGACAAAGAAGAGTTGAAGACATTGACTGGAGTGACTGGAAAATAGCACGCAGAAATTCTGCAGAGCTCACTGGCAGACTATAAATACAGGTCAGAGCTGAAGTTGAAGTTCAAATCTGCTGAGATCTGCTGAAGACAAAAAGCTGAAGAAGAAAGTCAAATCTACAATCAGTCAAAAGAAAGTCAAATCTACAATCAGTCAAACTTTATAATGCCTTTTTGCCTTCTTCCTGGAGGAGACAGTGCTTTCCTCTAGACCTTCACATGATAGGATAAGACCAAACCTGTTAAGAAGAGCAAGGTGAGGCATTTGAAATGTACTGGTTATGTGGTTATTGTTTCTTAAAAGATTCATCCTCAGAGGAATCTATAATAATATTTGACCAATTATCTTGCTACAGTGACCTAAGCAAGTTAACAAACAAAATTTATCACAACTCCACTGTTATAAAAACAATTGAGGAGGAGACAGGAAGAAGGAAACAGGAAGATAGGAAGACAGAAGACAGGAAACAGGAAGATCTAGTGAAATATATGGCAATTTTGATTTCAAAATTCAAATTTTAAACTAAGGAAGTTTCAAAACCATTTAAACATATTATGAAAATGCACTACAGCTTTTCATTATCTTTTTAACTCATTAAAATCTTGTATTTATGGAAATATTTGTGTCATGTGTGTTTTATAGCAGAATTTGTGTTAAGAGCTGTGAATATCAAATAAAGTCCAGTTCCCATTGTATCAAAGTATATAACTGTCTAGTTTCTAGTTACGGTCTCTCCCATTCTGTATGTGTGAGGTTGACTTTTGAAACTGAAATATTAGATTTTGTACTTACCTTCTAAAATTCCTTTTTGTTCAGTTTGAGTCACTGTGTCAGCAAATGTTTTTGTTTTAAAATCATTAGATTTAACCACTACTTTCTAAAATATCCAAATGATACAAGGTAAAAATTACAAATAAGTCTGAGGAAGTTTTTTAACCATTGAATTATGCTAACTCAAAAAATAGGATAGACACAGAAAGAATTATGTCACAAGATCAATACTCAAAGAAGTTTATCCTTCAAATGCAAAGTCATTCAGAATTTTAGACACACTTAGATAGGAAAAGATTGCCAAATACAAATAGTCAAAACACTAAGCATATAATATTTATATAATTCCTCAGTGTTTCATGGTTCTTCTTGCTGTAGGTAGTTTAGTATGTATATGCATAATAAAAGTATATGTAAAAAATAAAAAATATTTAATAAAACAAAATTAGCAATTTTGAAAAATGCAAAGATGAGAGTGTATATGCAAAAAACAGGCAGTGGAAATGGCCAGGTAATTGGGGCAGGGACCTCAAAAACAACAGTTCTAAGTCTTGTTTTGGGTCAGAATCTAAAACTGACCTTGGTAACTCTGTGTCTTCACTAGCTTCTTGGTTTCTTTCTTCCCTTTTCCCTCAATCTAAGAGAGTATGCTTCCCTAAAACTGTGAAAATGGAGATATGACCAAAGTTGGAAGCCACCAGACATCTCATTGGTGGGCTGACTGCACTGACCAGCTCATTTCCCAGGCCTCATCACAGTCTGCCCTTTAGTCCTATAAAGGGCTTGAAGCTTTAACAATGTCTTATTGATGGGACCTGTTCCTGATTTATAAAGGCAAACATGTCCCCTCCTTTTGACCTCCTAGCAATAATCCTATGATAAAATCCCTTTCTATGCCTCCCCTTCTCTTGTCCATGGACTTAAGGTGACAAGGATCCAGAGCCAGAGTCAGTAGAAGTAACTAGAAAGTTTCTGTTGCAGATCCAGCTATTGCTCTCCTTGGAATATACCCAGAAGATGGTCCAGCACACAACAAGAAAATTTGTTCAACCATGTTCATAGCAGCCTTATTCATAATAGCCAGAACATGGAAACAGCCTAAGTGTCCATCAGTAGAAGAATGGATAAAGAAACTGTGGTACATATACACTATGGAATACTACTCAGCTATTAAAAACAAGGAATTCCCGAAATTTGTGGACAAATGGATTGAACTAGAAATGATCATAATGAGTGAGCTAACCCAGAAGCAGAAAGACTCAAATGGTATATACTCACTTATAACTGGACACTAGCCCAAGGGGCAGGTCCCATCAAAATCTGCACCTACCAGGAAAGTGGGATAGAGGTGAGAACATCCTATTGAGACTCTAGGTGAGAAAAATATAGGGGATAGGGAAGTAAGTGGATCCAGAGGGTCCTAGAAACCTACAAGAGGAACATTATGATGGGTGGATCTGAGCCCAGGGGTTCTGCTTGATCAAAGGCACCAACCAAGGACAAAACATGCAACCATCATCAAACCCCTACCCAGATCTAACCAAGGGACAGAACATTCTCCACAGTTAAGAGGAGACTGGGGACTGACTTTCACAGGATCTCTGGTGCCCCGTATTTGGCCATGTCCCTTTGTTGGGGAGGCCCAGTGGCACTCGGAGGAAGGATAGCAGACTACCAAGAAGAGACTTGATACCCTAGCACCATATTCAGGGGGAGGAGGTCCCCCTTGGTCACAGTCATAGGGAAGGGGGGTTGGGGTGAAAGTGGGAGGGAGGGAGGAATGGGAGGATGTATGGGATGGGATAGAAAATGAGATGTAATATGAATTATTTTATCTTTCAATAAAAATGTGTTAATAAAATAAAATAAAATAAAATATGAAAAAAAAGAAAGTTTCTGTTGCATTCAAGGAATCCCTTTTTTCTCATTGCAGTACACAATAACACTCAAAAAATGAAATAAAAATGTTGATTGCCTACTTGTTTTTGCACCAGCCATAATTTTATGCCTTAGTGATAAAACAACAAACTTCCCTGCCATTTCAAAACACATTTCTGGTAAAAAACAAAAACAAAAAACAAAAAACAAATAATAATTGTAACAAATGGTATGTGAAACTGATAACTGTAAAGGAGATTGGGGATCCTGAGTTCTAGACAAAAACCCATGTGGAATTTCTCTGGTTCAGCCATAAGCAGTTATAAAGGTCTTACTTCCTCAACACCATATGTAGTTTGGCCAGTGTTCTGCAGAGTGAGGAGAGTTAGCAAAGATCTCGCATCCTTCCTTGGCCAGACATGCTTCATGGACATCCTAACCTAACCTAGCAAGCCTAGTAATAATTTTATTCTTTAATTTCCTCTTTACATAGTCTCCAGATGCATACAACTTATTGAGTGTTCTCTCTACAGTGAGACAATTCACACATCAACACTGACACTCAATTCACATAAGCTTCCATAGAGGAAAATGAGATGAGATGGAGGAGGCAAGACTTGGAAATACAAGCCATGGCTTTCTCAGCCTCTAGCTTATCTTAGGCATTAACAGATTAAATGTTCAACATTTTCTTTTTCTCTTTTGCTTTGTATAAGCTCATTTCAAAACTGATATCTCAGTTGTTTGCAGCTAGCATGAGCTAGAACAGAGTAAAAATAAAACAGGATACGAAGTCAGGTATAGAATGGAGGTTCAGTACTAAAAAGTGCAGGAAATAAAAATGTAGTGCTTGAGTCAGTGTCCAAAGAACATGAAGGAGGGAGCCTTGTGAGTATTTGGGAAACAATCTTGTGGAATAGAGGAACAGCAGATATAATGGCCTATAGGATAAAGGTCCTGCTAGACACTGGGCTTAACAAATGAGAAAGAAAAGATTTCTTTTCACAATGCTTAAAGTCCATTGAAGTAAACGAAATAAAAAACTGAGATATGTTATGACAAAATTTGCTTGGAGAGCATTAAGTATAAGTACTTAAAAGCTATGGAGGGGTTATATACCTTCAAACCAGAAACAAAGAATAAATGAGAATAAAGAGAAATGCTGAAGGATATTTGATCACACTGTAAACCCCTGAGATCCTGTAATAGGAAAAAAAAACTCTTTCTAGTTGTGGTTTACATCTTTAACCCAAGAGCTTTCTGTAACCAGGGTTAAATAAAGTAAATCATAGGTCAAGAAGTAAAGCAAGCAACCAGTTGACAGAAGTGAACCTGGGGGGGGGGGAAACATTGAGAGTGAGAGGAAGTCTGGAGGGCAGAAAGAGAGATACACAGGAAGTAGAAAGGAGGGACATTCAGTTTGAGGGTTTTTAAATACAGTGTGGAGAAAGGGCTTTTTTCCTTCTGGGACATCCAATGAGCAGGATGGTCACCTGGGTGCTTTCTCTGCCTCTTTGAGCTAGCAGGCTTTCACCCCAATATCTGGCTCTAAAATCTTTATTGGTGAAATCTAATGTTTGGCATTTTATTTAAAAAAAAAAACAGAGTCAGGAAGTCTTCTATGATGGAAAATTTTAAGAGAAATGAGTGAGGCAATGGAGGTGTTGTATCTGCATAACTCCATGGGACACTGTTCACATCACAGGCTTGGAGCCATGCTGCTCTCAGTAAAGAGGGCCTGAATGCTAGCCTTGAAATCAGACCAAGGCCATGATGACTTGGGGAAACCAAAGAGTGACTCTGGAAATGCAACAGTGAAATGAAAGCTAAGGAGAGATCTACCTGAATATCTTAAAGTCCAAATTTTAAATAAGAAATAACACTGTTAAATAGGAAAGTTGAGGTTCCCTTTTAGAGTTCTTAATCTTTGTAATAAAATAATTTAAAACTGACTCAAAACAAAAGCAATTTTATTATATAAATTTTTTATTAATTTATTCATATTATATCTCATTTGTTATCCCATCCCTTGTATCTTCCCATTCCTCCCTCCCTCTCACTTTCCTTCTACCCCTCTCCCCTATGACTGTGACTGAGGGGGATCTCTTCCCCCTGTATATGCTTATAGGGTATCAAGTCTCTTCATGGTAGCCTGTTATCCTTCCTCTGAGTGCCACCAGGCCTTCCCATCCAGGGGTGTGGTCAAATATGGGGCACCAAAATTTGTGAGGAAGTCAGACACCACTCTCCACTCAACTATGGAGAATATCCTGTCCATTGGATAGATCTGGGTAGAAGTTCGAAGTTTACTGCACATACTGTCCTTGACTGGTGCCACAGTTTGAGCAAGACCCCTGGGCCCAGATCTGCCCATCATAATGTTCTTCTTGTAGGTTTCTAGGACCCTCTGGATCCTTCTATTTCCCCATTCTCCCATGCTTCTCTCACCTAGAATCCCAAAAGGATGTCCTCTCCTCTGTCTCACTTTCCTGGTAAGTGAAGACTTTCATGGGACATGCCCCTTAGGCTAGTGTCCAGATATAAGTGAGTATATACCATTTGAGTCTTTCTGCTTCTGGGTTAGCTCACTCATTATGATCATTTCTAGTTCAATCCATTTGTCTACAATTTTCAGGAATTCCTTGTTTTTAATAGCTGAGTAGTATTCCATAGTGTAAATGTACCACAGTTTCTTTATCCATTCTTCTACCAAGGGACACTTAGGCTGTTTCCATGTTCTGGTTATTATGAATAAGGCTGCTATAAACATGGGTTTATAGCAGCCTTATTGCTGCTATATGTCCTTGTGTGCTGGAGCAACTTATGGGTATGTTCTAAGGAGTGGAATGGCTGGGTCTTGAGAAAGCTTTATTCCCAGTTTTCTGAGATAGCACCAGATGGATTTCCAAGGTGGCTGTTCTAGTTTGCATTCCCACCAGCAATGAAGGAGCATTCCTCTACCTCCACATCCTTGCCAGCATGGGTGTCACTTGAATTTTTGATCTTAGCCTTTCTGATGGATGTAAGATGGAATCTCAGAGTTGTTTTGATTTGCATTTTCCTGATGATTAAGGAGATTGAGCATTTCTTTAAGTGTTTCTCAGCCACTTGATATTCCTCTGTTGAGAATTCTCTGTTTAGTTCTGAGCACCATTTCTTGATTGGGTTATTTGGTTTGGTGGTGTTTAATTTCTAGAGTTCCTTATATATTTTGCGTATTAGGCTTTTGTCCGCTGTAGGGTTGGTGAAGATCTTTTCCAATCTGTAAGTTGTTGAAGACTGATAAATGAGTCCACACACATATGGTCACTTGATTTTTGACAAAGAAACCAAATCTATGCAATAAAAAAGGGATAACATCTTCAACAAATGGTGCTGGTCTAATTGGATGTCTAAGTGTAAAAAAATGCAGTTAGACCCATATTTGTCAGCATGTGCAAAACTCAAGTCCTAGTGAATCAAAGACCTCAACATAAAACCAGAGTTACTAAATTGGTTGGAAGAAATATTGGGGAAGAACCTGGAACATATTGGCACAGGAGACAATTCCCTGAACAGAATACCAACAGCCCAGGCTTTAAGGACAACAATTAATAAATGGCACCTCATGAGGCTGAGAAGCTTCTGTAAGGCAGGAAACACTGTCAACAGAAGGACAGTTTTATTAAACATGAGATCACATAAACTATACATTTTTACAGCTTCTAGGAAGAAGGTAGTAGAGAAAACAGAAAGAAAGCTACACATTTTTTAAGTGGGCAGGGGCTGGAGATAGCAGTCGTACTCCATTATTTTAATAGGAGGAAGTAGATTCACCTAAATGGGCCTCAATGGAGCTAGATATCATTGCCTTTACACATATATCCTGGCAAGGTGGTACACACCTGTAATCCCAGCACTCAAGAGGCAGAGGCAGGCAGATCTCTGTGAGTTCAAGGCCAGCCTTGTCTACAAATTGAGTCTAGGATGGCAAAGGCTGCACAAAGGAATCATGCCTCAACTCCTCCCTGCTGCCCAAAATATCATAAGGAGGTACTTTTCTTTCTAGAGTGCCTAGAAACAGGGGAAGTAGAAGCCAAATTCTATGAGAGAAGGGTCATGCCCAAAACTCTCTCAACTTGCTGATGTCTGTCTCATTATCTAACAATATGACCCAACTTCCAATGTGCTAAGTGATTCTGTACCAGGAAGGTAAAGCAGAAAAGAGAATATTGTATGAGATATATCTTTGAACTCTGATCTTGAAAGGCATGAAAAGAACAGCCCATCAAAGGAAGTAGATGTAAAAAGGGGTGAAAATAAGGGCATTTAAGGGTAACCCCTAAATTTTTATTTTTGCAGTATCACCAGCACACTCTGCCAGAAACACAGACAGACACACTTGTCTCTTTCCACAGTGGAAGCATTTACCGAATAACAATAAATTCACAAAGTATAGCAGTTTTAATAATTCACTTACTTTGGTAGCTTAGCCAAGGCAAAGATAGCTTCTTTAATTCCGACCTTAAATTTTGTATCACATAACACCCAGCATAAAGTGTGTGTGTGTGTGTGTGTGTGTGTGTGTGTCTGTGTGTGTGTGTGTGTGTGTGTGTTATAGTGTGCATATATCTGGTTTTACAGTTTTAGAGGATAGATATGAACTAAAGGGCTATGGCAGAATTCAAACCAATTCAGAAGTGTGTTGAGAAAAAATCTATGGAGCTCCCGAGGTCATGTTGGAGAGTAAATCTGCTAAGTTCAGCTACAAGGTGAATGATCAAGCCGGGTCCACAGCAGGAAACAAGTCAGAAGCAAGAAATAACTTGTCAGACCCAATCCCAGACAGGCTAACTGGTGGTTAGGCAGGCAGGGATCTGAGCCAAAGCTCCAGAAAATGTAGTGGATCCCTTACTCATTGATGCTCACATCAGGTATCCAATGATAGCTTGATGTCTGGCCATGCAATTGCAGGGTTAGTTGTCCATCATTCTATGGAACCCAGGTAAGAGACTTATATAATATTCTTAGTCTATCATATCTGATAAGCCCTTAGGCTGTGTTCTCTTGATATGAGTTGATGGTTCTAGCTCATTTCCACTGTGCAACTCTCTTATATCCCTGGTATGATTATGATGAGACTGAGTCCTCCCATAGTTGAATTTCATCTCAATAAACTTATAAAAATGACTCCTTTGCTATTCCAGGGAATGTCATCATCAGTCTGTGCTGGGTGGGTAATGCCTGACAAGGATGGTTTCTGTGTCCATCCAGAGCTGCAATAGCACTTCTACCTTGAAATCAAGTCAAGTGTTGCTTGTACAATGGAGTCTCCTAGGGCAGTGAACAGCCTAAAAAAAATAACACTGCTTTATACAATACAAAGTCCTTAGAGTAGGTCATACACTGAATACATTGTGCACCTACTGATCACATTCAAAAAAATATATAGGGAACGAACATAAACATGAGATGATTTGCTGGGATAAAAATAATATAATTAATTTTGTCTTCACTTACTTGAAGTACTTGCTGTAGATCCAAGTAAACAATAAGAATGATGATTATTAGCAGATATGCACTACACATTATCCTTTCCTGCTTATGACATCCACTCTATTATTTATTCATGCAAAGCATTATTTTTCTCATAAACTGTGTTTCACTCTGGAATACATAAGTTAATAAACAAAACTTAATTCCTGCCCTCAGGGAGCATAAACTTTATTATGATATATAAGCAAGTGATTACGTTGATATTGCCAGTGATTGGACAAAGCACCAAGTAGGACAAAACACCAAGGATAAGCCCTTGTTCTCCTCATATTAGTGTTTGAATTCTAATAAAACTTCCTAAGTGTTGCCAGAGGTTTTAACATGTTTTAAGTGTGAATGTCTTTCTTATATCCAGCACATGCAAGAAACAAACCTCCAAATGTGGTTTTCAAAGCCACCAGGAAAAGACATAAACATTGACCAAATTTTGTGTGCAGGTCTTCACCATCTGCAAAAAAGAAGATAGCCAGACAAGAGAGGAAGCAGACCAAGACAAAGCAATTCTGATAAATTGGGTGTCCAAAGAGAAACTGCAGAAATTCCTTGGATTGAAATATTGGGCCACTCACATTTCCTCCATTTCTTACTGCACAGACTGGAAAATTTACTCATTTTTCTCCTTCCTTTCTATCCTAGTGACAGAGCATGGCTGTCATATCTGTGTTTAATTAATGAGATAATTAATGAACTCTGATCTCTTCGGCATGTGCAATTAATAAAATATTATTTGTATTAATAATGAAATACAGTTATTTAACATTTAAATGGCACAGATTGAGATTTCATTTCTGATGTCTGGAACTATGCTTTGAGTCATCAAAAGAGTTTAAATCAGTTGGAGGTTCAGGCTGAATACATATGTTTTTTTTTTTTTTCTTTTAGTATTATAACTGTGAGTCAGGAATTCTGGAACTAGAAAAATGTTCTGGGAGGACACGGAACTTTCATGCCCACTCAAATCATCCTGTCCCCCTATGCTTTCATCCTCCCAAGAACATTCTATTAAATACTTTTTCAAATAAAGTCTAAGACAATTTATATGGAAGTGAATTTTAATACTGAACACTTATGGATTAATTAAACTAGAATAAATCACTGCATTTAGATAATGTGCCATGACTAGAAATATTGCCTTTAATAGCACAGAAAGTGATCCCAGTATATTATAGCTAAAAAAACAAATTAGATTTACCATCCTAGTTTTCACTAAAATAGAACACACATTTGTTGGCTCTGTTTCTTAACAATTAAACTTTATTATAAAACCCAACTAGCTTACACAAGAAGGAAAAAAGGTTAATGGGACAAAAGAGTGAACCTTCCGGTATCCGTTCCATGGGACGGGTCCTTAGGTGTCTCTCTGGCCCGCGTGCTGGTCCAGCCTGTTCGCTGCTCCACATGCGCCCAAGCCCGGGATGAACCTGTTGTTCTCTCCTCCCCACCTGCCTGAGTCACATGGGAAGGGCGGTCTCCTTCTCCCATTGAGGGTCAATTAGAAAAACAATAGCCCAATTGGGGTTCCCAGGTCTGCTTCCTGAATTCCAGGCCCAGGATGGCTCCACTCAGTCTGTCACAAGGTATTTATGGGGTGCCCCAAGGGTAAAGCTCACCAAGACTGCCTCCACCTGTGACAAAGCTTAATTTTTCCCACACATGAACACTTATGGATTAATTAAATTAGAATAAATCACTGCATTTAGATAATGTGCCATGACTAGAAATATTGCATTTGATAGCATAGAAAATGATCCCAATATATTATAGCAAAAAGAACAAATTAGGTTTACCATCCTAGTTTTTATTAAAATAGAACACACATTTTTTGACATAAAGATTGTTGCTTTTCCTTCACTTACCAGGAAACTGGGACAGAGGGGAAGGCATCCTATTGGGACTCTAAATGAGAGACGCATGGGAGAATAGCAAAATAAAAGGATACATAGGGTCCTAGAAATCTACAAGTAGAACAATATGATAGGCAGATTTGGGCCCAGGGGTCCTGCTCAAACTAAGGCACCAGCCAAGGACAATACAGGAGGTAAACTTTAAACCCCTTCCCAGATCTAGCCAATGGTCAGAATATTCTCCACAGTTGAGTGGAGAGTGGGATACGACTTTCTCATGTACTCTGGTGCCTCACATTTGACCATGTCCCCTGGAGGGGGAGACCTGGTGGCACTCAGAGGAAGGACAGCAAGTAGCCAAGAAGAGACTTGATACCCTATGAGAATATATAGGGGGACGTAATCCCCCTCAGGAACAGTCATAGGGGAGGGGAATAATGGGAAAATGGGAGGATACAAGGGATGGGATAAACATTGAGATGTAACAAGAATAAATTAATAAAAAAAAAGATGTTACATAAAAAAAAAAATAGAAAAAAAAGATTGTTGCTTTCTGAATGGTTTAAAATAATGTTAACTGAAATATCTTTGTTATTGTTTACTACTAATTACTTGAATTAAATGATTGAATATTAAGCCCAAAATTTTAAAGGTAATATTTATGAGTTTCTGTTAATATGTTGAATTTACGAGCAAGTTTAAGTTTTGTTCATTAGGGGATACACACACACACACGCACACACACTCACACACATACACACATGCATATATATATGTATATATATATATATACACATATATATACACATACATATATACATAAACATATTTGTGTGTGTTTGTGTGTGTTAAATATTCTGTTGACTAATCTTTCCATGATTATTTTTCTATACATAAAATTAAAAGCATTTCAAGGACTACATGAGTTTCAATAGTTCATGTAAGTAATATTTCAGGAGGAATTATGGGTTATAGCTATTGATTACGAAAGAAATAGAATTTGTGAAGGATCTGGGTAAAGAAGTGAGGGGCAAAGGTAAGTGAAGACACTTTCTATGGGAGTTCCATTCATTTTATACAAGGTCTTAAAGAGAAGACTGGTCAATATAATATTATTAATGACACTTACTTCATAACTAAATTCTGTTTTGTATAAAAATAATTTCTTTATGAGAAAAATGACAATCTTGCTTTCATGGATTTATGAAGTCTTAAAACTTTATAATAATATTCCAAAAAAATCTTAACTCCCTGTGGTCTCTGCAATGTAGAGAGAGGTCTGAACAGGGATGTTAGAGATGAAGTAAAGATAACAATTAAAATAAACTGATTTCTTTATTAGAATTATCTATGACGTAGAAAGTGCTTACATTCCATGAGTTACATTCAAGGAAGTATAAATAACTTTAAGGTGTTAAGGATCAATGAGTTTTAATTTAATCATTTCCCCTTGCCGGGGAGGCCCTGTGGCACACAGAAGAAGGGGAAGCAGGCTATCTGGATGGGACCTGATTGGCTGTGACCATATGGTAGGGGAGGAGGTCTACTTCTATCACAGGTCTAGGGGAGAGAAATAGGGTGAAAGAAGGAAGGAGGCAAGAACAGAAAGACACAAGTGAGGGGATAACAGTCAGGATGTAATCTGAATAAATTATAATGAAAAAATGTTAAGACCAATGTGCTTATATGAACAGAGAGAAAGTTTGTAAAAGATTCATCAGAACACAAATAAGAAAGCAAGAAAATATATTAAGCATTGAATAAAATGGCTAAAATATTAGAATTTACAATGAGAGGCAGTCTGAATATGAAGAATGAAATCAGTTTATCAGTTTTAATAATCTATAATTTTGTGCTTGGATATTTGGACTTCACTTTACAGGCCTTGGGCAATTATTTTAGCTCTTAAAGTCATAGGCATTATGATTCACACTTTAAAAAGCTAAATATGAAGACAATGTGGAAGGCAAAACAGTGTACTAGCAAGCTGGTAACAGTGTCTCTAATTAGAAACCACTTATGATTGTGTGGGTGAAGCAACGGTGTCATTTAGTACCTACTCATTTTGAGATACAACACAGATAAATGAGAAAATGATAAAGGACTACTAGGCAGGTAGAATTAATAGCACTTAATGGCTCAGCAGTGGAGGAAGTGAAGGCTAGTGTAGACTGAAAAGTAAATGAAGTATGTTTTATGAGTAAATAGAAAGATTAAACTAATGATATACTCATCTCTACTGGATAAAGTTTTGGGAGCTTGAGATATCATAAAAATGATTGGGAATTGGGATTAAAATGTTAGAGAAGGGAAAAGGCATGTAAATTAACCAGTCAGTGCTCAGAAGACAAGCTAGACTGTTTCCTAGGAAAAAGGGAAAAGGATGGTCAATTGAAACTAAAAGTATAATAATAAATGATCTATTTGAAAGGCACATGAAGAAAGCTAAAAACAGTGATAAAAATTAAGCAATGAGATGAAGAATACAAATTAAAATCCCACCATATATATGCCAAGAATGATGCATGATTTTTATACTTTTTATCAAAACAGAAGAAAAATGGAAGAATTAACTAAGGAACAATATCAAGAAACTGGTATAAGAGAAAAATTAAACAATGAAGAATGAGCAGTGAGGCTTACATTTGGGGGAGATAATGACTAACTAGGAACAGCAAAGAGTACAAGTGTTAGTTATCAGGCAGCAATACAGGCATCCAGAAAAGGCCCTGATGATGGTGGGAAAATAGGCACACCAAAGCCACTCCAGAAGCATGTCAGCAGAAAAACATCACCACGTGCCTGCTGGACTCAGGCCAAGCCATGTGTGCACCTGCTGTGCATGCGTATATACTTCCTGCACATATACTTCCTGCACATGTACTAGGTAGCTTATAAAGGGAACTCCTCCCATTCCTCTGTCTTCCCTCATATGTCTCCAGAGAATGTCTCTGTAATCTCTAATAAGACTCTTAAGTGGGTCAGCTGCTTGGCATGATTTCCATTCTTCCATACAGCTTTGCCATTTATATCCTAACAGTGAGCCCTGAATAGCAGTTTCAGTGACCTGAGAAAGACAGAAAACATGAAGATGTGACCTGTTGCCTGCTAAAGAAACTGAGGCAGGAGTCAATGTATCCTCTAAAAAAAAAATAATTAACTTAAAGGAGATATATGAGAAGCATCTTCAACGTCTACAGGGTATAGAGACAGAGCTAAAAGACAGCTACAGCCCAGAAGATCTGATCTGTCTGAGGTCCTGGCTACATAGCGAGAGGTTGGATAGGCAGATCGGATCACCTTATACAACAAGAGCGCTTGTGTGCTGACCTTATTCTAGGTCCCAAAACTGCTGATCTGAATTACAGCAGTAAGGTGAAAGAGTCCAAACAGAAACCTACTTTGGCTAACTCAGCCTGGAGCCTAAGGTATAGAGAAAAATCTCCAGGAGTGGAAACAGGATCACCTGCCTGTTCCAGGGAAATACTTCCTGATCCCCACAGGCAAGAGCACCTGACTATAATCAGTCATCAACTATCCACCCTCAACCAGCGAAGGTCACTACAAACTACCTTCACACATCAGAGTCACCAAAATGACAAGAGGACAGCGAAAGAATGCTAACAAAAACCAAAACAGTTTGGCATCTCCAGATCACAGCAATCCCAATGAAAACAACCTGGAGAACCTAACAGCAATTGATAGTCAAGAAAATTACCTCAAGTCCTTAGTAAAGAGGATGATAATGGAAGAAACAAATACAATCTGCAAACAAATGCAGGAGGAGGCAAAAAGAGGGCTGAAGATTTAAGAGTCATATAAAGAGGCACTTGAAAAATTTCAGAAAAATATAAATAACCAGATGAAGGAAATAATTAAAACAGTTCAAGACCTGATGATAAAAATGGAAACTGTGGCAAAAGAACACACAGAAGAAAAACATGATCGAGAGGCATTAGAGAAGAAAGCAAGCATCTCAGAGGTGGCCTTATCTAACAGATTGCAAGAAATGGAAGAATGAATACCGGGACTTGAAGATACAATCGCAGAACTGAAAACAACTATCAAGGGAAATGCTAAATCTGAAAAATTCCTGACACAGAATATTCAAGATATAAAAGACACCATGAAAGATGAAATTTGAGAATAATAGGGATTGAGGAAAGAGAAGGCAACCAACTCCACAGCGCAGAAAATATCTTTAATAAAATAATAGAAGAAAATTTTCCCAATTTGAAGAAGGAGATGCATATGAGCATACAAGAGGCCTACAGAACACCAAATAAAATAGACCTAAAGAGAAAATTCTCCCACCACATAATAATAACTACACAAAATATACAGAACAAAGAAAAAATATTAAAAGCTGCAAGAGAAAAAGGCCAAGTAACATATGAAGACAAACCTATCAGAATTACTCCTGACTTCTTAGCAGAGACCATGAAAGCTAGAAGGGCCTGCAAACCCTAAGAGAACACAGATACCAGGCAAGATTACTTTATCCAGCAAAATTATCAATAACCATTGACGGAGAAAACAAGATATTCCATGACAAAAACAAACTCAAACAGTACCTTGCCACAAATCCGGCTTTACAGAAGTTACTAGAAGGAAAACTCCACCCCAAAGGGTCAAACTACAACCAAAACTACATAGGAAATAGATAACTATACCATTGCAAAATCACAACCTCACAAAATCTAGACTGTTACAAATACCAAAAATGAAGGGACTTAGCAATCACTGGTCATTAATATCTCTCAATGTCAATGGCCTCAATTTTCCAATAAAAAGACACAGACTAACTGAGTGGATGCATAAACATGACCCAACATTCTTCTGCATTCAAGAAACACACCTCAACCACAAGGACAGACATTGCCTCAGAGTAAAAGTTCGGGGAAAAATATTCCAAGCAAATGGTCACAAGAAACAAGCTGGGATAGCCATTCTAATATCTAATAAAATAGACTTTCAACCAAAATTAATCAAAAGGGATGAGGATGGACACTTCATACTCGTCAAAGGTAAAGTCAACCAAGAACACATCATGATTTTGAACATCTATGCTCCTAATACAAGGCTCCCACATTTGTAAAAAAGTTATTAACAAAGCTTGAACGGCTCATCAATACCCACACATTAATAGTGGGAGACTTCAACACCCCACTTTCACTCAAGGATAGGTCTTTGAAACAAAAACTAAGCTGGGAAATAACTTCATTAACCAATGTCATGAATCAAATGGATCTAACAAATATCTACAGAACTTTCCACCCAAACACAAAGGATTATACCTTTTTCTCAGCACCCCATGGAACGTTCTCTAAAATTGATCACATAGTTGGTCACAAAGCAAACATCAACAGATACAAGAAGATTGAAACAACACCTTGTATCTTATCAGATCATCATGGTCTAAGGCTGGACTTCAACAACAACAGAAATAACAAAAAGCATACTAACACGTGGAAACTAAACAACTTTCTATTTAATGACACATGGGTCATGGAAGAAATAAAGAAAGAAATAAAAGACTTCCTGAAATTCAATGAAAAGGATGGAACAACATACCCACATTTGTGGGATACATTGAAAGCACTGCTAAGAGGAAAATTCACAGCACTAAGTGCCTTTAAAAAGAAAATGGAAACATCCCACATAAACAACTTAACAACACATCTGGAAGCTCTAGAAAAAAAAGAAGCAGAAACACCCAAAGGGAGTAGACACCTAGAAATAATCAAATTCGGGGCTGAAATCAATGAATTAGAAACAAAGAAAACAGTCCAAAGAATCAACAACACCAGAGCTGGTTCTTTGAGAAAATCAACAAGATAGACAGACCATTAGCCAAACTAACTAAAAGGCAGAGAGACAGTATTGAAATCAACAAAATCAGAAATAAAAAGGGAGACATAACAACAGACACTGAAGAAATACAAAGAATCATAAGAACTTACTTTAAAGGCATTTATACCACAAAATTTGAAAACCTAAGGGAAATGGACAATTTTCTCGACCGATTCCATTTGCCAAAATTGAATCAAGACCAGATAAACAAATTAAATAACCCTGTTTTGCCTATAGAAATGGAAGCAACCATTGATAGTCTCCCAACTAAAAAAAGCCAGGGCCAGATGGCTTCAGCACAGAATTCTACCAGTCCTTGAAAGAGGAGCTAATACCAATACTATTCAAGCTACTCCAAAAGATAGAAATGGACGGAATATTACCAAATTCCATCTATGAGGCATAGTCACATTGATACCTAAACCCCACCAAGACCCAACAAAAAAAGAGAATTTCAGACCAATTTCTCTTATGAACATTAATGCAAAAATACTCAATAAAATACTCGCAAAACGAATACAACAGCATATCAAAGACATCATTCACCATGACCAGGTAGGCTTCATTCCAGGCATCCAGGGATGGTTTAACATATGGAAATCCATCAACGTAATCCACCATATAAACAAACTGAAAGAGAAAAACCACATGATCATCTCCTTAGATATAGAAAAAGCATTTGACAAAATCCAACACCCATTCATGTTTAAAGTTCTGGAGAGATCAGGAATACAAGGCACTCATCTAAACATAATAAAAGCTATATACAGCAAACCAATAGCCAACATTAAATTAAATGGAGAGATACTCAAGGAAATCCCTCTAAAATCGGGGACCAGACAAGGCTGCCCTCTGTCCCCATATCCCTTCAATATAGTTCTTGAAGTTCTAGCCAGAGCAATAAGGCACCAAAAGGAGATCGAGGGGATCCAAATGGGAAAGGAAGAAGTCAAATTATCCCTATTTGCAGATGATATGATAGTGTATATAAGTGACCCCCAAAATTCCACCAGAGAACTCCTACAGCTGATAAACACCTTCAGCAAATTGGCAGGATACAAAATTTACTCAAAAAAGTCAGTAGCTTTCCTATATACAAATGACAAACAGGCAGAGGAATAAATTAGGAAAACTACTCCCTTCACGATAGCCACAAACAATATAAAATATCTAGGAGTAACTCTAACCAAGCAAGTGAAGGACTTATTTCAAAAAACTTTAAACCTCTGAAGAAAGAGATTGAAGATGACATCAGAAGATGGAGGGATTTACCTTGTTCATGGATCGGAAGAATTAACATAGTAAAAATGGCCATCTTACCAAAAGCAATTTACAGATTCAATGCAATCCCTATCTAAATACCTACAAAATATTTTGAAGATATTGAAAGATCAATTCTCAAATTCATATGGAGAAATAAAAAGCCCAGAATAGCAAAATCAATCTTATACAATAAAAGATCCTCCAGAGGAATCTCCATACCTGATCTCAAGCTGTACTACAGAGCAACAGTAATTAAAACAGCATGGTACTGGCAAAGCAATAGGCTGGTGGATCAATGGAATCGAATTGAAGACCCAGAGATGAATCCACACACATTTGCTCACTTGATTTTTGACAAAGAAGCCAAACCTATTCAATGGAAAAATGATAGTATCTTCAACAAATGGTGCTGGTCTAACTGGATGTCTGCATGTAGAAAAATGCAATTAGACCCCTATTTGTCACCATGCACAAAACTCAAGTCCAAGTGGATTAAAGACCTCAACTTAAAACCAGAGACATTAATTCAGTTAGAGGAAAAAGTGGGGAAGAGCCTGGGACACATAGGCACAGGAGACAACTTCCTGAACAGTATACCAATAGCCCAGGCCTTAATGCCAACAATTATTAAATGGGACCTCATGAGGCTGAGAAGCTTCTGTAAGGCAGGAGACACTGTCAGTAGAATAAAACGACAGCCTACAAACTGGGAAAAGATCTTCACCAACCCCTCATATGACAAAGGTCTAATATTCAAAATATATAAAGAACTCAAGAAATTAAACACCACAAAACCAAACAACCCAATTTTGAAATGGGGCTTGGAACTTAACAGAGAATTCTCAATAGAGGAATATCAAATGGCCGAGAAACACTTAAAGAAATGCTCGTCCTCATTAGTCATCAGAGAAATGCAAATCAAAACGACACTGATATTCCATCTTATGCCCATCAGAATGGCTAAGATCAAAAACTCAAATGACACCACATGTTGGCGGGGATGGGGAGAGAGAGGAACACTCCTTCATTGCTGGTGGGAATGCAAACTAATACAACCACTTTGGAAAGCTATCTGGTGCTTTCTCAGAAAAATGGAAATAGGGCTTTCTCAAGACCCAGCTGTCCCACTCCTTGGGATATACCCAGAAAATGCCCTACCATACAACAGGGACATATGCTCAACCATGTTCATAGCTGCTTTATACATAATAGCCAGAACATGGAAATAACCTAAGTGTCCCTTAGTAGAAGAATGGACTAAGAAACTGTGGTACATTTACACTATGGAATACTACTCAGCTATTAAAAACAAGAAATTCCTGTAATTTGTGTACAAATGGATTGACCTAGAAATTATCATAATGAGTGAGTTCACCCAGAAGCAAAAAGAGACAAATGGTATATACTCACTTATATCAAGACACTAGTCCAAGGATACATACCATGAAAAAATTTACTTAGCAGGAAAATGGGTCAAAGAAGAGGACATCGTATTGAGACTTTAGGTGAGACTAGCATGGAAGAATGGGGAAATAGTAGGATCCACAGGGTCCTGGAAACCTACAAGAAGAACTTTATGACAGGCAGATCTGGGGCCTGGGGTTCTCAAACTAAGGCACCATCCAAGGAGAATATGGGCAGTAAACTTCAAACCCCTACCAAGACCTAGCCGATGGAGAGTGAGATCCGACTCTCACATGAACTCTGGTGTCCCTTTTCTGGCCACATCCCCTGGATGGGGAGGCCTCGCAGCATTCAGAGGAAGGATAGCAAGTTACCAAGTAGAAACTCAGTACTCTAAGAGCATATATAAGGGGAGGAGGTCTCCCTCAATCACAGACATAGGGGAGGGGAGAAGGAGGGAAGTGGGAGGGAGGGAGGAATAGGAGGAAACAAGGGAAGGGCTAACAATCGATATGTAATATGAATACATTAATTTAAAAAATAAATAAAGACAAAAAATAAGCTTCCTAGAAGAGAAAGATGTTGATGTTGTTTACCTGTGACTTGACTTCTACAGCTTGAGGACACCATAAACCTAAGGCAATGTATGGATCTTATCAGTGATAAACAAAAGCTTAAGGGGTCCTTGAATAGAATGTAGCTGCCAACCCTGAGCAGTGCAGATACAACCCAGGGGCAGAAGAATGATGCACCCCCAAGGAAAGCAATCCTTGACTTTGCAACTAGGTTTCCTGAAGAAATAACTTTCCATAAAACAACAAAGTTATACATGTATTTCCTTAAGAACCCAGTTTCTTCCAGTGACTTAGTGAACTGAGTATCAATGAATTTTTGTAAGCTGACTTTTATAAACCCTGATTACCTTAGAAAATGATGTCATCAATAAAGTTAACAGTTTGGAAAACCATCATAACCTTTCAACTCACAACAAAGCACAGCAGCAGTTTGAAGGAATACTGTCAGCTTTCAGGTTTCAGATCTACCATTTAGACTCAATAATAAACAAATTGTGTGTGCTTTTCTTTCCTGTAGGACCTATTTAGGAGGTTTGTGAAGGCCACAAACCCAGCACAAGGCTGAAAAGATAGAGTAATCTATAAAGTGCTTGTTGTGCTAACAAGAGGACCTAAGTTCAATTCCCAGAAGCTACATAAATATCCTGCATGGTAATTTCATACAATCCAAGCTCTGTGGACCTGGAGACAGGCAGATTTCCAGGGCTTGCTCACCAACTGGTCTGTCCTACTTTGGTAAACACTTAGGATGCTCAGAGACACCATCTCAAATGCAGATCAAAATAAAGCTAAAAAAAAAAAAAATCAAGGTAGACGGACTGTGATTGCAAAGGGTGAAATTTGTAGTTGAAGTTGATGTCCTCTGGTCTTAAACACTCACAAACATGTACACACACACACACACACACACACACACACACACACACATAAAGCAAGCACATAAGAATACACAAAAAAGCCATCCCTACTCTTCTCCTCTTCCCCTGTCAGTTCATCTTATTCTTCATCCTTATTCACTACAATTATTAATTCTTTAAACATAATTAAACACTCACTAGACGCCTGGTAGTACACTACTCTACTTGTTCATGATTAACACTGATGAACAAAATACCAAATCTTTCTGAGTTGTCCAATAAGTTCCAAAACAAATACTAAATGAATAAAGTTACATTTAAATAAGTGTGATTAAAAATTATGATAATTTCATTGGAAAAAAATGAAAAGCAAGAAGAGTGAGCAACAATATAAAAAAATTATATTGTGGGGTTAAATGAAACTCTTTCTGTAGAACTGAGAGGTAAAATATAAAAACTTTAACCCATAAGTATTACTGGATGTTTCAAAACTGTCAACCAAAATTCATTTACTGCCAGTCAAATAACCATATTTAAATGCCCATCAAACATCGTAACTAAAAACAATATGTTTTGTTTGAAATTTACTATTATTTATATGAGAAAACAAATCAATAAATAAAAGGAAGTAGATTCTACTTAAAATGCCAGCAAAATAATTAGTTCTTTATTAATTTTGTTTCAGTTATATTTATTTTTAATATTTTTATTACTTCTTTGAGATTTTATATACCATATTTTTATTATATTCATCTCTTCCCTCAATTCCCCTCACACACACCCCTATTCAGTAAACACCCAAATTTGTGTTCTCATTTTTTTTAAAAAATCCACTCAGTTCAATTTATACTGCCTATATACTCTTGAGTATGTAGCCATCCACTGGGGGCAAGTTAACTGACCAATGGTCAACACAATTAAATAAAACTATCTTTCCTATAATCTACCAATCACCAATAGCTCCTCAGGTAGGGATTTGAGTTAGTGTTCACTGCTCTATGGAGGTATTTTGTGTGGCTTGATTTTGCACAGCTATTATTGTGCTAAAATAGCCACTGTGGGTCCATATATGCATTAGCTCTGTTGTATGAAGAATACCCTGCTATGTTGTAGTCATCCATTGTCTCTGGCACTAACCTTCTTTCCACCTTTTCTTTCTCAACTAACCATAGGCTTTGGGAAAAGGAAAGTGAGCTAGATGTTCTATTTAGAGCTAAGTACTTTATAATCTCTCTTTTTTTAAGCACACTTGTTTAATTTATTTAAGTTATTCATATTACATCCCAATTCTAATCCTCTTGCTCTTATCTTCCAGTTCCCAACATCCTCGCTCTTCTACCCTGTTCCGCTCCCCTAATCCTCTGATAAGTAGGTTCCTTCCCCTCTGCCTTCTGACCACAGCCTATCAAGACTCATCAGGATAGTCTCCATCCCCTTATTCTGTGTTCCCATAGGGCCTCTCTCCCAAAGGCAGTTACCCATTCTCCCCTACCCTATTCCCATGTGGAGACTGAGCAGTACATCAGCTACAGCTGAACAGAAGTCTAAGTTCTCTGCTTGCAAAGTCCTTGGTTGGTGCTTCAGTTTGTGACTCCCCTGCTGCGTCCAGATCCACCAGTCTTGATAGTCTCCTTTTGGAGTTCCTGACATCCACCCTCAACCATGGTTCTTCCATCCCCCAACTCTTTCTTACAACTCTTAGTGCTCAGCCCAGATTTCAGCTGTGATTCTGAGTATCTGTCACAATCCTCCACTGGATGGAGTCTCTCAGAAGACATCTATGTTGGCCTATTATCCACTTATAAGTGAGATTATACCATGACTGTCTTTCTGGGTCTTGGTTATCTCACTCAGGATGATCTTTCTTACTTCCAACCATTTGCCTGCAAGTTTCAAATTTTTCTTGTTTTTGATAGCTGAATAGTATTCAATTGTGTAAATGTACCATACTTTCTTTATCTATTCTTCAGTTGAGGGATGGCTAGGTTGTTTCCAGATTCTGACTACTACAAATAAGGCTGCTGTGAACATAATTAAGCAAATGTCCTCGTTGCATGCTGAAGCATCATTTGGGTATATGCCCAGGAGTGGAATAGCTGGGTGTTGAGGTAGCACTATTCCTAATTTTCTGAGAAAGCTAAAGATTGATTTCCAAAGTTGTTGTATAAGTTTGCACTCATGCCAGCAATTGAGGAGTGTTAACCTTTCTCCACATCCTTACCAGCTTGTGCTGTCACTTGAGTTTTTTATCTTATCTATTCTGATAGGTATAAGATGGAATCTCAGAGTCATTTCAATTTGCACTTCCTTGATTACAAAGGGCATTGAGCATTTCTTTAATTGTTTCTAAGCCATTCTGTGTTCCCCTGTTGAGTAATCTCTGTTTAGCTCTGTATTCCATTTTTTAAATAGTTTATTTGGTTTGGTGGTATTTAATTTATTGAGTTTTTTATTTTTGATATTAGCCTTTTGTTGGATGTAGGGTTGGTAAAGATCATATCCTAGTCTATAGGCTGTCATCTTGTTCTGTTGACATTATCCTTTGCCTTACAGAGGATCTTCAGTTTCATGGTGTCTGATTTATTAATTGTTGACCTTAGAGCTGGAGCTGTTGGTGTTCTGTTCAGGAAGTTGTCTCCAGTGACAATGAGTTCAAGACTCTTCTCTACTTTTTCTCCTAAGAGATTTAATATGTCTGATCTTATACTGAGGGCTTTAATCCACTTGCATTTTAGTTTTGTACGGAGTGTTAAATACTAATCTATTTGCATTTTTCTACATGTAAACCTCCAGTTAGACCAGCACCATTTTGAAAGCTCCAGAACAAATAAAAACAGAAGCATCTAAGAGGAGTAGAAAGCTGGAAATCATCAAACTCATGCCAGAAATCAATAAATTAGAAACAAAGAGAACAATTAAAAGAAAAAATGAAACCATGAGCTGGTTCTTTGAGAAAATCAACAAGATAGACAAAAACCTTAACCAAACTAACTAAAAGGCAGAGCAAGAATATCCAAATCAACAAAATTGCAAATGAAAAAGAAGACATAATGACAGACACTAAGTAGATCCAAAGACTCATTAAGGCTTACTTCAAAAGACTATATACCACAATTTTTGAAAATTTAAGCAAAATAGACAATTTTCTTGATAGCTACCAGTTACAGAAATTGAATCAAGGTCAGGCAAACAAATTAAATAGTCTTATATATCATAAGGGAATAAAGGCAATTATCAAAAGTCTCCTCACCAAATCAGTACAAGGCCACTTGGAGTCAGCACAGAATTCTGCCAGACTTTCAAAGAAGAGCTGATATCAATTCTTTTCAAAGTATTCCACAAAATAGAATAAGAAAGAACATTACCAAAATCATTCTGAGGCCAGTCACCTTAATACCTAAACCACAGAAAGATTCAAGAGATAAAGAGAATTTCAGACCAATTTTAATTATGAACAATGATGCAAAAATACTCAATAAAATACTTGCAAACTAAATCTAAGAACACATCAGAAATATCATTGATTATGACCAAGTAGGCTTCATCCCAGGCATTCAGGAGTGGCCCAATGTAAATAAATCCATCAATGTAATCCATCCTATAAACAAACTAAAAGAAAAAACCCACATGATCATTTCTCTACATGCTGAAAAAGCATTTGACAAAATTTAACACCCATTCATGTTTAAAGTATTAGATCAAGGACATAAGGCACATACCTAAACATAATAAAGGTAATACACAGCAAGTCTATAGCTAACATCGAATTAAATGGAGAGTAGATTAAATCAATTCCACTGAAATCAAGGATAAGACAAGGCTGTCCACTCTCTCCATATCTCTTCAATATAGGACTTAATAGGACACAATAGGACTTGAAGTTCTAGCTAGAGCAATAAGATAATGAAAGGTTATCAAGGGGATACAAATTAGAAAAGAAGAAATCAAATTATCACTATTTGTGGGTGATATGATAATATACATAAGGGACCCCAAGAATTCTACCAAAAACAATCCTACAGCTGATAAACACCTTTAGCAAAGTGGCTGGATACAAAATCAACTCAAATGAGTCAGTATCTCTCCTATTTACAAATGACAAAGGGGCTGAAAAAGAAATTAGAGAGAGAGATCCAAGATGGCAGTGCACGCACAGTATCTGACCTGCAAGGCAGAGACTAGGGACCTAGCTGAGAGCTACAGACTGCAAGACCTGAAGAGCCCTAGGTGAGAGGGATCCACACAGCTGGGCACAGGTTATCCAACTGGCCCATAGAGGATGGGTGCCCAGTCCCTAGAGTCTGGACCCATACCTGCCTGTGAGCTGCAGCCCTGCTCTATATCACAGACTCGATATCTGGGGCTGAAGTGTGGGCAGTGAGCACCAGAACATGGATCTGCTGGCCTGGGAATAACCCAGGGAAATGAGTGGATCTTACCTCAGACTGCCCTGCCAGTCCCCAGAAAGACCCAGGGGCCAGCGGCCACTCGGGCACAGTATTCAAAACCCATTCAGCCTATCCTGCCCTGCAGTACCTGCATTCTTTCTCTTTTCCTCTCTGACTGATTGGTGGGCTACAAAGAAACAGCTTCAGTGTTGGCTGGCCCATGGGGAGCAGAGAGTATGGAACTGGGATAGATCTGAGCTCAGATCATCCTGGCAGTCCATGGAGAGACCCAGACCCCACACTGGTGCCCAGACAGCTGTGGACACATTCTCTAGCTACAGCTCCATAGGCATACTCTCAGGTTGACTGATCTAAGGTAGCATGGCCTGAACCTAGCCAGCCACCCCAGGGACTGTGATTGCACACTTGGGTGGGAATGAACTGGGCCTAAGCAGATTGGCAGGCAGAAGTATAGCCAGATGCCACAACCCAGGGAGTCATTCAGCACCTTTTGGGCAGGACTGAACCAGCCTGAACCCATTGGGCAGAAACCTAGCCAACTGCTTCATGCCAGAGGGCAGTACCTACATTCTCAGGCAGGACTGAACCTAGGCCCCAGGGCCTCAGTGGATCAGGTGGAAGCCTAGCTAACCACCACAAGTTAGCAGGGGTTCCAGGACTCTTTGGTAGACTGAGCCTAGGGCCCCAAAACCCCAGTACCCAAGGGCAGGGTTTCTAAAGCCCAGCCAAAGGCAGGATAATCAACTATACCTACACTGCCTAAAACTGATCCTTGGACTGCAGAGCACCAGAATTGGCCTCTGCTGACCCAGTGGGGAACCCAGGGTTTGGAGCAAGGACTCCGGGAGCTGAAACCAGACCAACTGCCTCATCCAAGGAAGGGTTCCATGATATACATATGTGATACTCATGTGTACTATACACCTATAGATACTCCTAATTGAACTGCTCTCAATGACCAGTGAAGGACACCAGAAACTACCTCCCAACATCAGAGACAGCAAGATGACTAAGGCCATTGTAAAAACCACAAACAACAAAAACAAAAACAATATGGCATCTCCAGAACACAGCTATGCCAAAGAATTCAACCCTGGAAAGTCAAACACACTGAAGCACAAGAAAATGACCTCAAATCCATAGTAATGAAGAAGATAATGGAGGAAATAAATAATATCTGTAACAAATGCAGGAAGATGCACCCAAACAGATTGAGGACATTAAAAAGGCCTATAGAGAGGAAGACTCACTGGAAGAAATTCAGGAAAATACAAACAATCAAATAAAGCAAATCAATAAAACACTTCAAGATCTGAAGATGAAAATGGAAAACAATGATAAAAGCACAGACAAAAGAAAGCTAGAATGAGAGAACTTAGAGAAGAAACCAGGAAATGCAGAGGTAAATTTCTCTACCAAAATTCAAGAAATGAGGGAAAGAATCTCAGGCGTAGAAGATACAATTGAAGAACTTGATGCAACCAACAAAGAAAATGTTAAATCTGAAAAAATCCTGACACAAAACATCCAAGAAATCAAGGACACCATGGAAACATAAAACCTGAAAATAACAGGAATTTAGGAAAGAAAAGATGCCTGGCTCCGAGGCCCAGAAAATGTTTTCAACTAAATCATAAAAGAAAATTTCGTCTTAAAGAAGGAGGTACATATAAACATATAAGAGGCCTACAGAACACCAAATAGAATAGATGAGAAAAGAAACTCTTCCTGCTACATAATAATCAAAACACAAAATATACAGAACAAAGAAAAAATATTAAAAGCAACAAAGAAAAGGGGCCAACTAACATATAATGGCAAACTATCAGAATTACACGTGACTTCTCAGCATAGACCATAAAACCCAGAAGGGTCTCAGCAGAGGTCCTGCAAACCCTAGGAGACCACAAATGCCAGTCCACAATACTATATGCAGTGAAACTTTCAATAACCATTGATGGAGAAAACAAGATATTTCATGACAAAAACAAATTCAAACAGTACCTATCCACAAATCTGGCCCTACAGAAGTTGCCAGAAGGAAAACTCTAATCCAAAGTGGCAAACTACAGCCAAAATAACAAAAGAAATAGATAACTTCACTGTTGCAGAACATAACCACACAAACACTCTACTGCAACAAACATCAAAATCAAGGGACTTAACAGTCACAGGTCATTAATATCCCTCAACATCAGTAGTATCAATTGTCCAATAAAAGGAACAGACTAACTGAATGGATACATAAACAATACCCAATATTCTTCTGCATTTAAGAAACATATCTCAGCCACAATGATAGATATTACCTCAGGGTAAAAGGCTGGAAAAAGATATTCCAAGCAAACAGACACAAAAGCAAGCTGGTGTAGCCATTTTAATATCTAATCATATAAACTTTCAACCAAAATTAATTGAAATAAATGAGGAAGGACACTTTATACTCATCAAAGGCAAATTCAACCAAGATGACATCACAATTCTGAACAACTATGCCACAATATTAGGACACGCACATTTGTAAAAGGAATATTAACAAAGATTAAACCACACATCGATCCCCACATATTAATAGTGGGAGACATCAACATCCCACTTTCACCAAAGGATAGGTCAATGAAACAGAAACTAAGCCAAGAAGTAATGACACTAACCAATGTCAAGAATCAAATGGATCTAACAGATATCTACAGAACTTTCCAGCCAAACACAAAAGATTATACTTTCTTTTCAGCACCTTATGGAACCTTCTCCAAAATTGATCATTTAGTAGGTCAAAGAGCAAGCCTCAACAGACACAAGAGGATTAAAGCAATACGTTGTATCCTATCAGATCACCACGGACTAAAGCTGGACTTCAACAACAACAGAAGTCACAAAAAGCCTACATATACATGGAAACTAAACAACTTTCTACTTCCAAAAATTGGATAAAAATGAAGGAACTATATACCAAAATTTATAGGACATATTGAAGCAGTGCTAAGAGGAAAACATAAAATACCTTGGTGTAACTCTAACCAAGCAGGTGAAAGACTTATATGAAAAAAACTTCAAGTCTCTAAAGAAAGAAAATATCAGAAGATGGAAAGATTTCCCATGCTAATGGATCAGGAAAATCAACATAGTAAAAATGTCTATCTTATCAAAAGCAATCTACAGAGTCAATGCAATTCTCATCAAAATACCTACAAAATTATTTACAGACATTGAAAGATCAATTCTGAACTTCATATAAAAAACCAGAATAGCTAAAATTATACTGTATAATAAAAGATCTTTCAGAGGAATCGCCATCCTGAATCTTAAGTGGTACTATCGGTACTATAGAACTACAGTAATAAAAACAGCATGGTATGGGCATAGAAATAGGCTGGTTGATCAATGGAATAGAATCAAAGATCCACAAATAAACACACATACATATGGACACTTGATTTTCAACAAAGAAGCTAAAATTCATAATCTTTTATTCTCTGTACCTTAATCAATTTTGGGTCTATGTGTTATTCTCTATCTGTGGCAGCCGTTATCTAGTAAGGGTTGAGAAATATATTAATCTATGAGTATAGGGACAAATCATTAGGAGTCAGTTTAAAATGCCCATTTATCATAGTAATAGTAATAGATTCCCTTTTAAGACCCATATGACCTGTTTAGCCACAGGTCCTGAGTTCTGATAATGTTACAAGATGTGGGTTCTATTTCATGGATCATGACTTATATCCAATTAGAAAATGGTTGGTTACTCTCATAATGTTCATATCACTATTGCATCAGTGAGCATGTCTTCCCAGTATATTCATTACTGCAGCTCACAGAGTTCATAGTCAATAAGGTTGATGACTACTTTTCTCTTCCAGTGCTATACATAGCACCTTCTCATTCCATAAACTCTAGTCAAAAGGGATGAAGCTTCCATCTGAGTACCAGGTTGGTTTCTCCATCTTTTATGACTAAGAATGATCTGTTTTCACCTATAGATTCTTACTTTCACATATAGAAGAGTAACCAGGATCATTGTACTAATTCAGATAGAAAATGCAATTTAAAAAAAACTGATTAAAAATGAGCAACATAATTTTTACAGACATTGCTGTCACAACTGAGATGATAAAACATAAATCCTATACTTCCTATAGATATATTATATGAATGCTAATCTTAACTAGAAAACAGGAGCAATGAGATCACATGAAAAGAAATTATTATAAAATTAGTAGGTGTTATTATAGTTTCAGGAGCTTCAGAGAAACATAAACAAAAAAAAAATGTAAGCCAAATTAGTGGCCAAAACCAATAAATAAGAGCAATATGAATTAAGTGTATGTCAAAAGGATTGATTGCCTTTTCATTTGTTTCTATAATATTGCCACCAAGCAAGAGATATGAGGAGGCTGAAGCTATACATTAATTAGAGAAGAGCAAAGATGACAAACTCGAGCAGCTTACTCTACAGGGATGTATACACTTAATATGATATGAAATCTTCAGGCAAAAACAAAAGCTGTTAGACATGTCTAAAGGTTGTGTGATGTTTGTGAGCAATAGAATAGCAAGATATTTTAACAGCAAGTTAACCTTTATTAATCTCTATTTTAATTTCTAGCAATTGAAACTGTTCAACATAGAAGAATAGAATGATTAAATTTTGGAGGTATGTTACATTTAATAATTGATAGAATACACTATTCCCAGAATGATTTAAACATGATTGTGATAGTCATGTATTAACTATCATAAATGCATTCAACACATATCTAATTCTGAAGAAAAATGTATTAAAACATTCACCAAACTTGGATCTCTCTTCCATAAAGAAAAGTCCACAAAACTTAAGTATACTAGAGAAAATAAAGTAAATATATTTGAAGACATGCACAAATTTTGTAAAGAAGGGAGGTATGTGTTCTAAGGAGGTACAGTTAGTCCCACAGCAGAACTATGAAATGGATGAACTCCTGATTTTCTTTCTTTTGTTAGATTGTGACAATAATTTGAATTCTAGATTCAAATGTGATGTATCCTTTTCAATATTTTTTCAATTAATTAGCTGATGACTACAACAAAGTAAAATTTTAGGAACTTTTATATCTAGTGACCACAGTTCTTAGCATGTGCTGGTTTAAAAATCATAGTGCCATTTTGATGAGATTAAATCTATAATTTCAATTCATAGCAATAAATGTTTTCTATGTACCTTACCAAAAGTTAAGTATGAGAAATTATGGAGACTATAGTGTTAGCTTGTTTTAGACCTTGTCCATTTTATACCATGTGGAAATTTTGTTTTTTCAATTGCTATGTTGTATTTTAAAAAACCAACTATCTAAAATATCCAAGTGATTTCAATTACTTTCTATTGGTCCCGCTTTGCATTATTTAAAATCAAGAGGGATAAATTACTTTTCTCTGGGAAGCAAAACTGATGTCTTGATTAAAAAGTTTCAGTGTTGAAATTCTGTTCATAGTGTTATTATACACACACACACTGAACTCTCATTGAGATGAATATCAATAAATTGATTGACCTGAGAGATACATATTGATTTTAGCAAGCCCAAGGTCTGCATTCACATTAAACAATTCTTCTTGATATTTTCTAAGATGCAAAGTCAATAAATGAATTGTTATATTTATATTCTGAGTAATTTTGGCAGTTGGTATGCAAGTTAGATTTCTCAGTCCATTATAAAGAACCATTTATATTCCATGTATGCTCCCTAAAAATGTCCAAATGAAGCACCATTTTTACACTTTAATTGTTAGAGTGTAATTTGTTTTACTTGCTATAAAAATTATATTTGTGATATATATAAAGTTATATTTGTTTCACTAATAATTGAAATTTTGATAACATTGAATAATATTACACTTCACCATTAAGTTGATGTTCAACATCTTTCCATTTGGAGGATTTCCTTTTATATGTTACCATTTTAGTATTTTATGCTATATAAAGCTAGCATATATGGTTACTGTGGACAATCAACAAAAACAAAGTTTAATTATTTATAAAATGTTCTCTTTTGATTCTTCACTAGTAATCAAAATGATATGTAGATATTTCCATAAACTGCCCTGTTCTGACTGAGAGAGGACTCTTGTATTCCACCCAGAAACACTAGTCTCCTCTCTCCAATCATAACATGTTAATATGTCCCTAATAATTTACAGTTCTTGGCTTCAGTCTCATCTATAGAGGCAGAAAACTACCATTGATTCATGCTCCTGAGCTTGAAGCAGGCATCAAGGCATTGGTTTGGGACTGATTCAGAGTCCTGGGGGTGATAGCTCTGGTTTCTAAAAAAATTTCTTTTACATCTATTGCTGTGAAAAAATATTCTAGCAAGAAGCAAGTTAGTGGTATCAGAGTTTATTTGAGCTGATATTTCCATGCAACAATCCAGAACTCTGAGGAAATCAAACAATAAGTTCAAATAACTAATTACCTTCTTATTACAGGAAAAAGCTGAGAGAAGAGGGTGCAAACATGGTCACTTGTTCACTTATTTATACCCAGCTCAGTCTCTCTACTTATTTAATTTAAGAACCCCTGCCTACAGTATACCAACAGTAGATTGGGTCTTCCAACGTGAATTAATATAATCAAATCAATTCCTTACAGGCAACCCAATGTAGATAATCCTTCATCAAGATTCTCTTTCAAGGTGATCTTAAGCTATGCTGAGTTGACAATTAATGGTAATCATTCCAAGAATTAATGGGCATCTTCAGCAGTGTCTCAAAATACCACTGGTAATTTTACAATGAGAACTGGATATAATAAAAGCTGCAGGCACAATAAACTCCACTTTTCAAGAATATAGTGTTATACTGAGAATATATGATGCCAGGAAACATATAGCACTTCTTTCTTGACTGTCATCCTCACCGGGTAGATAGAATTCTCAGCATGCTAAGACTGTCAAAACTAAATACCGTAACTAAATGCCATAGCTAACTATTGCCATAACTAAACAACATTATGCCACACAACTTTATTTTCAAGGGTCTGGAAGTTCTACAGAGCTCACCAAAGCTGGTGTCTTTGAGGGCCTCCTTCCCTAGCTCAGAGCAGGTAAACTTCAGTATTGCTTTGTCTTCTCTATGGCTATGGATACATCTTACAATTCCTCTTAAAGGTATATCATGCACACTGAACAATGCCCTACCCTAATGATCTCATTTTCCCTCAGTTCTCATTTTCAATACCCTATTTTCTTTCTTTTTTTTTCTTGAATCCCTATTTTTATTTTTATTTTTTTGAACACATTTTTATTGAAAAATAAAATAATTCATATTACATCTCATTTTCTATCGCATCCCCTACATCCTCCCATTCCTCCCTCCCTCCCACTTTCACTCCAATCCCCTTCCCTATGACTGTGACCAAGTGGGACCTCCTACCCCTGAATATGGTGCTAGGGTATCAAATCTCTTCTTGGTAGTCCGCTATCCTTCCTCCGAGTGCCATTGGGCCTCCCTCACAAAGGGACATTCAATACCATATTTTCAAATATGCTCACATTCTAAGATCCTGATGTAGAAGCCTACTGTATTATCATAGAATTAGGGATCGAGTCCTAGTGAATCCCTACAAGAATGTGAAAACAGCCACATTAACATGGAAATACTACAGGTGGAATGAAAATTTTACATAATTTAAAGCTATATAAAACAAATATCTACATAGTAAAACAGCCTAGCCAAGAAAAAAAAAGACAAGGGTACATCAGAGGTACTACAAAAGTTCTGTCCCCTACCTACTTCTTCAGAGTGTTCTCCTCCAACCTCAAGGTACTACTCCACTTAGGAAAGTTTTGAGTAGATCTGTAGGTGCAAAAAATTTTAAAACCTACTTTATTTAGGATTCTTTAAAGCTTCTACCTCCTTTCCCACATACAGGCCAGAGGTAGAGAAAAAAGAAGGTTAGTAGGAAAAGGGGGTTGTTGGCCTTTTTAGATGTAGTTCCTCAGGGGCAATTCCATTCTTCATTGTCAGGATACCAGCAGTCTAGTCAAATAGCAAACACAAAACAGCAAGAGAAACCAGTAGCAGTGGCAAAATCCAGCAGAAACAGCATGAGTCAGCAGAAGTGGCAAGTTCTCTGGAGTGTTTCTCTCTGCAAAGTGAAGTGAAGAAAAATGAAGACCAGGGAAGATGTGACCTGTTACAAAGTGCAGCAATGCAAAAGCTTTGCCTCACTGCCTGTGGGCTTCTCTTTATCCTTTCTCAGAATCCACCCAAGAATGTTTTGTAGCTGGCAAAAACCACACCCCTCACACAAGACAGCTTCCAGCAAAACATCACATGCCCTTTCAGCAGTGAAAAAACACTCCCACATTCCACACTTAGGACCAAAACAAAAACACATCATTCACCTGACACAAATGGGCCAAGAAGAAGAAGAAGAAGAAGAAGAAGAAGAAGAAGAAAGAAGAAGAAGAAGAAGAAGAAGAAGAAGAAGAAGAAGAAGAAGAAGAAGAAGAAGAAGCTTTCATTTCATAGATCACTGAGAGAAAAATCACAACATTGTCCAGGTGTTGTCCAGGTGTTTCTGACTGTTATCCCAAGCCTCCATAAGAGAGGCAGGAAATTGCCATGAGTTAGAAGTTAGCTTGGTCTACATTCAGAGTAAAGACCTACTCAGCGAAGACTACTCAGTGAGCCCCTTTAAAAACTAATAGTAAAAGTAACCAAAATAATGACATTTAAATTTTGATGTAACTATTTACCTAATTTGATATAAAAACCAAATTTTTGTGATATGTAAATTTTGGCTTTGTCTTCTTAAGAATATGAATAATAAAATTACTCAGTTTATAAAAGTGATAGGATTAAAGATGATGACCAAAAATAATTTACACAGTATTTCTACAAATTTTAGAACTGCTTCCAAGAGCACTTCTCTCTTCATTTCAAAGTGAAATCATGAAATATAATTTTAACCCAAAAAAAAATCAAGAATGCATTGATAATATAGTAACAAGTATATCTAAATGATAGTTGTCAATCTGTATTATTATATAGATATTTAATACTACAAAAAGTCATTAAGTAGAGATGAATACACTAAGGAATATATACAGGATAATCTTCATGTTGGAACTTCTGCTCCTCCTTGTTTTTACTTTTCTGTCAATATACACATAGGTACATGCATACATGTACTTATATGTTTGATTAACATACACATTTTATTGCATATGTGTGTATATATTTCATGTGTGTATACATATGGTGGTCTGGAAAGATATGTAATAAATGTTATTTTGACATGGATAAGCATTAGAAGACCAACCTCAAATGAGGTATAAGTATGTGGAAAGGCTGGCATAGCTAAGTGAGCAGAGACTGGACAATTTGGTGTTTGTAATGTTGGTTACAAGGCTAAGCATTTGACATATGTGGATTTGCAATTAACCTTGTGAAATATGAAATGGGCACTGGTTTTGTCCTCAGCTGCAGGTGAAGATGCTGATGTTCAGAAAGGTCAGCTCACCTACAAATGGGTGAGCCATGTTTCCAAACAAGTTCTTTCCAAATTCAGAAGGAAAACTCTTTAAGTATTTATTCCCTCTGTACTTCCTTCCTGCACTTCATCACCAGTGCTGACATGATCAGAAAACCTGCCTCAACTTTGGTTTCAAATCATTTCAGCCTTATTCCCTGCTCCCATTTCACTTTCTTAGTTGATTATCATGATTTCAAAAGATTTGAGATGTCCAGAACACATTAATTAGTGGCAGCATAAACAAAGAGGATCCTGCATCTATCCATCATCTCATTGCTATTCTCTTTTGCTTCAAATTTAATATGACTTGTTAGTCACTGGAAGACATGTGATTATATATGCAAATTTAACTGACAAGTGTGATTGCCTTCTCTTATCAAAATGGTACAACCCCAATTAAAAGGACAGGGAAGTACCAGAGAGAGGATGATGAGTATCACAGAGTGTCAGTTCTGCAAGACACAATGTGGATGAACAATGAGTTGCAGTATCTTCCTGCCACTCAGTTGACTATCTTCCATAGTAGCAAGGTGCTTAGAGAATCTGAATAAACAATTTTGCAGGTGAGAATGTCAGTGTTCCTCACCTGTAAGCTTTGTTATGCCACAGAGAATTCTGAAGTAGCACCTGTAAAGATGCTTAACTCTTGCTCTTGAAGTCAATATTTAGCACCATGAGTTCTATCCAATGGTCTTTTGAGCCTTTCCTGTGTTGTTCTTGACTATGCCACTTGTTTCAGTAGGTATATGTGAATATTTCTGAACTTTAAAGACCATATAAAAGATTTCTGGAAAATCTTGAGAATGTCAAGGTTTGTAGAGAAGACATTAATGAAATATAGAATGTTATTTTAATATAATTTGTCACTATTTACTCCAAATCCTCCCTGATAGATTCTAATGAATCTGTCTTGGCACATTTACACAAGTTTTGTTTAATCTGATCACCTAACCTTTCAAGAACTTAATTAAGTACTTCCAAAAATACTAGCATACACTTCATAGAAATTGAACTTTCCATTTCCAAAACAAATGGATAATAGCTTGCATGGTTATAAACAAAGACAAAGTGAAAATGTAAAGTAAAGATAGATAAAAGATGGAAAGAAAATTGCTGTGCCATTAAAAAGATAATAAAGCTTAAAAGAAATAAAAAATGATAAGACATTTTCTAGGTGTATAAAACAACTTGACTAAAGCCAATGAAAAAGATATAACTTTCATTGAAGGACATGTCACTAATTGGATATTGTTTAAAACTGAAAGCAACATTTTATCTTTGCCTTGATAGTAACAGAAAAGGAGATCATCTTAAACAAGCAATATCTGTTTTCCCCCCACCATAGATCATGGTACAAACTGTATGACATTATCTCAATAGGTTGTAGCCTAACAATATGACACTGTGACACCATGAAATAATATTGAAAATATATTTTGGAAAATACATTGTAATTTGGTGCTATGTGAAGAAGTAAACAAAGGCAATTTTGAGTTGCTAGAAAGCATGCAGCTGCATGGACATTATTAGTGTCCTATAAAGTCATATATAAATAAGTCTATAATTATAACACAGCCATGGGAGTCTCAGATTAGTCTCAGTAATAGTGGTAAATATAAATTGTCAGTTTTATCTTATAGTTTCAAAATGTTATTGTATGAAATATTCACACATCAAACTTATGCAGTAACCACTAATAATGAAATACTATCAGATTGACAATGTTGAAATTATTTACAGTACCAATTATAGACAAAAGGATGAAGAATCAGGTATCCTAAGTCATACTTGATATTAACCAAACTATTAATAGCTGTAAGTATTATTTAAACAGCAAATTCCATGCCTAGGAGTTTATCTACATAGAGGGTTACAATAAGATACAGTGGAAGCAGCAATTAAGGCATTTATTGTTTTCTGTTACTGTTACCAAATATATGACAAAAAGCAACTCAGAGAAGAAAGAAAGCCTTACATAAGAGCACACAGAAACATTCTCAGTTTAAACAGAAAGAATCAGGTTATAGGAAGGAAATATTGGACCTAAATCAGACCAAAACCCAGTAGGGTAAACAAGAAATTAACTCACAATTTGGATATGTATCCCATCATGGTGGGAAAGCCATAAAGTATGAGCAGGAGGCAGCTGCAGCGCCTCGTCTGTAGTTGGGAAGCAAAAAGAAATTAATACTGACACTCAGCTCATGTTTTCTATTACTTGTAGTTTGGTTTGTTGGTTAGTGGACTGGGTGGATTTTGAGGTGTTTTGTTTTAATTCAGTCTGAGAGTCCAACCCATGAGATAGTGCCATTTACAGGCACAAACAAGGTGAGTCATCCCTCATCAGTTAAACTTCTCTGGGAAAGCCCTCACAGACATAAAAAAAAAAAAAATAGCTGTAACTTCCAGATGATTCTAAATTCAGTCATGTTAATGAAGACTTGCTATGACAAGTCTAGCTTTTAACTTGATACCTTTACACATCACTGTTAAATCAAAACATTCCACCCTAGTTCCTTAAAGACTCATGGACATCTCATAATGAAAAAAAAAAAAAAAGCACTTAGTTCAACAGTAAGGATTTCCCAAATCTTAATTCTATCATAGTTTATAAGCTCAATTTTTAAAGGTTTTTCTATGGCTCTATACAAGTCATTAACAGTGAATCCTTTCAATATACAGCAACACAGAGTAAACATTCTCATTTCAAGTGAGAGAAATAAGGTTATAGCAAGGAAAGATTGGCCCTAAACCATACCAAAAGTCAGTAGGACAAACAGCAAAAGCTGCAGGTCCATGTCTAGCATCCATCTAGCTTGGCTCTATACATGCAGCTATTCTTACTAGACAGCCCATCATCTTTGCATCACTAATATCCTGGGGTTTCCAGTCCAACTTTACTGTCAAAGTTACATACAATGTCAGGGCCTCCTTTTAGGGAATCTGACTCTATGACCCTTAATAGTTGAACCTGAGAAGACGGTTACAGATTTGTTTTCAGCCCAAGATTAACAAACATTCTCATAGTTTGGAGCTTTCCATGAGTAGACTCTTACCCTTGAGGCACCTTGTCTATTGCCATAACTAAAAGTATATGAGGCTCTGCTTTGATTATACTACTATCTTTTATAAGTATCTCTTGCATGTACCCTGAAACTTGCTGGGGCTTCTTTCCTTGGTAAAGTGCACATTCTGTTCATATCTTCTCTCTCTGTCTCTCTCTGTCTCTCTCTCTCTCTCTCTTTCTCTCAGTCTCTGTCTCTCTCTGTGTGACTCTGTGTGTGTCTCTCTCTGTGTGTCTCTCTCTCCCCCACCACTCTCTCTCTCTCTGTCTCTCTCTGTCTCTCTCTCTCTCTCTGTGTGTGTGTCTTTCTTTGTTTCTCTCTGTCTCTCTCTGTCTCTGTCTCTCTCTGTCTGTCTCTGTCTCTCTCTCTCTGCCTCTCTCTCTGTCTCTCTCTGTCTCTCTCTCTCTCTGTGTGTCTTTCTCTGTTTCTCTCTGTGTCTCTGTGTCTCTGTCTCTCTCTGTCTCTCTCTGTCTCTCTCTGTCTCTCTCTCTCTCTGTCTCTCTGTCTCTGTCTCTGTCTCTCTCTCTCTCTCTCTCTCTCTCTCTCTCTCTCTCTCTCTCTTTGTCTTTCTCCCACTCCTTCCCTTCCGACCTCCCTCCCTCTTGCTGACCAAAAGCATAAATAGCAACCATACCACCATACCTCAGCCTGGATGTTATGTTATCTTTAAATTTCCTCTACAAAAGAATTAGTCCATTTTATCTAACTGTAGTCAAAGTACATAGGAGAATGCAACAAGATGATTTGGCAAAATGTACCATAAAAGTCTATAGTCCAGTTTTTAAGAATTTTTTCTACTTTGAACCTGATGAGAACAGTCTATTGTCCTCATTTCTCTAAGCATTCTGATCTTTCAAATTCCTTCCAGCTTGATCTTTTGAGCTTTCCTTGAACCATTTTCGGTTTTCTCTGTCCTGCAGGCATGTTTTATACTCTTCCTACACCAGTTCCAAAGTCCTACCATAGGTTTTTTTTTTTTCAGCACAATAACCTTATCCATGGTTCCTATTAATTTGTTAGCTCCTTTTTTGTTGCTATAACCAAATATCTGGCAAGAATCAACCAAGAGAGGAAGGTTTTACTTGGATTCAAGGTGAAGATAAAGCCTTTTATACTAGAGAACATTTAGCAGCAGGTGAGTGAAGCAGCTGCCTTGTGGTATCTTTGGCTGGGAAGTAGAAGGAGACAAACGCTAGTTCTCAGCTCAGGTTCCCTCTTTTCACTGTTTTTTAAAATCTGGAATTACAGACCGCTGAATGTCCACATTCTGTGTGAATCTTCCTAATGCTCACAGCCACATCCAAAAGCATGCTCATTTTCTAGTAGAGTCCCACTATAGTCAAAGTGATAATGCCAAAGATTTGTATGTGTAGAAGATGAAATTGGTTTATTTTTATGATTCATTGCACTTATAAATTTTTTAAGCTAAGTAGATGTTTATATTCTTGTCTTTCTAAAAGTTTTTACATCCAGTACACAAAATTAAGGGAGGAGACGAGAAGGCTGACACTAAGCCTGTGACATAACAGCAGAACTACTATTAACACTCATGTCACCATGTTGCCATAGCCAGCATCTAAGGGACAGTGGACAGGATTAGGCTAATCGCATTCTTCTACTTGAGACATGGCTATAAAAAGGCAGGTGAAAGGGGCTGTGAAGAATAGCAACGCAGACGTTGAAGACCTTACTTAATCTGAACCTGCACTTTCTATCATGATGAGAGTCCATTTGTGGTGGTTTACATTCGCAAAACCCCACATGGTCCACAGAGGGAATTTTTTTTTTTAATTTAAACCACAAGTTTATTTATTTATTTATTTATTTATTTATTTGGGGGAGGGTGGAATTTTTTTTTTAAGTGATACTGTAAGGACCAGACAAACTCCATTTTGAAAAAGAAATTCCATTTTATGTTAAACCTAGCCAAAGGCTGAAACCAGAGTCCAGAAAAACTACAAACTAGTCTAAACAGAAAAATATTCCCTAGCAACATATTCAGCTCACCTTGGGAAAGTCCAAATATACTCTCTGCTGGGCAAGCTGACCAACAGGTGGTCTGGGACATAGCAACAACCAATTAGGAGAAGCCAGGCCAAAGTTCCTAATGCCCCCATGACTGTTTCAACCAATCTTTTCTGTAGACCTATTACCCAACCAAAAAATTCTAAGGCTTTTAACTCCCTGCTTGCAGCCTAATGCCCAAATGACATCCAGTCATGTACTTTAAAACCCATTTCATTGTCTAAAACCCATTAAAAAAAACTTCTCTATTGAGACTTGAGGCGTCTTCCCTGCATCTGTTGTATCAGTGCATTGGAGGTGTGTTCCCAGTTCCAACCTGCAATAAAGACTTCCTTGCCATTACATTTGGACTCAGCTCTTGGGGAGTCTCTCAAAATTTGGGCATAACAATACCCTGTATAAGTTTTCAATAAACAGAAAAGCAGTGTGTAACATAGAAAATTTGTATCTCAAAGAAAACCTTGTTCCATCTCTTCATATTTAAATGAGACGTCCAGGGCCAAAAACAAATTTCGAAAGATTACAATAAAATATAGCATCATGTAAATTAATAATTGAAATGTTCTACCAGTAAAGACATATAGAAATCATTACATCTTACAACTATGCATCATGTTTAAAAATTATTTTTTGTTGTTTGTTAAGTTGCTAAACCAGGAGCCCAACTTATTCAAGCTGAGTGTATCATTCTTGCTTTTAGAGTCCCTTCTTATCTAAAACCTTTTCTCCCTTCTCATCAGTATTAGAGGATTGAGAAAGTAGCTAAATTGGTAGAGTGCTTGCCTAGTACTCGTGGAGTGTGCCCTGGCTTTGATGCCTGGAATCACAGTGGTGCATACCTGAAATCCCAGTACTTCAGAGGTAGTGGCAGGAGGATCAGTTCATGATCATCCTTTGCTTCATGGTGGGTTAGTGGTTACACTGATATAAAAAACTATGTCTCAATCAACAACAACCTCAAAAACACAAAAGACCTATCTAACTTCAGAAAAAATCATGCAAGTTACAAACACACAAGGTAGGTTTTTAAAAGTACATGGCAGAGTATCCTAATATGTTCCCATCATGATTTTATCTGTGAGAAAAGTTACATGAACATGACATAAGCCAAATAATATGATAGTTATCATAGTATTAATCTGATTTATAGGTAAATACAATAAACTCAATTGAATATAGTGAATAATTAGCAGTATTACTTAATACTTAGGCATAATTTTGGGAAAGCAGAATGCTAAAGGCATTCTAACTTACTGTTTCTCTCCTGCAGGCTTAGTCAGATATCTGTGTATAATGCTTTGACCTAATAGTTTCATGGAGGTAGGAAGTAGAGGTCTCAAAGAGCTCTCACTATTGTTTCTCATTGTTCTCCACCAATAATCCCAGGAAGCAAAGTCAGACTAATGGTCAATTCATTACAGGAAAAGTACAGGAGAAAAATGAACAATAAATTGTGTGGCTTACCTGGAGAATAGATAAACCGTGAACTCACCCAAGAGTTAGCCTGGAGAATAGATAAACCATGAAATCACCCAAGAGTTAGCCAGATCCACAAACATGTGAGCTCTTATAATACAGTCTTCCACTTTCTCCAGGCATTCTGTGATGTAAATAAACCAATCATTATTTGTATATTAGCTAAATTAAGCTGTTATAATAAAATTCATCACCTGGGTGGCTTAACAAGGCAACCTATGCTCCCTTACATAACTAATGCTATCTGTAGCCAACAGAATCAAACAATGAAATTTGAGTGACAACAGGGAAGTTTCCTGCCTTCAATATTTCCCCCACACTAATTTAAATAATCATTAAGTTGAAATAAACATCCCAAGAAAAGCTAAGGAGGTTGTGATTGGGGTGATTACTGAAGACTGCAACTTAGGTTAATTATAATTACTCAGATTCCTTCCTGATATTTAAATAAATTCTACTGAAAGAATTCTGAACAAAGAGACAGTAAAAGAAAAGGTAATTTAGTGTTATGGGCACTGTAGTGGAAAGAAGGCATATTTATGGACTCAGGACAGCAAATATACTGCATATAAAATACTTTTAATATAGAAAGAAAAAGGCTGAGCTCATGTTCACTACAGCGAATACTTATCTTTCTTCTTATTTTCCTGCCTTCCCTAGACTCTCTTTTCTGGTCATCTGCATTTATTTCTTCACTTCACAAGAATGTTTTCCTAAATCTTTTGCCTTCCTCATCTCCTCCCAGATACTCCCCACCTTCACATCTACTAAACCTCACTTTTCTTTCTCTGTTGTTAGAAAACAAACAGGAAAACAAGAATGAAAATTTTAAAAAAGAAAAATCACAAGAAAAGCATACACACAGACAAATGTACACACACACACACACACACACACACACACATACACACAAATGAAATCCATAAAAACACAAAGTTGGAAAGCATAATATACAAGCAAAAGATGAGAAAGGTTAAAAAAAAAGTTCAACAAAGCAATATGAAATTTAATAAATAAGAATATCCAAAATCACCTTGAAGAGTTGAACTCTTAAGTGTGGCTTATAAATATGGCGAGACTCCACTGGAAAAAGCTAATGTTTCCTTTGCATGCAGTGGTTAATTGGATTTCAATTCTTGGTTAGGGTTGGGCACTTGTGTCTGAATATTTTTCTGTTGTGGGTCACTGTTTTATTTCCCATCTACTGCAGGAAGAAGGTTGTCCAATGATGTCAGCTTTCTTCTTACAATAAAAAGACAGGCAGGCAGACAGACAGACATACAGACGGACAGAGAATGCAATTGGCGCTTGACAAAAAGCCAGGATCTGGTAATCCTGAAGTGTATAATAAAATGTTGAATAGATAAGAAGGATCTGGCCTAGAAACCTGAACTCAAGATTATTTTCCTCCCGGAAACTTACAGCCAGTGTCTCTCTACTGATACATTACTTACATTTTAGGTCCTGAAAGTCTTTATTGCTGACCTGCTTATCAGTAGACATACAATAAACAGGCTGTAGTGAAACAGAATGATGCAGCATACTGATAATACATAAGTACTATACTCGAATTCCAAAATCTTAAAATATATACCCTAACTACTTATAAGATAGAGAAATAGTATATTTTAAAAAACAATACCCATTTTTCCAAGAAGTATTACTCTAAAATAAGTAGCTATTAAAAAAATAAAACAAAACACTATAGCCATGTGTCTAACAACAGTAAGGAGTCAATACAAAGAACCAATACGTGTCTGTATCTGTTCCACTCTCCCCCAGAGACACTGCATGCTTAAGCTTTAACAAAATTATTTAATTTTCTCTCCTTGCCCTCTTCCCCTGCTTTTACTCCCCCTACTCTCTCCTACCATCCCTAAAGAGTTCAATAAAGGAAAATACACAAGTTCCTCTGTATTATAATTCTGCCAGCAATAAGGATTTTATTGTCAATCTAAAAACAGCTGACATCGCCTAAAAGTAGGACCATAAAAATAAAATACAGCTCACATATTCCACTTGCCACACTTGAAAGAAATGAGATGTTCTCCCAATTGTTATGGCAGCTGACAATACTACATTTGGGAGTTTGCAACAAAGGAGCGAGGAAAGCAGATCTCCAGGGCCTTAAAGCAGCACCTCACTTTTCAGATGAAATGTTTCCCTTTGTAAGGGTATGTGTCAGGGTCAGATTGTCATGATGAAAACATCCTATCTTTTTTATTTGACTATTTTTCTCTGATAATCTCATAAAACCAAACCCTGCCTTAAGATTGTTGGAGTTCATTTCATTTTCTACTTTCAAAACTAAAATTTCTCAGAGCCAGTGTTGCTTTCCTCTCCTATTAGTTTTCTCAGACACTCAAAACCTTAACTATCCTTTCCATGACTTCTAATCTCTCTGGAGAATACCCTAACCCCCCTTCGCTTTCTTGACAAAAAAAAAAAAAATGGAATAATTGCTTTGTTTCCACTGGGCCTGTATGTCAGGCCTCAGATCAACTATCTCTTGCACCATCTCCAGCAAGGGACTAACCCACTCACTCTTCTTTATCTTACTTAGTCTGTCTCCTTGGGGTTCTGATTGACTCATCCTCAGAACATGCACTCAAATTGTTCCAAGTATAGAATATTCTTCCTCCTGTTCATCTCTTCAGTTTTCCTCTGGAAGTTTTCTCTTCCCATATTATTCATCAGGCATTTTTATTTTAAAACAGTTAATATGTTCTTGGTTGTGGGAGTCAGGGTTGTTTGGGTTTTTTGTTTGTTTGTTTGTTTTTCAGTCTGAAGATAAAGTCTTAAATAGACCAGGCTAACATCAAACTTTCTGTGTAGCCAAATCAGCACTTGAACTACTACTGATCTTTTCCTGTCAACCTCTGAGGGCTGAGACTACCATATACCACAGAAAGAGTAACATTGGCCCTAATTCTCATTCCCTCACCTCTAACGTGTCTATCCACCCCACATGCTAAAGGCACTTCAGGGCAACTCAATAATAAACATTTTATCTAAAATTCCACGTCCCTTATGTAACACACTCAAACTAGTCAGCTTTACTAGTCTTGTCCCCTCAGTCATCAGCATTTACCACTGAGTTCCAGGCTCCCTGATTAGATCTTATGAGTTGAGTCAGGAAGAAAGAAGTGGTAGTTTGGGGAGAAAGGCAAAAAGCTAAAGATGGTAGAGGAGAGGTGAGAAACATTAGAGAAGAGCAAAGCAACAAGCACAAAGAGAAGAAAGTGAGACAAGAGTTATGACACTAAGGAATTGGATTGTGACTTTACACATATTACTAGCCAAGTTAACAGGAAACCAGGTTGTTTTGAAATTCCTTTTGTGCCTCTTGCAGGAGGTGTGCTTTTAATTATGAAATTTCTGTAAGAGAAAACACGTGTTACACTTCAGCTGACTTCGTCATTGTACATAACTATTTAAACCCTTCCTTTTAGAGTGGTGCTTTTCTACACTTCCACAACTTGTTAAAGTCACGATTTCTACATCTCTGGTATGCTGGCTGTCATAAGAAAGCCCTCTTCTTTACTTACTGTCTAAGGAAGTCCATGATATTTGGCTGACCTTACACTTTCCCTTCCTACCAAAGCCACCCCTGTTTTACCACAAGGTTATTGCATGTTGTGGCCTGGAATGCTTCTCCAACTCATACACATACGCATTATATGTTGACGTCAGTGCTGGTTGATTTTTGTGCTGGTCAATTTGACATGAGCTAAATATATCTTAATTTTAAAAATTTCTCCATAAAATTGTCCATTCAGTGAGGATGTGGAGTATTTTCTCAATTAGTGTGTGAGGTGAAAGGGCCCATCTCATTATGAATATGGCCTTCCCTGGGCGGGTGATCTTAGGATTTACAAGAAAGTAGCTCTCCTGGCCTGTGCACAGCTTCTGTGACCCCAGGTTCTTACCATGAGTTTCTTCCCTGACTTCCCTAGGTGAAGAACTGTAATATGAAACTATACCATAAAACAAGTGAACTCTTTCCCTTCCAGGTTGTTTTCGGTGATAGTGTTTTAACACAATAATAGAAAGCTAACAAACTCATCTTAAGGCCAAGTATGTCAACTCTGTTTGGAGACAATTACTTTGAAGTGATGATTATGCTAAGGTAAGTTCTTCTGGGTGCATATTAGTACATTTGGTCTGGGATTCTTTTTTTTTTTTTTTAATTTTTTAATTTTATTTTATTAATTTATTCTTATTACATCACAATGGTTATCCCATCCCTTGTATTCTCCCATTCTTCTCTCCCTCCCATTTTCCCCTTACACCCCTCCCCTATGACAGTGACTGAGGGGGACTTCCTCCCCCTTTATATGCTCATAGGGTATCAAGTCTCTTCTTGGTACCTGCTGTCTTTCCTCTAAGTGCCACCAGGTCTTCTCATCCAAAGGATGTGGTCAAATATGAGGCACCAGAGTGCATGTGAAAGTCATACCCCACTCTCCACTCATCTGTGGAGAATGCCCTGTCCATTGGCTAGATCTGGGTAGGGGTTTGAAGTTTACAGCTTGTATTGTCCTTGGCTGGAGCCATAGTTTGAGCGGGACCCCTGGGCCCAAATCTGCCTATCATAATGTTCTACTTGTAGGTTTCTAGGACCCTCTGGACCCTTCTACTTTGCTATTCTCCCATGTTTCTCTCATCTAGAGTCCCAATAGGATGTCCTCCCCTCTGTCCCAGTTTCCTGGTAAGTGAAGATTTTCATGGGACATGCCCCTTGAGCTAGTATGCAGATATAAGTGAGTATATACCATTTGATTCTTTCTGCTTCTGGGTTAACTCACTCATTATGATCATTTCTAGTTCAATCCATTTGTCCACAAATTTCGGATTCTTATAGGAGGAGGAAATGTGACACAGGATGCACCAGGAGTATGGTCACAGCTGAAAGAGAGTGCCATCAGAAAGGTACCATCTGAGTCCACAATGAATGAACTCAGAACCGAAAGCTTGGAAGACCTGATCTGAGACACTGGCTGCCCTAAGAAACTAATGCAGTGCTTAAATATTTGTTTCAATGGTAAACAAAGGCCAAGCTCTTGTTGATGTATGGTTCTGATTCTACTTTCTAAAGCAGAATCATAGGCTAAAAAGGGTGGACACTTCCAAGACACCCTTCAATAACAGAGTTTAAAGTGTTTTCTATGGTACAACTAGATTTCTTTCAAAACTAAAGAAAACTGAGCACTTTGTCACTTTCTCAGTCTTTTCTTTGAAAATGTCAATTTAGCTGTGTATACAAATACTTTTGCAGATATCCAAATTACTACATGATAAACTGGTTTCTTCATAATGAATGATGATTTTAAAAATTATTTGTTGGTTAATATTTCTGGCTCTCATTTTTCAGGCAAAATGTTGAAATCATTCTGGAATAAAATAGAAGTAAATTGTATTAAGTAAATTTAAAAGTATTCTCAGTAGTAAAAATCAAGGAAACTGATTTAAAGGTTTTCATTTTCTTTTGGTATAGTTTTTTTAAAAGGCAACTAGCTTTGTATAGTTGTGACTGTCATTCATTATGAGGAATCTCCTAACTCACTGTAAGAAAGATATGTTCTTGTTATACCAAATTAGAACAAGCAATATTCTTTTTGTGAGCTAAGGGTAGAATCATGTAGAGAAAAAGAAAGATATTTCCCAGAGACCTTTGGATATATTATAATCACATCATTTCCTCAAGTAAATAAAATCATGGTTGGCAAAAACCTGTACTATCCCTTGTCTATTTCAGCTCCAAAATACAATAAATGTATATTTCAGTATAAGATCATCAGTACAATGGGAATATTCACAAGTAATTGTTAGTACTCTGGTATGTATAAAACTGCTGCTAACATGAAAGTGGGCCATTCTCAAATGAAGGCTCTGGGAGGTATTGCTCTAGAATCAGAGTCATGTAATGTTTCAAGTCTACTTATTACAGAATTGAAAGCAGTCTTGGTTTTAATGAGTTTGGAGGTGATGACAGGGCCTGAGATCATATTGCTTCTTCACTAAACCAAAGGACCTACCAAGTTGGCTGTTCTGGTGTCATTCCTGTTGCTGTGACAAAATATCCAAACAAAAGTAACTTTAACAGAGAAAAGCTTGGGGTTCCAGAAGATCCAGTGCATTGTGGCAGGGAAATAATGAAGCAAAGCCCAAAACTGTCCTGTGCCACTGCATCAGCACCCTGGGAGAAAGTGAACAGGGCCTGGGGCCATGCTAAAAAACTGTAACATATATTCCTAATGACCCACCTCCTCCAGCAAGGATCCACCTATAACAACATTGCCCACTGTTCATACCCTTGAGCCCATGGAAGACAGTTCATTTTCAAACCACAGCATAAGCCAATCTATAATCACTTCCCTTTGTCATCTGCCCCATAAATTTTCTTTTTAAATCTCTTTTAAAAATAGAAACTACTGGTTAAGTGTTAAGCAAATACTTCAATCTTTATTGGACTCAAACAAGCAATAAACAAAACCTTCATGTTGTGATTAAGTTCATGACAAAATTCCCTTGAAAATTACAATTTGAAAAATGTGCACAGAAAAAAACATGGTGACATATCCCTTTCACCCAACTCCTGGAGAGGTATGAGAATGAGGAGCTCAAGGCCAGCCCTAACTACAGAGGAAGTTCAATGCAAACCTGCACTACATGTGACCCTATCTCAAAACAGCAAAGTAAATAAATAAATTCAATGTAAAAATATTCACTCTGAAAAAAAATGCACTCCTTCCCTAACAAGAACCAAACCAAGCAATTACCAAGGTCCAACACTGAGGTAGCAGTCAATCCTACTTGTGCTTCACTGAGGCTCAGTAAAGCCAGAATTTTGCTGTTGGTTTCTGTGTGTATATGTGTGTGTTTGTTTGTTTGTTTGTTTGTTTTTGCTTTGTTTCATGATCATTTGATGTGGACTATTTCTTTATTCTCTAGCCAAAGGTTTGTTCAGTGAAAAAAATTCTCAGGGTGTGGAAGTGATCAGTGATCAGTGACATTTCTACGTGATTCACAAATTAGAACAGAACTTTTACAGTTTGAGTGTGCATATCAATCAAGAGAGTCAGGGTTTGCCAGCACAGAAAAACGAAGAGTTCCCTCTGGTTCTTCAGCCTCTCTCCTCCTTTGTGTCATTAGACTAGATCATCTCCAAGAACTATCTTCAGTTATTTGGCCCTCTCTTCTTTTATTTTTGAAAAAGTCATCTCTTGGACCCAACTGCGTACATTAGCCTCTGTCTCTTCTCATATCCATGAGAAGAGATCATCTTGTTCCTTGGGTGGTCTCTCAAATCTTTTATTCATCTTTTTTCATCATTCTTGCTTTCATCAGTACCTCTTTAGACATTTCAATATCCAGTTAGATGCCCTTCTTCCTCTCATCATATTCTTTCTACTTTGTTTCCATAAAATTTCTAAACCCAGAAACTTCAGTTTTTCTTTTATTTTAACCTTATTCATCTTGTTGCTTCTATCTTGAATAACACCTGGTATGTAACACCACAAGAACTGTTATCCAATAAGTAAATAAATTATTCAAAAACAAGATCTCACCTAATGCCCATACTTTCCTGAATAAATTTTCAATTCATGAGACTTCAGTAGACATCTCACTCTCTACCCATCAACAGCCTTGAGATACTGAGTTGCAAAGTCAGAAATTGCTTCTCATTTCTCTATTAAGTGAAAATATTTCAAATGTAAATAGAGGCTTCTAGTTTGTAAATCCAATGTTGTGAGAGGCCGCACTCACATTCGCCATTACAAGATGGCGCTGACATCCTGTGTCCCAAACTGGTAAACAAGTAATCTGCGCATGTGCGAAGGAACTTTCCACTTGTTGTGCTCTGCCTCTCCCGTGGCGTCATATCGCCTGATGAGTAACAGCCAATCAGGAACTGACACATCCTAAGCGGAGAACAGTTTCCTATATAAGGGATGGGTTTCTGCTGTTTAGGGTCTCCATTTTACTTGTCGTAAGCTTATGCTCTCCCTCTTAAAACACATTAAAGCTTTACTGCAGAAGGATCCTGTGTGTGCAGCGTCGTTCTTGCTGGCGAGACAGTAACGCGAGTCACACAATAAGTGAAAGCTTGCATGTAGAGAGAAAACTAGGAAGTCTGATGTGCTCTGAGATGACAAAGGCACCTGCAGAATAGTTGTCATGAGTCACTAAAATATGGACAAGTGTAGTGCCATGAAGCAGCTGGCATAAAGAATGTAGAGCTTCCCTTCATCAGTAGTAATGATAAGTATGGCTGTACCACAAGCCTCAGAGAGATGAGAGAGGAACTTTGTGTACTCACCAGTTTTCTCTGATGACTACTGTTGGACTATAATCCTGAAAGGGAATAGAGAAAACCTTGCCTTCCCGATCACTTTTGGGGCCATCCCAGTTTCTCTAGGGAAGATAGTATCATTTTCAACTTGAGTACTATCAAACAAGATGTGGAAAATATTTTATGAGAAGCTCATCACCTTAGATTAGCTGCGATTGCATGACTAGAAACTAGACAACATGTGTTTTCTTCATTGATAGTTTGAGGGGGGATACCCACAAAAGGTCCATGTATTGTGAACTTGGTTTACTGTATGTAGAACGTGAAGTAGCAAAACCTTTAATAGATGGCACTTAGAGTGGTGTGATTAGGTCCATTGGATCTGTCTTCAAAAGAGAGTTATGAATTATCATGGTCCCATACTTACTGAATGAGCAATCTGTAATAATTATAATCTGGCTCCCAGTTTTGTGACTTTCCGTCTTGTTTGCTTGTTGTTCTAAGGGATAGCTTTTTCCATGTATTCATACCATGATATATGAAATAACCAGAAGGTACACGTAAGAATTGAATTGATGCTGGCACTCATGCGATAAACTTTTTTTAAAATTTTTTTATTAATTTATTCTTATATCTCAATGGTTATCCCACCCGTTGTATCCTCCCATTCTTCCCTCCCTCCCAATTTCTCCTTATTCCCCTCCCCTATGACTGTTCCTGAGGGGGATTACCTCCCCCTGTATATGCTCATAGAGTATCAAGTCACTTCTTGGTAACCTGCTGTCCTTCCTCTGAGTGCCACCAGGTCTTACGCTCCAGGAGACATGGTCAAATGTGAGGCACCAGAGTTCGTGAGAAAGTCATATCCCACTCTCCACTCAACTGTGGAGAAAGTTCTGACCATTGGCTAGATCTGGGTAGGGGTTTAAAGTTTACCGCCTGTATTGTTCTTGGCTGGTGCCTTAGTTTGACTGGGACCCCTGGGCCCAAATCTGCCTATCATAATGTTCTACTTGTAGGTTTCTAGGATCCTCTGGATCCTTCTACTTTGCTATTCTCCCATGCTTCTCTCATTTAGAGTACCAATAGGATGTCCTCCCCTCTGTCCCAGTTTCCTGGTAAGTGAAGGCTTTCGTGGGACATGCCCCTTGGGCTAGTATGCAGATATAAGTGAGTATATACCATTTGAGTCTTTCTGCTTCTGGGTTAACTCATTCATTATGATAATTTCTAGCTCAATCCATTTATCCACAAATTTCGGTAATTCCTTGTTTTTAATAGCTGAGTAGTATTCCATAGTGTAAATGTACCACACTTTCTTTATCCATTCTTTTACTGATGGGCACTTAGGCTGTTTCCATGTTCTGGCGATTATGAATAAGGCTGCTATGAACATAGTTGAGCAAATTTTCTTGTTGTGTGCTGGAGCATCTTCTGGGTATATTCCAAGGAGTGGAATAGCTAGGCCTTGAGGAAGTCCTATTCCCATTTTTCTGAGAAGTCACCAGATAGATTTCCAAAGTGGCTGTAATAGTTTGCATTCCCACCAACAATGAAGGAGTGTTCCTCTCTCCCCACATCCTCGCCAGCAGGTGGTGTCATTTGAATTTTTAATCTTAGCCATTCTGATGGGTATAAGATGGAATCTCAGAGTTGTTTTGATTTGCATTTCCCTGATGACTAAGGAGGATGAGCATTTCTTTAAGTGTTTCTCAGCCATTTGATATTCCTCTGTTGAGAATTATCTGTTTAGTTCCAAGCCCCATTTCTCAATTGGGTTATTTGGTTTGGTGGTGTTTAATTTCTAGAGTTCTTTATATATTTTGGATATTAGACATTTGTCAGATGTAGGGTTGGTGAAGATCTTTTCCCACTCTGTAGGCTGTCGCTTTGTTCTCTTGACAGTGTTCTCGTGCCTTACAGAAGCTTCTCAGCCTCATGAGGTCCCATTTATTAATGGTTGACATTAAGGCCTGGGCCGTTGGTGTTCTGTTCAGGAAGTTGTCTCCTCTGCCAATATGTTCCAGGCTCTTCTCCACTTTTTCTTCTAAGTGACTTAGTGTCTCTGGTTTTATGTTGAGGTCTTTAATCCACTAGGATTTGAGTTTTGTGCAAGGTGACAAATATGGGTGCAGTTGCATTTTTTTACACATAGACCTCCAGTTAGACCAGTACCATGTGTTGAAGATGCTATCCTTTTTCCATTGAATGGATTTGGCTTCTTTCTCAAAAATCAAGTTCAAACAAGTCCTTCACTTGCTTAGTTAGAGTAACTCCTAAATATTTTATATTGCTTGTGGCTAATGTGAAGGGTGTGGCTTTCCAAATTTCTTCCTCTGCAAGCTTGTCATTTGTGTATAGGAAGGCTACAGACTTTTTTGAGTTAATTTTGTATCCAGCCAATTTGCTGAAGGTGTTTATCAGCTTTAAGAGTTCTCTGGTGGAATTTTGAGGGTCACTTAAGTACACTATCATATCATCTGCAAATAGGGATAATTTGACTTCCTTTTCCCATTTGGATACCCTTGATCTCTTTTTGTTGTCTTATTGCTCTGGGTAGAACTTCGAGTACTATATTGAAAAGAGATGGAGAGAGTGGGCAGCCTTGCCTTGTTCCCAATTTTAGAGGAATTTCTTTGAGTATCTCACCATTTACTTGATTTTACCTATTGGCTTGCTGTATATAGCCTTTTTTATGTTGAGAAAAGTGCCTTGTATCCCTGATCTCTCTAAAACTTTAAACATGAATGGGTGTTGGATTTTATCAAATGTTTTCTCTGCATCTAAAGAGATGATCATGTGGTTATTTATTTTCAGTTTTTTTAATATGATGTATTACATTGATGGATTTCCGTATATTAAACCATCCCTGCATGCCTGGAATGAAGCCTACTTGGTCATGATGAATGATATCTTTGAGTTGTTCTTGTATTCATTTTGCAAGTATTTTATTTAGTATTTTTGCATTGATGTTCATAAGAGAAATTGGTCTGAAATTCTCTTTCTTTGTTGAGTCTTTGTGAGGTTTAGGTATCAATGAGACTATGGCCTCATAGAATGAATTTGGTAATGTTCCATCCATTTCTATCTTTTGTAGCAGCTTGAATAGTATCGGTATTAGCTTGCCCTTGAAGGTCTGCTAGAATTCTGCACTGAAACCATCGGACCCTGGGCTTTTTTTGATTGGGAGACTATCGATGATTGCTTCTATTTCTGTAGGGGAAATAGGACTATTTAGCTTGTTTATCTGTTCTTCATTCAACTTTGGCAAGTGAAATTGATCAAGAAAATTGTCCATTTCCCTTAGATTTTCAAATTTTGTGGCATTTATGCCTTCAAAGTGGGATCTTATGATTCTTTGTATTTCTTCAGTGTCTGTTGTTATGTCTCCCTTTTCATTTTTGATTTTGTTGATTTCAATACTGTCTCTCTGCCTTTTACTTAGTTTGGCTAATGGTCTATCTTGTTGATTTTCTTAAAGAACCAGCTCTTGGTTTTGTTGATTCTTTGGACTGTTTTCTTAGTTTCTAATTAGTTCATTTCAGCCCTGAGTTTGATTATTTCCAGACATTTAACCTTTTGGGTGTTTCTGCTTCTTTTTTTTTCTAGGGCTTCCAGTTGTGTCATTAACATGCTTCTGTGCGATGTTTCCAATTTCTTTTTAAAGGCACTTAGTTCTATGAATTTTCCTCTTAGCACCGCTTTCAATGTATCCCACAAATTTGGGTATGTTGTTCCTTCGTTTTCATTGAATTTCAGAAACTCCTTGATTTCTTTCTTTATTTCTTCTCTGACCCAGGTGTCATTTAGCAAGAGTTGTTTAGTTTCCATGTACGTGTAGGCTTTTTGTTAATTCTGTTGTTGTTGTATTGCAGCCTAAGACCATGGTGATCTGATAGGATACAAGGTATTATTTTAATCCTCTTGTATCTGTTGAGGCCTGCTTTGTGACCTACGATGTGATCAATTTGGAGAAGGTTCCATGGGGTGCAGAGAAGAAGGTATATTCTTTCTTGTTTGGGTGAAAGGTTCTATATATATAGATATCTGTTAGATCCATTTGACCCATGGCATTGGTTAATGATGTTATTTCTCGGCTTCGTTTCTGTTTCAATGACTTATCTTTCAGTGAGAGTGGGGTGTTGAAGTCTCCCACTATTATTGTGTGGGGATTGATGTGTGGTTTAAGCTTTCTTAGCAGATCTTTTACAATTGTGGATGCCCTTGTATTGGGAGCATAGATGTTCAGAATTGTGATGTCATCTTGGTTGACTTTACCTTTGATGAATATTCAAAGTTTTTCTTTTCTGGTCAATTCTATTTGGTGTTCTGTAGGCCTCTTCTATGTTTATAGGCATCTCTTTCTTTAGTTTGGGGAAATTTTCTTCTATGATTTTGTTGAGAATAGTTTCTGGGCCTTGGAGTCTGATATCTTCTTTTTCTTCAATGCCTATTATCCTCAGATTTCTTCTTTTCATGGTGTCCTTAATTTCTTGGATGTTTTGTGTCAGGAGTTTTCCAGATTTGGCATTTTCTTTAATGGATGCGCCAAGATCTGTTATTGTATCTTCTAGACCTGAGATTCGTTCTTCCACCTCTTGGATTCTGTTAGAAAAGCTCACCTCTGTGTTGCTTGCCTTCTTCTCTGAGGTCTCACATTCTCGTTTTTCTTCTGTCTGTGTGTTTATCATTGACTCCATTTTCATTTTCAGATCTTGAACTGATTTTTTCATTTCTTTCATCTCATTGTATGTTCCTGAGTTTCTTCCATTGTCTCTTTATAGGTCTTCAGAGCTTGAACCGTTTTATTTATTTCTTTCATCTGGTTGTTTGCATTTTCCTGAAATAGTTCCAGTTCCACTCTATGTGCTTCTTTTATGTCTCTCACCTGTTTGGCTGTGTCTTCCTGCATTTGATTACAAATTTTATTTGTTTCTGCCATTATCATCCTCATTACTAAGGATTTGAGGTCATTTTCTTGTATTTCTGTTGTATTTGAGTTCTCTGGGTTGTTTTCTTTGGGATATCTGGAAACTGGAGATGCCATGTTGTTTTGGGTTTTTTTTTGCGTATGCTTTTCCGCTGTCCTTTAGACATCTTGCCGTCTTTGTTTTTGTTGGGTAGCCTCCAGAGATGGATGGAGGGAGTCTGATGATAGATTCACTTGTTTTCTCATGATTTGCATAGTCTAGAAGCTCTAATGCTTCACTGGTGTGGATGGTAAAAGGTTAGCCCTGTTGTTTTGGACTCTCACAGCCAGTGATCCTCAGCTCCCCTGTGCTATGGGTCCTGCAATCGTTCTGGGTCTCTGAAAGAGCGTTGGGTCAGGCCCAGGTATCCACAGCCCTCTGTGTCCCCTGGCAAGTCCAGCCAGGAACACTGGGCCCGAACCACGGGCCGAACTCAGCTAGATTCTCAGGGCCTGAACCATCTGCCAAGTTCATCTATGGATTCTGGGCCCAAAATGCACACAGCGTCCAGCCAGAATTTTTGGGCTGCCCAGCCTGCGTCACAGCAGGAGAACTGTGGCTGAGCTGAGCTGGTGCCTAGGGTGGAACTGAGCACTCTGCCCAGCCTGCGTCACAGCAGGGGAGCTGTGACTCCGCTGAGCTAGTGCCTCGGGCAGAATTGCTTGCTGAGCTGAGCCAGGATCTCCACGGCACTGCGCACTGAGCTGAACCTGGGACTCTTGCGCCAAACTGTCCGCCGAGTCCAGTCTGGGTCCCAAGGCACCATGCGACCCAATTTCTGCCCAGAGTCCCCTCTCCCGCAGCAACTCCCACTGGCCACCACACCAATCACCTCCACCGAAAGGCTCTGAGCTGCAAACCTCAGCCACCGCCGCTGCTGATGCTGGTGCCACTGGTGTCGCTGCTGCTGCTGCTGCCTCTGCCGCTGCTGCTCTGATCCAAGAAAATCTGCACTCCTCCCGTGTGCAGGGGCACACAAGTCCTCCGCACCCTGGTCCCTCCGAACCGTGGAGCACTCCCGCTGCCGTGGTGTGGGGACCTTGGTGTTCCTGGCTCAGAAATCTGTGCAATTCCCTGAGTTGTTCACTGGAGCATCCAAACACAGTCCACACTGCTCGCCGCCATCTTGGATCTCCTCGAGATAAACTTTTAAAAAATATATTGTATGGCATTGGGCATCTTTATATAATAGAAAATGGACAATAATATTAAATGAAGAATTTGAAGTTCCTATTTTAAATAATATATGCTACCAGTTGCTAGCATTCTTGAGTCCACTGACAGTCACACTAGTTTGTTCTTTTTAATTTTTTTAATTTTGGGTTTTTTAGACAGAGTTTCTCTGTTTAACAGCCCTGGCTGTCCTGAACTTGCTTTGTAGACCAGGCTGGCCTCAACTTCATAGTGGTCCACATGCCTCTGCCTCCCAAGTGCTGGGATGAAAGGCATGCACCATCATGTCTTGCTAGTTTTTATTTTATATCTAGAGTTACAGCATTTGAGAAGATAGATAGATGATATAAGAGCAACCCTTGCTCTATTATGTGATTATTTCAGAGTTTCAGAAGGCTAGAAAGCTGTCTCAGTAAAGTGTTTGCCATAAAGGTGTGAGGACATGAAGGTTAGTTGAATCTCTGCCACCCAGGTACAGGCTTGCATGGCATTATGCATTTGTAACACTAGCATTTGGGGTAGTGCAGAGAAACCTAGAAGGTCCTTAGCATATATTAACCAACCAAAGAAGTCAACTGGTATTATCAAAGTCAGTAAGAGGCTCTGGTGAGATCAAAGTTCAATAAGAGGCTTTATCTCAAAAAGGAAGATAGAGATAAAACAAAATCAACACTCAAGATTGACTTTTGGCCTTCACATGCATACCCATCCATATATCCCTATGGAAACACACATATGTGCAGACACACATACTAATAATTGCTATAGACAAAATTAACTGAGGTAGTCACTGAGAACAGCTTCACATTTTAGGCTTCTATGGACACATGTGATAAGATGGGACACAGAGTAAGTAAAGCAACCATTTCTTATGCTTCACCTAGAAGAATGAGTTTCTCTAGTATCCCACAGATTGGAAAGTGAGAAGCAAGTGAAACAGTAACATTGGACTTACATTAGTACATTCATGATGGCTGTGACTCTCAGTGAAGCCTCTCTAAGATCTTTTGGAAGCAGAAATTGACACATGAAATTTGGAACAGAAGAGCCAAGAAACCAGGATACTATACTACGAATTATTTTGACAACTGGTTTGGTGCCCAAAAAGGACTTCTAAGAAAATCTCAGAAATAACTGAAAGATATTATTAGGATGCCATTAGCAGGCAGGCGGTATAATAATAGTGCATCCCATTATGCTTTGTGCTTTAAAAGAGAGTGTTTCATTGCTTATAGACATAAGAAGTAAGGCCTGACATACTTGGATATTGATAGGGGACAATAAATGCTCTTGGTTTAGCAAAGAGGAACCATAGAATCTTAAGAATGCATTTAATTGGAATGATTCAGAAGATAGAAAGGACATTGTATACAAGCTCTACATTCTCCTCAAAAAAACAATTTATCCTTGGATTGTTCTTATGTAAAGGATAATAATATAAAAAAAGTAATGAACTAGTGCCAATCAGTAATACAATCCAGTCTTCCTGAAACTAAACTAATGCAAAGTAACCAAAAGATGACTTGAAACCTGTTAACAAAAGTGCAGTTTTATTCCTTAGTTCCTTGCTATACTGTTACTCTTTGTAAGCATATATATTGCTTGCATGCTGGATACAAGTTATATAGAGATAATAGCATATAAAATGAATAATTCTTTAAAGAAGTCATACCATTAACATTAGAATTGAAGATAAAGAAAGTATTATGTTCAAAAGTATTAAACCTGGGTGAATCATTGTATAATCAAAATATCCTATTTCCCTCCCAATGAACAGTAACTCTCTCCTGAACAATAACTATTACAGGCTACATATCATTTTTGAGCTGTGCAGTAGATTTCAGTACACAAAGAGATACAGACATCAACAGGCAAAGACAGGAGTCAAGATGAGGCTCGATGATGTCTATCAATAATCTTCTCTTACAAACCTACAATGCCTCTACACACACACACACACACGCGCGCGCGCGCGCGCGTGCACAGATCTCCTCATGCAGCACCATTGCCTCTTCACTAAAATATGCCTCATGGAGGTCTCCTCTGCAAGGTACCTGCCCAAACGTTCGGAAAGTTCACCATAGGGCTCCATGGATCTCAGAGGTCACTTTAGGAGAAACTGCAAGATGTGTGCCAATAACCTAAAATGACTCTCGGAATAGGAACAAGTAGTGTTCACGAGCTTCTGCCTCCTGCCAGTTACTTGATTCAAGCTTTGGCAACATCCCCTAAAGGCTTAGAGACCTCTAAGAAAAGCTTCCCTGGCATTTGCCAGATTTCTCACTGCATGTCACCAAGCTCCTGGATGTCAACTCACTTTGTTGTGGAAAGCATGTGTCCATTTTTTTTCTAGATGGTCATTGTTTATGCCTTCACTTTAGTTAAAAAAAAAAAAAAAAAAAGGAAAAGCGTTGACTTCCAAGTCCTGACCTGAATAAATTATTGGCATCATTACACTGTTATGTAAAACACATAGTTGTATCTCTACAACATTAACATGTTTTCAAGACTAAATTCAAGATTAAATTCTTGTTCACTGAGAACAAGCAGACACTGTTCATTGTTGTTTGTGATAGGATGACATATTACAAGAAGGAATTCAAAGAATGGCCATCATTTAACTCTGAGTGGTTATCAGATCTAATACTATGCAAAAGGCGTGAATAGTTTTATATTTCTCAGTGAGTTTAATTTCTCTGTTTTCTTTCACTTTTAGTATTTTTTAAACTCATAACAAATGTAAATTTGCAGAAATTTTTAAGAATTGCCATGTATATTCTTCCCCAAGACCCTATTTTGGTTTTCTTGCTCATCCTCTGGAAAATAGGCCCAAAGAAAGAGCCCGTGTTTCGAATATTGCTGTGTCTCTCCAGGCTCCTTCACTCTAGCAATGTTGGAGTGGCCATCTTTTCTCTTCTCAGTCATGCTTACTCATGAAGACTCCAGCCCTGCTGTGCTACTTACTACTACACTGCCTCCATTCAAGCTGAAGCTTCATGCATGATCATTTCGTCAGTTAGCCCTGACCTTACCCAGCTCTCCACCTCATTCAGACCTGACTCAGACTAGAACTGAATTCTTTGAATCACAGCATCTTCTTTAAAAGTGTGCTGAGTTCTGAACTGGAGCACAGACTGCAGGGGGCTCTCGTTGATGCTATATTTCTTTCTTTTATTCTGGATAAAAGAATGTCTTTTTGGCTTTGGCTTTCATCCTGTAGGATGGCTATTTTCTAGCTGTTATTTCTAACCATGGCTTCTCTAGTCTCAGAAAAAATTCCCAAGGTGCTCTTCAAGACTTCATCAAACTGACTCGTCCTAAGTGTGACCTTCCCCTGCCTACATGACCTCTGTTGTCATCCCTTGGTTTTCATTCCTGCCTGAAGCACTCTTTTCTAGGCCTCAAGGACTTACCTGTACAAATGCAGAGCTGCCTCTTCTGCAAACCAAAATGAACTTCGTGCAGACTTTTGGCCCCCACTGCTCCACACAGTTTATTGTAGATTAATGTAGTCCAGCCATTCAAGCAGTTCCATCCGCCAAGGTCAGGGAGACTTGAGCCATAGTTGGGCTTTCTGCTCATCTTCTGTTATAATGAGTTTTCTCCAGGAAGGGAGTCACAGCAAATCTGGTGCATATTTTACTTCCAAGAGCCTGCATGGCTTACTGTTCAGTTCTACCAGATATGCACCACATGATTTTGTTGGCTCTGTTTCTTAACAATTAAACTTTATTATACAACTCAACTAGCTTACACAAAAAGGAAAAAAGGTTAAAAGGACAAAAGAGTGAACCTTCCAGTATCTGGTCCACGGGATGGGTCCTTAGGTGTCTCTCTGGCCAGCCTGCTGGTCTGGCCTGTTCGCTGCTCCCCATGTGCTCTAGCCCAGGCTGAACCTGTTGTTCTCTCCTCCCCACCTGCCTGAGTCACGTGGGAAGGGCGGTCTCCTTCTCCCTTTGAGGGTCCATTAGAAAACCAATAGCCCAGGAGGAGTTCCCAGGTCTGCTTTCTGAATTCCAGGCCCAGGATGGCTCCACTCAGTCTGTCACAAGGTGTTCATGGGGTGCCCCAGGGGTAAAGCCTGCCAAGATTGCTTCCACCTGTGACAAAGCTTAATCTTTCCCACATGTTTTATACAGCTTTATAGTTATATAAAGTGGAAGATTATTTTTCTACCAGTTACTCTCTCCTGGTTCCAAATGAAATTAAGAATATATTAAATATAAAATTAATTTAACATGTGAAAATGGAGTCATGTTCACTAAACAAATTGAATTGCACATGTTCCAAGTTTTAAAAGTACGTAAATGGGAAAATATTCTTGAAAACACTAAATAAATTCAGGCGACTACAGTAATACTTTACTTGGTACAGCTACATAGTTATGCCTATTCTGAGGCCTCACTAGCAAGTATGTCAGAAGTTGCACCCATACAAATAAATGCTTAGCCTTTTTACTGCACTTTTCTCCATTTCCATAGCACTTTCTAATCCTTTTATTTTGTTTACTCTACAAAAGTCCATTTTAGTGCTATTATATCCTATTATCCCCAGACACTTTGATTCTTTTGCAAAGAATAAGCAATCATGGGTGCATCATGGGTTGCATTAAAATGCCAGCTTTTCTATAGTCTAGTAAGTGAGTTTTCAAATTGAGGTAAATCACATGCCATTCCCAGAAAATCTCTTCCATTAAAATGTGTCTAAATATATAGAAACAAAAAGTCATTAACCAGTAAACACTAATTGTTTGATTTCAATGAATGAATAATGTTGCTGCTGTAAATCGTCAAAGGCTGTGTATGTTAACTGTGGGAGCCCTGATTCATTTAGCGTCTACACTATACCAGCAGTACTGCATCCACAATACTATGCTCAACAAAAGTGCATCTTGCTCTGAAAAAAAAAAATCTTTTGGAACATCTGCCAAGCAACATGCAAGACTTTCTAGAGAAGAAGGAAGATATCTGATTTAGCAAGGGCATTAAACAGTAGTTAGTGAATTGCTTTCCTCATGTAAGCACAGAACTTAAAAGTTAAACCCAAATTTGATTGGATTGCTCAAGAAATGCTTCACACTCTTGTGTGATTTTTGCCATGTGAAAAGATGAATACCCCATCTCTTGAAGGTTGTAAGCAGGAAGACAAAAAGCAAATAGGTCTGTTGCTTTTTAAAAGCCACTTTTTTAATACAAAACCTATAAGCCCATCTCATTGACCAGAATTGTTTGAAGGAAAGAAAGACAAAATTTGAAATATTTGGCTATCTACGGTTCTAAACCTAGTAAAATTATAGCTGTGTGAGGTGCAATAATAACGGGGCTGTAAGAGCTCAGCATTCCTATTTCAGAAATTAAAATCTCCATGACCAAAAGAGTAATGAGATGGCTCTGAAGAGGAGCTCTTGGCCAGGACTTTATATGAAGCAATCAGCCCTGGCTCAGTCCTTTGAGGAACTTTTGATGCACGTCAGCAAATCATTTTTGGAAACAGTTCCTGCAGGTGAAACAGATGAGAAATGTCAGTCCTAGAGTCCATGGAAGAATCCCACGCAAGGAAGCACAGCTACAGGCCCTAAACCACTATGTTCTGGAGGCACCAAGAGGTTTTTGTTTTATTTTGTTTTCACTTCTTGAAAAATGGATATTTGTTTATAGTCATTTCCAGAAAAAACAAATCAATATATACTTGATAACCATAAAATTAAAATTAGAAATAATAGTTTGAGATGTTATAGGAAATGATTAAAAAATAGTATTCTAAATGACAGTCATGTAGCTCCATAAATCTATCAACATTTTTTAGACTTTATCTCACTTTCTAGATTACACTGGCTTTGACCTTGCTATACGATTCCCTTTATTCTTAAACTCACAATTATTCTTCTGCCTGACAAGAGCTAAGATTGAAATCATGCATGATAACACCTGCCATCTATCAACATTGTTTAAATAAATATTTTTCTGTATTAGGCATGTTAGGAATTCTAAAGAAAAGTATGTAAAACTAGAGATAGAAAATTATATATGTATTTCACTAACATAGCATTGAGTTTGAACATAATTCACAAAAATAGATCTGGAGGTATTATAATAAGATAGATGGTAAATAAAACAGTATACACACTTTTTAAAATAATTTATTTTCAGAATAAATTAATAAAAAATATATAATTTTAAAAAAGGAAAATATAATTTTATTTTCAAGGACATCTCTGATAAGGAAAAATGCTTAATTTATTATTCACATACAAACAGTGTTATATTAAATATGAAAGGCAAACTATCCACAGAAAGTTAATGAGAGTCAAGTTGTTTTCCATAGTATGATCCTGGACAAGTTCAGGGTTTGACACACAAGATCTATCTGAAAGCTAGGGTGAGGTATGGTAGACAGTTAACTCTAGGTGAGAGACGAGGCAAAGGGCATTCTTCCATCTTTCTCTGTTTCTTCTCCACCTTAAAAGACTAACTCAGTTCAATTACTAGTCTTGTGATAAAAGATACATGGACCTAAAAGCATCAGGCATTTATAGGCCACCACATTGCTATAATCAGAACATAGAAACATATAAAAAAAAAAAAACCACACAACTTGAACAAAGAGACCCTCACCTGGGATATAAAGTCACCAAAAGCAAGACAATTTCCTAGAAGAAAAAAGATTTTTGAATCTGTAAAACCAAACACAAAGTAAGCATCTGTAGTTGCTAGCATTAAGGATTTCCCAATGAGAAAATCTGCTTGTGACCCAACCATACTATACTGGAGTTACCTAGTGGAAACTGCTGCCAGATACAAATTTCCTAGCAGATATTTTCCTGTAAAGATGGTCTGTATAGGATCATTAGAAACTCTGAGAAGATTTCTAACATAAATGATATACTAAGGAATAAAAACAAGAATAACTATAAAGAAATAAGCTTTAAATATAACCAATTAATACAAACTTTAAATCAATAAAATAATATTAGGAATATGTGAAAACACACCAAAGATAATTATTATAAACTGATACTATATATTAGAAGCTTTATTTTAATTTGCCAGGAGGGATAGAAGGTAACATTAAACTAATACCCCAGAAGACTAAAAAAAAAAAAAAGATATGAAAAATAAGAGAAATTTTGTTGTCTCATTCACAGAATAACTTGTGACTAAACAGGATATTCTGGCATGGACCAGGCCCTAAATTTCACCCCCTACCACTGCAATTTTTTCATTTCATTTTTAAATTTTAATGTTAGCAAAAGATTTAAACATGCACATTACCAAAGATATATAAAGGGAAAGGAAATACATAAAAATAAGTTTTTGATGTTAGTAGGATTAATTAAGAAAACAAAAATGAATTAACACTATGTACAAATGAGAGCAGTTGGTCCAAAACTTGCAACAGCAAATGTTGTTAAGGACGGGAACGGAACAGCAGGAGCCATCACACAGTGCTTCTGGGGATACAGAACCAGGCAACTTGAGAAGCCATTTCCATGATATTTGAAAGGAAGCACACTCTTACTATATCATCCAGGAATTGCGAGCACTGGGACAAACCAAGATGAAGTGATAACTACATCTTCACAGGAGCTTGCACATGACTGTCTATAACAGTTTTACTCATAGTTTCCAAAGCAGGAAGCAAACAAGGTCTCCTTTAGCAAGTAAATAGATAAATCCAACTGTGGCCTTTCCAGATACTGTAATACCATTCAAGGCTAACTAGAAATGATCTATTAAATCATGAAAAGAAATGGAAACTCTTAAGTGCACACTACTCAATGAAGGAAGCCAATCTAAAAACATATAACGGTGTGACTCCAACAATATTTCATTTTAGCAAAGGCAGGATTTCTAGAGATCACAGAATGTCAGTAGCCCAAAGAAATGTGGTGGAAGATGAAAAGACAAAGCATCTAGGTTATTTCTAGCAAGGACACTGTTCTGGGTGTCATTAGGATGGCATCACACACTTGACAAAAGTCACAGAATGAACAGCATGAAGTGAGCACGTCTGTGAACTGTGACAATAATGTGGCAGTGTGAGTCCTGTGAATCATGCTGCATGTTTTCTAGTCCCTATGTCTGTGAACCCTGAACTTCTCTAAAATGGTTAACTTTAGAATCTTCTTTTGGCATAAGATTTTATATTCTGTAGTAGCCTAGAAGAAGCACATTTCAGTAATTGACATTAACACTGAGCTTTAACCTGCAGTATAGTTTGGCTTTTTGAGGTAGACTTTTGGGGAAATATCACAATATTAATTATATGTTTTGATTATATTTTGAATATTATATTAGAAGAAATATAATTGTTTTTATAATTGTATATTTTGATTTTAATTTTCTTTGTAATGTTCAGTGTTGTAGCAAACCATGCTTAAATAAATGAACAATGGAGACCATGAAATTTTGTGAATGAAAACAATCACTTTAATGTATCCTTTGGATTAGTTTGATTCTAAAAGTTCCATAATCATGACCTTGAAGATGCTAAAATTGGTGTATCATCAGCACAATTTGTTTCAATAAATTCATAAAAGCACGTATCTTAAAGTTAAGCCAACTCAATCACTTAGGAGTTTTCAAATTAAATGTCCTAAACTTTGAAGTTAGGAAGAAATGTATACATATACAAAATTAATAACATAAGATACATGCTGTTATTGTTGTTGATATTATTATTATTATATTATTATTATTATTATTATTATTATTATTATTATTATTATTAATTGGGACACTTTCTACTTCAAGTGACAGAATCCAAACTCAAACTAATGTAGGGAAAATATACATAGGATCTGTAGAGTTTAATTGGCCAAATAGTACCATTTATGTATTGCATCTGGTTGCTTTTTTTGCACTGTGTAGCCTTGGCTGTCCTGGACTCACTTTGTAGATTAGACTGGCCTCAAACTAACAGAGAGTTGCCTGCCCCTCCCTCCAGAGTGCTGGGATAACAGGTGTGCTCCACCATACCCAGCTTCTTTCTTTGTTTAGATACCTGTCTTATTGTTTGCCTGTTTTCTACCTCTTCTTCTTCTTCTTCTTCTTCTTCTTCTTCTTCTTCTTCTTCTTCTTCTTCTTCTTCTTCTTCTTCTTCTTTTTTCTTCTTCTTCTTCTTCTTCTTCTTCTTCTTTTTTCTTTCTCTCCAAGCTTTTAAATTATTTTCTTCTTGCTGAACTGATTATTGCAACTAGTAGGAGATTTACCTGCACAAAAGTGAACTCAGATTACAAACACAATAAAGGAAAGAGAAAGCTTTTATTTCCCAAGTATTCACTATAGAAGACCAGAGTCAGGCAACAGCATTCATAACTTTCTTCTTTCTGTGGCAAGTGAATATACATCAGATTGCAGATAATTAATTTTATAGTAAAAAAACGTTTCCAGGGGATGTAGAAATGTTTCAGTGGTTTCTCAGAGAACCATAGTTCAGTTCCCAGCACCCTAAATGGCTCACAGTCACCTGTAAACAATGATAACTCTAGGTAAATGTGACATGCTCTTCTGGTTTCCATGCCCACCTGCATTTATGTGCGCATACCCACACATGGGCACACACACACAAGTGCACAATTAAGAAACCAAAACTATATCTTTATGAAATGTTTCTAATATAACATAAAAATGCTTTTCCCATTTCTGAAATGAAACCTAAAGCAAACTGTTAAATATTTACACTCCATTCTTGAATAATTTTCTCCCATAATTAGATATCATGAAGATGTGACAACCTCAAATTAATAATTTCTTTTGTTCTGCATTAACAATTCAAGTGTCAACACTATAGAAAATCCTATGATTTTTAAAACCAAAATCTTAGTCTTTAGAGTAGCTATTTCCAAGTGTTCCCTGGAGCCTCTTCGTTCATAGAAATATTGATCACATCATCCTCTTCCTGATAGTGTCTGCTCTGTTAAATTAGGTCCCACTCAACAAAGCAAGAAGAGCTGTTAGATATAATTAGTGCAAAATGTAACGATTTCCCAGAGACTCGAAGGGCAGCTTTCTTCGTGTGTATCTCCCACAACTTGGTTGATGACACAGGAAATCAGCCCTGGTGGGCCTCACTGCCAGTTCTTATTCCTGTATTAGCAGTCAATAAGATAGGCCATCTCTACAGCATCTCATCCTCTAGCTATGCCTTCTGCTTGCAGATACCAATCTTATCCTGGTTTGCTTTCTGATGATAATAATAATAATAATAATAATAATAATAATAATAATAAGGATCAAAAACTATTTGGAAAGAAAGGGTTAATTTGGCTGACAGGACTATTAAATCCATCATTAATGGAAGCTAGGGAAGGAGCTTGAGGCAGAAACTTGAAGCAGGAACTAAACCTGGGGCCACAGAGATTTGCTACCTATCAGCTTACCCTTCTCACCTGGGCATGGTCCATCTGCCCAGGGATGGAACATTCAGAATAGGATGGGCCTTCTTACATCAACTAGCAATCAAGAAAGTGTCCCCAGGATACATGACCACTGACCAATCAGATTTACTACCTACTGACTAATTTACACTTAATTTTATAACTAGCTTTCTCATAGGAGGAACTTTTAAAAAGCTAATATCCCTCTTGTATACTGTATTTTGCAGAGGTTGAACCACCAAAAAGTTATGAGAAAACTGATTGTAAACCAGAAATCCATAGAGAGAGAGACTGCCTTAACACATTCTGGCCATTCATAACTTGAATCAAATTAGCAGCTCTTGGGTCTGAAATCATGAACATAACTGAAACAGGAATGTTGTAATATGATTAAATTTTCTTCTAAGAACTTTGCTCCATATGGCCCCTATAAGTTTAATTTCTACAGACTCAATTTCCACCACTAAATACATTCTATGTTCATGTGCCCTCATTTTACTAGATGCAGCTTGTAGGTTCTAGCCAGTACTTATCTTTTTGTTTGTTCACCCAGTCTAGCTTGTACAACAATTTCAACCTAAAGCCTTTCCAAAAGCCGTTGTTTATCTGTCCTCATTCAATCCATTTTGGACGTCTAAGAATTTCTATCCCCTACACATACTTGCTCTGGTTGTTTTCTCACCAAATAAATGAATAGTAACACTAAGTGTCATTTGCTTCTTTTAAGAATACAGCGACTTACTGTAAAACAAAGAATATGAGGCGTGAGGTTTCTGCACTCCTTGTAAAGAGCTTACAAATGGTATAAAAAGAAATAGACACTCAGCAGCTGCCTTTATAGAGGGCTTGCTTAATTATATTTAATTATTAGCTGTTGATTGTCCAAGATGTTTTTATTTTTCTATCTTCTTACAATGTATGGTTTTCTATTCTCTAAATGCTGCATTCACAGTGATGGACGTTAGTATCTCTTAAAAAGGATGCCAAACATGAGTTTAGAGTTTGTGACTGTTAGTGAAACTCCATCACTATCAATCAAAAAATATCACTACTTGAAAAAGTACTCAACATATACTTAATTTCATTAAATACTCTGTTGTCCTAAAACCTGGATTCTCAAAGGAGAGGTAAGGGGAAAGTTTTATTGACAACATTTTCTCAAAAGTGTAATGGATGAATTCAATTTGTTATTGCTGGTAGCAAAACTATTTCCTTGAACATAGAATGTTTTCCTTTAGATAATTTACAAACTACATTATCCAATCACTCAACTTCATCCATTATATATGTTATTGCTTTTGGTTGATATTATATGAAGTACTTGTTTCAGTGACCATTTAATATTCAATAGAATTTTCACTCCCAAATTCATTCTTTGCCATTTTAGCATCTCAGTACACTGATAGGTATATGCTGCATTGCAAATAATCAAGGATATCATTCATACATATGCATAATCTTATATATTAAATCTATTCTTGTATCTTGAATCAGTTTCTTTCTTAGAGTTTAAGCTATTTGAGTATGGCTGCTTTGTTAGGCAGGATTTTTTCCCAAGCTTTCCTTTTCAGTTGCTTTCCAAAGGTGTAAAAATAATCCTGTCACAACACAGAAGAGGAGCTTATAAAGATGCTTTAAAAGCCTTATCACCAGGAAACAGTGCACAGTGCATTGTATAATATAGTGTCTTAAAATACTTCTGCTTACCTCCTCATTGATGCTGCTTCAATATTTACATAACAGTGTTAACTAATTCTTCATTATGTGGGTTATTTATCCTTTCTCGTGGAGTCTGTCTTCCTACCACATTTAATATTGTTGAATTGAGCCAATGTTTTTATTCCTACTCAGTGTTGGCTGCAGCAATTCTCTTCTTGGTTCTGTGGGTGCACATTTCTGTTTTACTGCACCTCAGGGTAGGAAGTGGGGAGAAGGAGGAGACATGTGGCAGGGCAGCCTTGGCTAGCCATCAAGGCAGGTTGTTTATGTCTTCAGGATGGGTTATTTCAGAACCATGAAGAAAAATAAGAAGAAGAAAAAAATAAATAAATAAAGGAGCTGTTTTGGTTCAGGGAAATCGTTGTCCTGGGAGCAAAAAAGGGAAGGTGGAAACTAATATTTTAGAAACTACTTCAGCAGAAAGACATTTTTAGTGCAAGATTTCTCAGAGGCTTGGGAAAATTATTTGAAGCATTAAATATTTCCAAGACTTTTTGTATTGAATACATTTTTAAAGCCTAGGCTAGAGACTTCTGCTAATACTTCATGTCTAAAAGTTGATTTAAAACAGAACAACAACAAATCGTATCTCCTTGTGGATGGGGAAACAAGGAGGCAACACACTCGGCCTAGCATCAATCTGAAGGTCAACACAGATGGACAGGATCTTTGAGTTCTCTCTTTAACACTTCAACACTCTGCCCAGGCCAGTTTCCCATTAATCTCCTATGTGTCTACCATTATAGCACAGAGCCTCCGGCCACATCACCTGCATCGCAGCACAGCTGTCCTCCCTATCCACAAGTGAGTCACCTCATCAAGCAGTAACTAACAATGTCTTGGATCACACCTTCACCCCAGTCTGCAGGAGCTTAAATGCACTGCTTCTCAAGTACATTTCTTTTTTGGGATCTAGGGAAACAAGACACAAGAGGTCATTTCTGTGCTAGATATTTTCATATGGCTTCAAGGTAGATACTCACAGTTACGGAGTCCCTGAACTGCTTGAGAATGGCAAGGAAAAAAATACTGGTTGAGGTTGTTTTTTCCCTCAGATGGAACAGAAGGTTCTAAAACTTTAGAGGTCCCATAAAGCTGTAGGCTTTTCTTTATGTACTCAAGCTGGTTGTGTATATATAAAGTAGCCACATGCTTTTTTTTTTTTTTTCTCACCAAGTGAAACCATAAAATCAAGCTCATTCTGCCAAGTAAATGCAGCAATCCTTTACAAATGAAACTCATACTATCATTTAATGAGAAATTTTGATTTTTAAATGTGTCAAAATAGCTAAGTACAAGTTGTGCTATAGTTAAAACTTGCAGCCCTAGAGGACAAAACCTTTCATGTTTCTTATATATTTACTCACTAAATATGTTGAAATTTGAACTTGAACTATGGCTTTTGCCAAGCATCTTTAAAATGACCATGTGAGTTGAGTTTTAGTGTGCCCTAGTATGCGGGAGGGAACATCTGCACAAACAGCAGGCCCAAGACAACCCAGCCCATAAATGAGTCCAGAGTCGGCGCCACCCCCAGTTTCAATAGCTTTCCATTGTTTTCTGCTGCAAGTCTACATCTGAAACTTGAATTACAGAGAGTACCCACCATTAATCTACAGATAGGTTTGTGTTTAACATTGCCAAAATTAACGCATGCAAAACATTGTCTCTGCTAAATCGCATGACTTGGACAGGGTTAGGGTAAGGTTTGAACTCAGGAATTGGAGCTCGTTGATAATTGAAATCAAAATAGAGGAGTGAAAGCACAACAAACAAAAAAAGAATATATTTCAAACTGCTTCCAGGAGAAATTTTTTCAGATGGTTTATGACAACTATTTCTCAAATTACTTATTATAATAAAAATGCTAGCTAGTACTTAGTAACCATACATAAGGATATTTTAAAGCATTTTGAGGCAATGAACTTGATTTAAAGTCTTTGAACTAATTTCTGCCTGGTGTAGAAGACAGATGCATTAAAGAGAATTAATGAATTCCAAGTATAAAACAATAAAACAGTACTTTCTTTAATGCTGAATTTTAACTCCCCTACAATACAAATGTGAGTAGAGTAATGTGATATTTTCTTTAAAATCTAAATAGAGTTAATGTATTGGGGATTAACTTCTGTCTATCCACAATGCCAAGAATACATTATGAAGTTCAGCTAAACTGTAAAGAGGCCGTGTGCAAAGATCTATGAATACTAGTACCTATTGTGCTGTGTCTGGTAGTTGGTAAATAGTAATGTGAGTTCAACTCCACAACCTATATATAATGGTAGATTTCCTTTAGAGACAGAATAGAATGCCATAGTGCCTTCTGACAATAGAATAACTGGTGTTCTAGGAGAACAAAATTAATGACAAGAATTCCTCTGGGCTTGAACCATAACCTACCCGATAAATTCACCTCCACAACATCCTGGTTTTACATGATTCATTTTACTTAAGTGCAGAATATTTTATTCTTTCTCTTCCAGGGTGGTCATAGGTTGTTATTTTCTCTGTTTTTAAGAATATTACAATTATTTACAAAGAAATATTTAAGTAGGAAAAATAGTAGGGAAAAATATGGAAACTACTGGTGGATTTTTAAAAAATGAACACAGTGGTAATTGCTTCATATGCCTACCAAATACTCTAAATTGCCCATAGGCTATCCATTCCTCCTTTAGTTTTCATATTCTCATGACTTATTTATTGGATATATAAGAAAATCCAAGTTTCATTCCTGAGTGCATTGGTTTCCCACTTAATTTTAGGTTACAAATCCTCTTCAGCATTTTTGTATGCCAGCACCTTGGTTCTGATATTGCCTCTCTCCCACTCCTCCATATTCCAAATAAAAACTGTCACTGTAGGTGTAAACTGTTTGACACATCTCTATATTCTGACAAATACATGAGCTCATTTGACCCTCCAACTAAAGAAAAATATTTAGAAGTTTATGAGACTTCATAGAAGTGCCATTCCCTTAGACACAGTTGTTACTTTAGGGTCTATATCTTCCAGTAGAGAGGAATCAACAAATGCTCTGATATTTGAAAAACAAACAAACAAATAGGTATGCAAATTCCATTGGAACATGGGACAAAAAAAACAACAAACAAAATATCAGGAATGACAATGTCTGTAGCTTAGAACTAGGAAGGATTCCAAAGCGTCGTTGATTACTTCGGAGAAAAAACGAAAACCTACAGCCATTTCAAAATTGCAGTGCTCTTGCCATTACATACTCTGAGTCTCCATTTCTTACCTGTAGAATGGACCAGTACGCATGAGGTTGGATCCTGCCTCTTCACCCTGACTTCTTTTTTCCTGATATCCCTGATATTCCTGGGAGAATTTTATCAAGCATTCCTAATATAGACTTATATCTGTTTGTTAATTTTATGACTATTATATAAGTAATATCTCTGATCTCTCGGGAAGTTATAGGTTTATTTCATCAGATAATGACTAGAATCCAGTTCTCTTTAGTAACTAGAACCCAAATCTTCATTACTGTAAAAAAATAAACTATTAAAAAACACCAAATAGTGTTTCAAAATATAGTGTTTCTAATCATTACAATACCAAAAATTCTGATTATTTAATGGAGAATATGAGGGCTTTGTTTGTAAAAACAACAACTCCAGTAAAAAATGATGTGCTGAGCTTTGTGAAGTGACAGTATCACTGTCAGTGATGGGTACCTAAAACATGATTGTTACTAATTGAAAATTTAACTTCTATAATAATTTTTAATTGAACTTGCTGCTTGTAGTGACAAACATCTGTCTGTCTATCGTCTCATACTATCACTCCCTCTCTCACATCATCTATCTCAGACTCTAATTGTTTCTGCATAAAATTACATATAGGAATAAGAGGCGATGGTAATACGTATTTCATAGCCACAGTATCATTGAACTATAAAAGAAACAAAAATACGGATTTAATCTTTAAAAGAGAGCATGAACAAAAGAGACAAAAATGCACATCTAAGATGAATGGGAAACAATACATGTATTTTTAAGTCAATATCAAAATTTCTCTGAGGCTCACTAGAAATGCTAAAGATAAGAGAACACAATTTTGAAGTTCTATTCACAGAAGAAAAAATATGAGTCTTCAAAGTAACATTTTCAAAACAAAAGAAAAAGACAAATTCATACCATTCAACTATTATTTCATTTCTTACTTCTCTGTCAAAGGCAGGAATAATAATGTTGGTGAAAAGAAATTGTAGCCCAAGAAATGTGATGTGGTGAAGAAAGCAGTTCTTACTTTAAGCCATTTTGCATGTTTTCCTGATGAATTATGTTCCATGTTATAAAAGTAACTTTTAAATAAAATTTCAGTATCAATGACCAATTTCTTGAGGAACTGTATATAATTAGAAAGATACTAAGGTACTGGAAAGGTGGAAAATACTACATTTAACTAAATATACTATATAACTCCTAAATACTACATAACTAAAATACCATATTTAACTAAAAGTCAAACAATTCTGTAATAGACCACATGGAAGTAAATTCTATTTACAAATTTAATATGACATTTAATTACATAATTAATTTTACTGAAAGTTCAAAAACTTATAAAAGTGTGAACTACTGAAAACAAATTATCATTTTTAATTAAATGGATTCACTATACAAAATTTATCTTTTTTTTTCAACTCATTGTTGACCAATGGTTTAGCTTTTTGTTGAGAAAGATAATTTTGGGTCACATACTTCAAATTAGGAAAATAATTTCATATACTATTTGATAATATATGTATGGAAATAAAGCTTTGATTAAATCCTGTAGTTTGTAAATTATTTGAATTATCATTCTAAAAATGTATGTCACATTACAATTCAGAAAGCTAGTTCTGACAAAACAGAATTTTATTCTGGGACTAAATCCAATGAAATTTATCTAGGAAAAAAAAATACTGCGTAAGATTTTATTGGTTTGAGAAAGACAAATAGATTACTGAAGGTCTGAGAGATTATGTCATAGACCAACTACAGTGTCAGTAATTAAACAAATGCTCCAGAAGTTTTTGCAAAGTAAGCCTGCGTGTTTGTTCTGAGGCCACACCAAGGCTCCCTCATCACTGCTGAAGACTGTCAGAAAACCATATAAGCTTGTTTTTGGAAAATGCAAGTCCCTACTGCCAAGTGGCTCTGGCTCAAAGACCTTCTAATGGCTCTACTGAAGCTTCCTTTTCTTCTGTGAAGGCACTGCACACTCTCCAGTAAAGCATGAGCTTCCTATTCAGGGAATCCTTCTGAACCAGACTCAAGGTCTGAGAGATGTGAGGAGTAGCAAGCTTGAGGCTTCAGAATTTGGATCTGTGAATTTCATATCATCACAGGCTCTTTTCAGTTGGAAATGGATATAATAATTATCTATACAATTTCTTCAGGACTGAAGGGCATCAGCAGGTTCAAATTGGAAAGACAAGCCTTGAGGACTGGCATGTATTTTAACACACCAACACTTAGTGCTAATCAAAATATTTGATGTGCCTCCAAAGAACAACACTTTATAGGAAAATCTAGCGGGCATAACCTACGAATCATAGATACATGCTGCTTTCATGGAAACACAAGCTTATCAACAGTCATCTGCAACACATGAAGTCAAAAAATACTTTGCTTCCTTGTTTAAACAACCTATTCATTCTTCTTACTTCATTCTACTCTGGCTTTAAAGAAGAAGGTTTGAACACTAGTTACAGTACTCAACAGAAGCTCATCACCTCGTCCCTAGAGCTCTTCCTCACGTTCTATTACAAGTCGGCTTTGTCGAGTTTGGATCACTACTTACTTATACTATGGAAGAGACTAAAGCATGTCTCATTTGCATAATTTTCTCTATCAAGCTTGACCTGTTAACTCTCCAGATACATGGGGATAGTCTTGAATCTAATTTGGACTCTCAGGCCAGCTGCCAGAAAACATAATGAAAGAGATATAAAAAGATGTGCTCAGCAAGTATTTGAAGATGATAGATTAGAACTCAAAGGAACTATGTTTGTGAACATGGATATAACAACTACCTGTGCCAAAATGATGACTGAAGAAACAAAAGAGATACATTTAATGAGGAAGTGACTTCAGGGGGAAAGCAACAGTTCAGGATAAACCTTAGAAAATGTCTGTTCCTGGATTTGGAAACCTGTATGACCTTCCTATAACTCAGCTCTCAGATCTTCCCACAGAGCTCAGTCAGCATCCCTGGATCTTCATTATTTTCTGACTCGACGACAGCTCCTACACACTAGGCTTTCTTACTTGGATCATTTCCACCACTGTTCCAGACTTTGGGCCTTTGTTCTCATTTTCTTTGTTTCTTTAGAGGGAGGAAGGTAAAGTACCAGTAAGGCTATCTGAAAGAGATATAGCGATCATGCTGTTATCTATCTACCTAAAATTACTTGTAATATATATTAAATACATAATTACTTGTGATAGATATGTGTGCACACATATGCATATTTCATTTAAATACAATTTTCACAAAACCTCAACACCAGACATGAGGAACTCCCTTTTGATTTACTGGTCAAAGTTGTCAAAAGACTCGCAAAATTACTGGTGGTGGTAGCACATGCTGGTAGGATTTGCCGAAGGAAGTAGGGGTGATCAAGAGTTTGAGACCAGCCTGCAGGAGAAGACTCAAAATATTGTTGACTTTTGCTTTTGCCTTTCTTTTCCTCCCAGAAATGATAAGTAAGTTTTGATTGCTGAAAATTCACTTTGGACACAGGACCCAGAAGACCTGAGCTGGACCTGACCTGAAAGCCTCTACCCTGAGCACTAGTTTCTTCAAATGGAGGGAAGAAACCAATTTCCTTATCCAACTATTATAGCCGTAAACTACAACAAGCTAGGTGGTCTATAACACTAAGGGTACAATAGTGGCATGCATACCTTCACAGGAACTAACAGCTCTCTCATTGGACTTACGTCCCAGCAAGAATGAAACCATGCTTGGTACCTGAAACATAGCCAACTGAACAAGGACAGAGAAGTCGTGTATCTTCGAGCAGAATCTACACCCACTACTTTACTAAGCCAGCATAATCCTTATCCTAGTCTAAATACTTGTCCTCATATCCACAGGCAAGTTGAGTCCTCACTGCTTTTCCAGGAAACTTCTTTTTGCAATGTATAAAAATCATTGCAGAAACTCACAATTTTTAAAAATATAGAGATCAAGAGCTCATGTTGTACCTAGCCCCAGCTGGTAGACTCTTTAACCTAAGACACAAGGATAATTGCGAAAGGGTAGCTGGAAAAATTTTAAAAGTCAGAGGGATAGGAAGTTAGCTCTGAGATTGTGTATTCCACCCTGTTCAGCTTGCTCAAAGTGTTCAGTTGAGCTCCAGGTTTTCAGATTTCATAAGCTATCATCCATGATAAGGTTGGTTTTTGATGGTGTGGTTGTCTTTGTATCATTTCTGCTCCTGGAAATTTCCCCTCACCCACACTCATGTAACTAACTCCAATAAAACCCAGTGATTGACCAAGTTGGAATTTGGCATGGCCCTTTTTTGTTCTATTGCTGGTTCCCTATCTGGTAGGTAGATATTTTGTGTGCATTTTTTCAGGAATTATGTCATGCAACCATATCTTACTCATTGTCTGTGTCTTCACTGGAATGTAAACCCTATGAGAACTGATGGTAAAAGTGAGAACGTTTCATCCAGCTGATGACTAGCATGACAAATATTTTCTCCAATCTCGTATAGTCAGTGAGCTATGAGTCGGCCAGGTGTAGTTGACATGTCATAGACATACAGTTGAGGAATTCACTACAAGCTGTAGAAGAAAATAAATGCATATAAATATAAAGTCAAGACCTGAGACTTGTAGCTTTCTCTTAGAATCTAGAAGAAGTCAGTTATAATTTTAGGGAAAAAGATGCTAACAGTCATGGTGTTTCATATATAGGATTCTACAGCTCTGGTGGCTGAGGCATGAAGATGGCCATACATTTGAGATCGTACTGGCCTCTGTTAACAGTTTCAATCTAGACTAATCTAGATTAAGACTCTATCTTAAGAAACAAATAAAAAAGGCTATAGCAGGTATAAGGCTTGCCTTGGCATTGAAAACAATGCTTTGTCAGAGTGGGGAGTTGGTCAGACAGGCTAATGCTAACTGTCCCACTTGTCACTCTCTGTTTCTGCAGAATCAAATTCTGCCCTTTGTAGACCAAGTAATTTGACTGATCAAGACCTCAATAAATCCCACTAGCTGTGAGAAGGGTACACGAGTGTTATCTCAAACTGGCATTGTATAAGAAACTGTGAGAGCACACATTACAATATGGTTATTCTCTTATACAATTACTAAAACCATAATGGTCAAACAGGTTTTTTAACCATATGGCATGAAGGAATTTAAAGGACATTTGTTAACTGTCATGATTTGCTTTGTACAAAAAAATGTACTAAAAGTCCTTTTAAGACTTTTACCTGATATCAACTTTTCCCTTCCCTATATGTTAGAACTTTTATTTTAAAATTTTTTGATTGATTAAATTTAAACTTTTGTAGATAAGAGTTATTCATGGTTTATATAATAATGCCATTTCAGTAGCTAGTCATTATAACCTTATTGAATGAGATATTTGTAGGTAATGACATATCTTTAAAACGAATATTCTATACTTACAGCACATTCAGTTCAAAGGAGGGACAGACATCTCAAGTCACCAATGCCATCATCAGAATTGTGCTCTTACACTGAGTATCTCCCTCTCAGAAATTTTGAGAGACAACAATGGTGAATCAAGGACATGAGATGATGTTCACCAAGTACATCTTCCTGTAGGACAGCATTATAAATATGTATTTACTAACAATGAAATGCTTATGTGAAGTAATGCTTTAAAATCCTTATATTATGTATGAGTAAATAGAATTTAGAGGTCTAAGACCCTTGTTAAAACTCAGCCAGCCAATAAGTCTACTTGGCAGCATGGAATCTCAAGTGTACCTTTTTCTTCCTCAGAGCAGATGCCTTAATACTTATTAATAAGTACTTCAGTCACAGTAAATATTTCCCACTGGCTAAATTACTAGGAAAATATGTAAATGTTCTTACATTATGCTATAGCACTCACATGCATGTTTGGATCGGATGACTTATAACTTTAAAGACTTTTTCACACAGACAGTAAGTTAAGAATCTAAAATCACATCTGAAGCTGGTACTTGTCAGTTTCTGTCATTTATCAACTCAGGGTTTTTGGAGGTTTTTTTCTTCAGCAACTGTAAATTTCTCAGTCTTGGAGGTGAAGGGCATTGGAATATGACAGTGTCAGGATCTGACATGTTTGTTCTGATTTGCTGCACATGAAAACATTAATTCCACAACACGTAGACCTGTGTTTACAAGCCATTGCAAATTGATGCTCTGCATATTCTGGTCACAGATAATTCTGAGATAGTTAAATGCGAAATTGGCCATGCAGGAACATTAGAAAAAATTGTTTTCTGATGTTGTTTGAATTTTGTACAACCTCCTGAAGACCTTTATTTTGATAAGGTGCTACTGAGAAAAGGACAGATTTTGAGAATTTGTAGATGTTTTATTTTTCTACTCTATGTAATTGAAAGACAAGAAAATGATTGTCCCCAACACTAAGAAAAAAGTATAAGAATCATCATATCCTTATTGCAAAAGACTGAACTGAAAAAAATGAGTTGTTTTTGGAATACAGATTGATTGGCTCTGCATTAAGAGGGTGATGCATGCATCATGATAAGGATGAAAATAAGTCATGAACATGAGCAAAATATTTAAAAGTTAGGTCTCTCCATGATTTCTGTAAAACATCAACCTGAATCAGAAACTGAAATTATAAAAACAAAACAATGGTTTCTGATACTTTATAACATCACCACCCAACAAACGATTCAAGCCTTCACCATCGCTTTTGCCTTCATACAGTAAAATGAAGCATCTGCTTTCTCATAAAAAGGCTCATTCTTATTTAATCTTTTAAATTTATTTAGTTGTTCACTTCACATTCCAATCCTAGTCCCCATCCTCCTCTCCTCTTGGTCCCACACTTTTTCCCTCTTCCCCTCTCCCCTACCCCTTAGAAAACACACACACACACACACACACACACACACACAAACACATCCCAGCACTTCAAGTCACATCACGCCTGAGCATATCCTCTTCCATGGTGGGATAGCAAGGCAATCTTATTTTTTTAATTTCAAAACTGTAATTATTTAAATATTTTTAAGGTACTGAGATAACAATTTTGTTGAGACTACCAGTTATTAATAAGACTGAGTCTAAAGACTTAGGTTCCAGATGACTTCCGGTTACTTATCAGTTACTATGAAAATAACATAAAACAGACATTGTTCTAATTAAATGTTGGCTTTTTATAAATTCTGCTCTTCTTAAATTTAGTCTTAAATTGATTTAAAAGAGGATGTGAAAGTGTTAACTTAGTACAACCATAATTTGTAAATTTACATTTAAGACAATCCCTTAGCAGAAAGCACTTAAATAAGAACAATGACAATGTTTCTATAAATTTTTAAATTGTCATTATGGATGAGTCATCCTACCTCAAACTCCACATTCAACAATCTCTATATTTTATTTTGGTTGACATTTATAAGAAACTCTCAATTCACATAGAAAATTAGGTTCTAAATATAATAGGTTTGAATGGCATGCCTGGCAATCTCTTGACACACTTTAACTGATCCATTCATAAGCATGAAAGAGGATTCAAAGAAAATTATGATTTCAAAGTTGGGATATAATATAATGGTGGATAACACCATAGGCTTGAAGTCTGAATGACAGTGAATGTAGTTTGATCTCACTGATTTAATTGCTATTTGACTGTGGCCTCTTTAGATCTTTATTTTTAGATGTCAATGAGGAAGAGATGACCTTTGGATTATACGAAATAATATTTACAAATGACCTAATTTAAATCATGACAGGAAATATGGCAAGTCCCAATGATCATATGTGTCCTGAAATTTAAGGCTTTGTATTGTCATTTTTTCTTTGAAAATGTTCTATAGATTGCCCTGATTTAAAAAAATTTTTTCCCTCAAATTCTCAAAACAAATTTCTTCTTTTCTGTTCAAGTCAAGTTATAATTTATAAAATGATAAATGCCCAAATATTCACAAGTAGTATAAAAGCAAGCAAATAACTACTGTAAAATACATGTCAGCCTATAAGCATCAGTGCACACATCCTCATATGCTTCTTCTCTTAGTTTTCTTTTGAGACAGTGCACTAATTGTATTTTCATAACTTTCCGCTTATCTAATAAAGTTTTATATGTAGTAAATGTCTTCTGATGTGCCCATCCCAGCACCAATTCAAATTGCATATGATTTTTATAAATTTCTGAGTGAATGTGAGTGGCTTATTTTATGCACATTTTGTTTTCTCTCATGGTATTGTTACTCAGCAAAAATTGTGGACATCTTCAAATTGCTTGTTTGTCACAAAATCATCCTAACAAAAATAGTTTCTTACTTTCTTGGCATATTTTCCTGTCTATAAATGTTATAAAACTGTTGATAGCTTAATGTTTTATTCTTTCTTAGTGGGAATGGCACCAACTTAACAACCTTAATAATGTGACATAACATATTATTTCAAATTATATTAGATCAAACCCATCAATAGAATCTTGTCAGAAATTTTTAGCCAACTGTTTTAGCAGTTTAAATTTAAGAATTTAAAAGTAAGTTCTAAATGTTTCTATTAAAATCAGAAATTCAACTGTTTGGGCAAAATCACCCCAACCTTGAGTGGACAATTTACTGTACTACATCTAATCATCCACTTATTCAGAAAACAACCTTAGAGAAGAATCTAGAATAAAATTTTGACCAAATAATTGGATGGCATTTGACCCAATTGAGTTTATCCGTAAAGATCGCCATCCCAACATATTATAAACACAATTTTATATTATTACATACAAATTCCCAAAAAAAACTACCATAAGAATGTAGCCTTCTTCAGTATACATGCCTGAATTTTGCCTAGTATTAACTGAGTACAAAACATTTGCACATGCTGGAATAATATTTTCCATTTCACAGTTCATAATTCTTGGCATGAAGGGCTCTGAATATATTTGGTACCAATACACCATGAAATTACATTACAGTGATTTAATAAAAGGTTTAAGTATATGTATGCAGATTAAAAAGATAAAACATTTATATTTAAAAAAAAATAAGTTAACGCACCAAAGTGGCATAACTGACGGTCTCTGATCTTTTAAATTCAATGTATGACACCCTTGATTTTTTTGTGATGTTTTATATTAGTTGAAAGCTACTTTACAAAATTTTACTAAACTGCTAAAATACCTGAGTCTTCTTTGTACTAAATACCAACAGTCATTTTTCATGCATGTTCATGGCACATATATCAATACTTGAAAATTAACTCTACAATTCACTGTAAAATGTCCATGAAAATCATCTAGAAAGAAATAATTCTACATACAATAGTGAAAACAATGAATAGCCATACTCTATATTCTAAGTGAAATTTAGACAATCCTCCATTTATAGTTGGGGATTAAAATCAACAGCCATCTGTCCTGAACTCATTTCTATTTGTTTCCCATTTTCTTTCTAGAGCCAGTTTTGTGGGTATGTTGGGTAAAGTTGTGCAAATAGTACTGTCACATGAGAGCCTTTTCTGCCCATTAACTTTCTGGATGCATATCCTATGCTTGTGAACAAAGTGCCTTGGGATACATATGCATTTTGAAATGTTAGCATCTTTCAAACACATATCAACAGAAGAACAGTAGCAGTTTTTAAAATGCACTTTGGAGCATAAATAATATTCTTCTCTGCCCACTACGCTTTTGGCCTTTGATTCATACCTGAAATCTGAGTAGCAGTTAATGAGACTGCCAAGCAAGTAGGTCACATTACATTTTATTTAGAGACAAGTCTATTTGACATCTAAACCCAGAACAAAGGTTCTTAATCCCAGGGCACCTTGCATAAATATAAATGCAAAATGTTCTATGTATGTACATGTATACTGATTTTCCAGGCCAGAGATTCTATCTTTAGCTTTCATCTCACTCTTCAAAGTCATTCTCATTCCAAACAGGCTAAGGCAATCAGACCATTAATAGGGATAACTGTTGTGTGGCATTTTTCCTGAGAAGAAATGAAGGAATGTCTACTAACTGTAGATAAAGAACCAATGGTAAATGAAAATAAGGATACTACCAAACTTGGTAAGCCAATGACCTTTTTTAAAACTTATTTACAAAATGCAGCTGAGTAGCTACTTACAGGAACAAAACTGGCTCAAAGAGAATTGCATCATCAACGTCCACTCCAACATAGGTGACAACTCACTCTGGAAACTGAGAGAAACATGTACAACCTGAAAGTTCCTAGGTTGAAGAGAGTCCTTTGCATGTAGCTCTGTTGGCCTGAGCCCCTTCGAAGGAGCTCAACTGGTCTGAGAGTATTTTCTATAGACATACTGCTCACAAGTGCTTCAAAAACAAGGGGGCCAGTAAGTCTGCTCAGCTTTAGGGACTTCCTGAATAAAATTACTCAATTTCTGAGCTTAAGGAACTTCATGTCAGGTTGAATTGTTTGACCTCCTCTTGAGACCCCCTGTGTTTTAATGAGCTTCCTTCCAAAATGCAAGGTTTTAATCTCAGAGATGATTGCTACTCAACAAACATGTGTTGCCAGTTGCCTTCTACATCTGATTTCTCACATGTATCCAGGGAAGGGAGACACTTTTCAAGCATCCATTCATGTGATTATAAATACTAGTGAGCTCAGAATCACAAGGCAAACCAGTGGGGCCCAAGTTTAGCTGATAAAGCTGTCTTCAGACCATGGACCAATTCTAGGGTGACATTTGCTTCTGAAAATCATTGTCTCTTCTCTTAGGGTCCTCATGTGATTGAGTAGGGTCAGTAGGCATTATGCAGGACAATCTGCCTGACTTATTGACTATACCACAAAATGCAGTAACCAAAAACTGCCTCCAGTGCAATGTTTCCAGAGTGGGATTCTAATACAAACTTGTGTTATTACCTAGGCAAGTTGAAGTGTGAAAGTTTTCAGCTATCCTTTATACATAGGGGTGTTCTCTTTTGTTTGTTCCATGGTAGCTCACTTGAAACTTGCGTACTTTCCTTCTCAGAGCCTGTACACTGGATCAAGATTATGCTGATCTTCCTATTTGATAGGGCAGAACTATTGATCTGTATTATTAGACACTATGAACTTCTTTCATTTTTAGTCCTGTCAAATAAGAAAGCTGAAGCATTAGCAAAGCATCTGATGAAAAAGACCAAATTCTAGGAACAGAAGTTTTATAGATGCAATTGTAGAGAACTATAGGAGATGAAAAGAAGAAGGGTAAAACAGAGGGCACTACAGGAAACTTCTTTCCACCAGTTTAGTATTTCAGGCACTTTTACTCTCATAACAGCTATCCACTATTTGACTGAACTTTAATAGTAACTTTTACAATTTATGATATGTTCTGACTTTTATTCGAAAAAGCACACACATTTCTATGTTTGAAAATGTCAGAGAATCACTGTGAAATTAGTTCTAATCGGATCCTTGCCATTAGTGAAGTGTGAATTCAGCAGCATTCAGAGGAAATGGCTTTAGGAACATAAAAGTTAATCTATCATACTAAAAGATCATTGAAAACACTATTTTATAAGCCAAATTGATGGCAGCTATATTAACCAAAATACATTTGCAAAGGAAATTTTAAAGAAGTATATCTTTATTTCCATTAGATGAAAGTGTGTTCATGCCTCCACTCATATATATGCAGTTAAAATTATAGAATATTTTATGGCTTGAAAGAACTTAATTATGAAGTCCAGCACTTTCATTTTATGCATAAAGATACCAATGCTTAGCAAAGTCAGAATAAATAACATGTCTAACATCTAGTTAATAGCACTCCCAAAGCTCAGGCTCTTTTCTGATGTTACTTCTTGTCTGGTGCTATTTCATTTCTACAACAAAAATCTATTGAACAATTTTTCTGTATGCTGAGGCAATGACAGATGAAAGAAACCAGTTCCCCACAATCCCAAAATAGCAAGATAAATTGATTACACAAGTGACAACTCCCTGAGCCTTAGGTTATCATACTCTCCTCAGTATTTAAATGGGTTCCGTGCACACTTTTGACACCTCTAGATATTCATATTTACGCTGCTGAGCTTTTCACCCAATATCCCGATTTTTTTATATCTATGTATCTATTTGCTTTATTGCTGCTGTGGTGAAAATACTCTGACAAAAGCAACTTACAGGAGAGAGGGCTTGTTTTGCCTTACAAATCCAGAGGTATATATACTCCATCATAATGGGAAACACAGGGCAGGAGGCAGAAGGGAGGGCTGCAGATAGGAGTCAGATCCAGGAAGTGGAGAGTGAGCTGTAAGTTGAGTCAGTCTATAAACCCTCAACATCTGCCTACAGTGGTCCACTACCGCAATAAAAGTGCCACACCCAAAGGTCCAACATCCTTTCAAACTACAAAAAAGCAAGTGCTCAAAAGCATGAGCCTCAGGGGGACATTTCACATTCAAAGCATAGCACTGCCATTCATGTTAGTTATCAAATCACCCTGAAAATGGAAAACATAAACATTATCTCACATTCTCCACAGCACTCATACATTTATATCTTTCATATCTAACTGTGTTTCTGTTTTTAAAAACTGAATAAAATGGGTAAATACTAAATCAGACTAGTAGGCCCTAGGAATTTTCTTTGACTATTGTAAACAATATTCTCAGACTGCCTCAGTAATTCACTCAATACAACATTGTTGCACCAGAACTGGAATTTTGTGTTGAAAATAGTAGTAATTTTCTACTTTCGTGGAAATGAATTCTTTGCAGAACAAGATGACAAGGAAGTAAAATCAAACAAACAAATAAATAAGGGAAATGAATTCATGGAGTGATAAGAGAAGTGCAAATGTACAATATATTTTTATGTAGAAAGTCAGAGAAAACCTGAAGGACAAGCCTTACTTGCAGAAAAAAACTGAGGAATTGAGGAAGTACATACTGTAAGCATAAAACATGAAATCTCTAGGCAGAAAGAACAAGTTCCTCAAGAAGTCTTGGTAAATATGTTAGAAGAATTTCTAACAGCTGTTATTAGATGATGTAACTAGTTAAGCTAATATCATATCACTGTTCAAAGAAGGGTAAGAATGGATAAGGTTAAGAAAACTGGCTTTTTTTTCATAATCAAGGAAATGTGGAAGGGTATGGCAAAGGTACCACATTGACTTAAAATGATATACCGAATATAACTATTTTTATTATTTCTTTGGCAGTTCCTATGCCAGGGAAATCTCATTGACTGAACTTTCTATAAAATTTCTCTAGCATAAAGGAGTGTGTTTGTGGCATGGCATCCTTTGCTCCATATCTTTCTCAAATTTCTTCTTCATCCTTAGTCACAGGTTTCTTAAGTCCCTATCTCCAATACTGGAAGTAAAAATTCAAAATCACTATTACTTTTCACTGTTTTGCAAGCAGAAGCCAGTCAGCTTTGAGTTAGTTTGCATATATAAGACTCATCATCGTGCCTGGTTGAGGGAAGAAGTCCTCATTCCTATTATGAGCAGAAGAACTCACTGAGTTTGAAAGTTTGAGAGTTTTCCCATTTAACATTTAAACTTTTGGTTAATCTTCTCTAGAATGCTATTCAAGAGGGAAGTATGGAGTTGTATTTATAGTAATGGGTTGTAGATAACAGAAGAATTAAACAGCAAGAATTACTCACTTATCTGAGCATTTTTTTAAAAATAGTTTTTCTTCTACTATAGTTATTAATTGAATCCAGAACTCTAAGCAAATTTTGAATGAAGTAGTAGAAGTAGAATGGGGATCTATTTCTGATTAGATTGGTAATTGGGAATTATCTATCTATAGATAATGATGATGCCATTATCATCTGAAGCTGATGCAACCAAAATTTCATGTATGCAATATTTTAATATGGAGAAAAATGAATAAAAGTAGATATTATATTGTCAGTTAGTAAGTGTCTTTATTTACAAAGGCATTTTTGTTATTATAAAATGTCCTAATGAAAGCAACTTAAAAGAAAAAGAGGTTTACTTGAACTCACAATTTTAGGTTACAGTTCCCCTTGACCATGAAGCTATGCAAGGAGGAACTTGAGGTAGCCAGTCACATTGCATACATATTAGAAAGCAGAAAAGTGTAATTCCTGTGATCATCTCACTTTCAACTTGTAATATAGTTCAGGATCCTAGCCTAAGGAATGATGACACCAACAGTGTATATGTTTTCCAATTCAGTTATCTTGATAAATAGAATCCCCACATATACTTAAAGGCCAATTGCTCTGGTGCTTTTAGATCTCAGGATAACACTTTAAATTAATTGCACTCATAGGGAAGCTACAGTAACAGGATACTATAGAAAAGATGATGACCTTGTCCCAGGCAGTTATAGATGATTTAAAAGAAGTCCTAATATAACTCAATAATGAAACCTAATCATTATGGTTTCTTTCGGAGATTTTATATGAAAGTCACTCTGACAATATGAGAAATTCTCTTTTTAACCATAAAGACTAGATAAGTAGATTGTTATGTTTGTCACCTTTTCGCATTTTGTTGTTTTGATGAGAGGGAGGGAGAAAGAGGGAGAGAGAAAGAGAGTGAGAGAGAGAGAGAGAGAGAGAGAGAGAGAGAGAGAGAGAGAGAGAGAGAGAACCACCACAAGCAACAACAACAAAATAACAGGAATTACCAATCACTATTCATTGATATCTCTCAATATTATTGGCCTAAATTTCTGAATAAAAAGATATCAATTAATGGAATTGATTGACAAATTAAAAACAAAAAGGAGCCATCGTTCTGCTGCATACAAGAAACACACCTCAACATCAAGGATAGACATTAACTCATGGTATAGGGCTGGAAAAAATATATTCCAAGCAACTGGATCTAAGAAACAAGCTGGTGTAGCCATTTAAATATCTAACAAAATAGACTTCAACCCAAAATTTATCAAAAAAGATGGGTAAAGACCCTCTGTATTCAACAAAGAAAAAATCCACCAAGATGGCATTTCAATTCTTAGTATCTATGTCCCAAACACAGGACCATTCTAGTTTGTAAAAGAAACTCTACTACAGCTTAAACCAACCATTGCTCTTCACAAACTAAGAGTAGAAGACTTCAGTATCCCACTCTCACTAATGATTAGATCATCCAGACAAAAAACTAAGCAGAGAAATGATGGGGCTAACTGATGTTATAAACCAAATAGACCTAACAGATATTTATAGAACATTCCACTCAAACAAAAGAGAATATAGTTTATTCTCAGCACCTCATGGAACTTTCTCCTAAATTGACCACATATATAAAAAACAAGCTTCAATAGACTTTTAAAAACTTTTTTATTAATTTATTCTTGTTACATCTCAATGTTTATCCCATTCCTTGTATCCTCCCATTCTTCCCCCCCCCCCATTTTCCCATTATTCCCCTCCCCTGTGACTGTTCCTGAGGGGGATTACCTCCTCCTGCATATGCTCATAGGGTATCAAGTCTCTTCTTGGCAACCTGCTGTCCTTCCTCTGAGTGCCACCAGGTCTCCCCCTCCAGGGGACATGGTCAAATGTGAGGCACCAGAGTATGTGAGAAAGTCATATCACACTCTCCACTCAACTGTGGAGAATATTCTGACCATTGGCTAGATCTGGGCAAGGGCTTAAAGTTTACTGCCTGTATTGTCCTTGGCTGGTGCCTTAGTTGCTTCAATAGATTTTTAAAAAGTAAAATAACCTTCTGTATCCTATCAGAACATCATGGGCTAAAGCTGGGCATTAGAAACAACAAAAAGTTAACAAAGTAATGAAAACTGAACAAATCTACTAAATTAAAACACACCAAGACAGAAATAAAAACAGAAAGCAAAAACTATCTAGAATTCAATGAAACTGAATACATGACATCCCAAACTTGTGAGACACAATGATTGTGATACTAAGAGGAAAGCTCATAGCAGTAAGCACCTACATAAAGAAATTGGAGAGAGGCAACTTAACATCACACCTGAAAGCTCTAGAGAAAAACGGAGTAAGCACACCAAGAAGAGTAGATGGGAACAAATTATGATAGGACTGAAATCAATGAAACAGCACCAAAGAAAAACGTAACATGTTAATAAAGGTAAGAGTTGGTTATTTCAGAAAATTGACAAGATAGACAATGCCTTATTTAAATGAACTAAAAGACATAGAGAGAGAATATTCAAATTAATAAAATAAGGAACAAAAGAGGAACATAACAACAGATACTGAGGAAATCCAAAGAATCACAAGGACATACTTTAAAAACCTGTATTCTACTATATTGAAAAATCTAAAAGGAATGGATAGTTTTCTCAATGGGTATCACTTTAAGAAGTTAAATGAAGATCCGTATGAACAATTTCAACAGAAATCTAAGCAATAGTGAATAGAAGCAGTCATTAAAAGTCTCCTAACAACAACAACAACAAAAACCCAGGGCCCAATGGTTTTAGTGCAGAATTCTTCCAGACTTTCGAAGAAAACTTGATGCCACAAGGCCGAACCTGAAAAAACACTATCCAATTCATTTTATGAGGCCACAGTTACCCTGATACCAAAATCACATAAAGACTCAACCATGAAAGAAAATTTCAGACCAATTTTCCTTATAAACATAGATGCAATAATACTCAATAAAATACTTACAATTTGAATCCAAGAGCACACACATAGGCAAAAATCATCCACTATAATCAAGTATGCTTCATACCAGAAATGCAGGGACAGTTCATCATAAGAAAATCAGTAAATGGAAATCACCATATAAATAAACTGAAAACTAAATAAATAAACAGATCTCCTGACTCAAAACAAAAAACAAAACAAACAAAAAACAAAGAACTTTTCAAACGTAACTGTTACTAGGCGACCCTTGACTTGAAACTACAGCCAAGGTCATTCAGTCCAGCTTTCCACTAAGTTCCATTCCACTTGTTAATGTAAACATGGCTAGAATTAGTCACCAATAAATAGTTTATATTATAACTTACAAAAAAGTTTTAAGTATGACTCCAGATAATGGCAGATGAACTAAAAAAAAAAGTCTTGACTCACAGATGTTTAACATAATGAAAAAAAATTGACCTTTGATAAAGAGCACATACACTAATACCAGTCTAATAACTTATAAATGATTGTTCAAGATTGATGACAACATAATTACATAACATCCTATATTTTTAATTGTATGGAAAAATAATGTAACCATGTGTAAATGCCCCCATTTTAAAATGTGTATATAAACCTGGCTTGCTTTTCTCCAAAATATACTCAGAATCAAACAACACCTTTATGCTTGTTTTCTGTTGTGTCACTCACCTATCTTTGTCCACTGACACTTTGAAAACTCCCAACCCAAGGACCAATACCCGACTAAAACAGTCCATGACATGGACTGCTCTTCTAGAGGACTCAGGAATCAAATCCCAGCATGTAAATGGCAGCTCACAATTGTTTGCAACTCCAAAATGTGACATTCTAACATAGACATATGTGACAGCAGAACATTGATGCACATAAAATAAATGTAAATAACTTTTTTAAAAAAGAAAAATGTCAAAATCAACAACAACAAAGGAATTGTTATGTATTTAAACTGGTCGTTATTAATAACAAAACAACATAGTATATCAAAAAACAGTCAAGACATAAGAAGATGAATTCTGGGTTTCTTAATAGTATAGTGCCTTTTCTATCGTACTGTGCTCCCTTGAAAAATATTGATTATGAACAAATCTTCTTCAAATGGGATGTCCAGCAACTAATGGAAATATGATTTTTGCTACCAGAATAAAATGAAACAGGATATATTAATCAGCTTAGAGGTCATGAAACAGCCTACAGTAAACTAGGTGTTATACCTGTTGGGATTTTATGTCAGTAGAGTAGAGTGTATGAAAATGTTGAACAATTATAATAAAGTCCCAGGGCCAGGCAGTGATGGAACACAGGCCATCATCTTGAACCTCATCGTCAAAGTAATCTGGGAATGTTTTGTGGCTGGTATTACTGAAATTTCAATTGTGTGGTTTAGGAGTGGATTAAATAATCTTTAAGCTTGAAAATTTGAAGCTTTTGCCAATAATACAATGCCTATTGGATTAAAATTTAAACTATTTTTCTGAGTACACTGAGTGTGTACCAAACACTTTAATGGAACCAGCAAGCTCCTTTCTGCTACATTTGTTTGCCCCAAGTTTAAGTGACCAGCAGACTCCTCAAATCATACCTCGATTGTCTTGGTTGCAGGGAGGGATGAAGCATTCTATTTTATTTCTGCTAAGTGGGGATTATGACTCCCTCCTCTACAAAGATCAAGCTGTAATTTCTAGTACAAAAACTACTGCCAAGGGAGGAAGACGAGTGCAAAGACAGACAAGCAAAGCATCGTCTTCAGGAAGCTGACACGTAGCTGTACTGAAAACACTGGCCAATGGACAAGAAGCTACTCAAGTTGAGAAAAGCTAACTTTAGAATAAGGAGAGGCAAAGTTGGCGGGAATAAAAGGAGAATCCAAGAATGAATAAAATGGGGGAAGGGATCAGTTGATTTCAGGAGAAAATACTGACATAACCTTTGTTTTAATGAGGAAACTACAGAAAGATGAGAGCAAAATCTTTATGGTCAACAGGCTGAATAATTACTAAAAAATTGACAATCCATTGTGACTAAATAATTGCTGAAAATGAAATTCCATAACAAATCATCAAAACTTCACTTTTTATAGAAAGCTTTTTGATCTAACCAACAAGAGAACATAAGAATACTTTTTCTCCACAAATAAGTATATATTGTACTTTTGTCATGATCAAAGAAAGATATCTAGAAAACATGAACCACAATCTCCCACTGATCTATTCTCCAAGGCCCCATTGAGAGGTTGGACCAAGACACTAGTTCTCTTAACAAAACTACTTGTCACAATGCAGGATTGTAGGACAAGAGATCATTATGTCTATATGTGCTGCTTAAATATGTGATGACTTTAAATGAATCATTTTTTTAAGTTGAACTATACAATAAATAATATTTGAGAGGTAATTTGGAATTAATTTGAAACCCATTTGATAGGCATTCACCTTTAAAAGTGTTGGAATAATCTCACAGTATAAAAGACAGAGGTTGAAAAACTTTCTTGATAAATATGTGGGCAATATTTGGATTTGATATTTAAAATTTTCTAAAACTACATTCGTGTATTTTTAAATATATTCTGCTATGTGCTAAATAACACATGTGCCAGGCCATGCTTGTGGAAGGAAGGGGACAACTTGAAGGATTCATTGCTTTTCGTTCATTCCACCGTGAGGGCTCAAAGACTGAGCTCAGGTGGCCAGGCTTGTCTGATTGTACCTTCACCTGCTGAGCCATCTTGTTAACCCATCATTTTGTAATAACATAACTATTTTACTATCTATGCAAATGTACTTTAATAAACAATATAAATATAATATGCCTAATATATTAATTAATTTTAGGAACATAAAGTACACAAACTAAAGTAGGAATAGCTAAAATTATGAAGGTTATTCATAGAAGATTTAACAATTGTTAACTTGGAAATTCTTAAAATAACATTTATCATTTTAAAGTACTTCTCTCTTCCACAATAATTCCTAGAATTATTCTATTGTACATAGATCTAAATTCAATATTTAATAAATACCTCACCCAAATAAGCTAAAGACCACATCAGAAGAAATTGAATGACTAGAACTTACTATCATTACTAGTTATATCTTCTTTTCTATATTAAATTTCCATAATAAATTGGCAACTCATTGATCAAATATATCAAGACGATTATTGCAGAACATTAACTTTCTTTGCAACATTCTTTCTTGTCATTGTGAGGATAATGACAGTTGCTTAGAACATCATTGTTTTAAAACTAGGATTTATTTCTTTTTCTTCTTCTCTCGGCTTATGAATGCTTATTTATTTTTAATAAGGCATGGCATAGTAAGAATCATTTTTTAAATAATTTTTGGAATAGACCCTGTATTTCTTTGGTTAAAACATCAAAATGTATAAAAACACATAGAACAAAGACTCTCCCCCTGTCTTCGTTTGTTCTAATATGTGAAGTGTGTTAGCCCTTTCAGAAAAATGTTATGTTTGCATGATTTTATTTTATTTTTTATTTTTATAAAGAGGGAAAGATTTATTTTTTATAAAATATAGTAAGATAAAACAGAACCATAGTATTGGAATTGGACAAGACAGTTCAACAAAAAACTGAAAGAAACCCAAGAGAACACACAAGAGTCAGAGACCCACTTATTCACAGATTCAGGAGTCCCATAAGATGACTAAATTGAAAGATATAGAGAGAGAGTGCAGACTATTTAAATGACTAAATTATTTTTATTTAAATTAAAGTAACACATGATAAAACTTAATGAACTAGAAAAACCTCAAACCAGATAGTCCTTAATATGTTCATGTGTGAGCCATAAGAGCTTCCATTCAATCCTGACTCTATGGAAGAAGACACTCTTGTGTTAGGGAGCAATCCTGGTCTCCAGTCATTCCCAGCTGAACTTATCTTTTTTAAGTGTAAGCCTCTATCAGGAAAAAAATCTCTTACTATTTTTTTCTTTAATTCTAGTAATGAGCCCCACAGTGACTGAGTTGAAAAGTAGTTTTCAGAGGTCTAAGTAGAATGTGGAAATGTGACAAATGTGTATTTTTCCTGTGCTTAACTTTTCCCCTAAATTCACACCATTTTCTGCAAGTATGCAAATATGCTGCTGCATATTTTAAATATTTATGTGTGTGTATGTGTATGTGTGTGTGAGAGAGAGAGAGAGAGAGAGAGAGAGAGAGAGAGAGAGAGAGAGAGAGAGACAGAGACAGAGACACAGAGACAGAGACAGAGAGACACAGAGAGACACAGACAGATACAGAGACAGGGACAATTGAGAGTGAGTGGTACTGTAGTTACAGGTAGCTCTGAGCTACATGACCTGGATGCTAAGACCTCATGAAGAGTTGTTTTCTAAAGTAAGTCCTTACTAAATCACTTGTGGTTCTCAACTTCTCTTTTTAATGTGTTAATCTTACTCAAATTAAGTAGGATAGTTATCAGTGGGATACACAAACCCATGACCACCTTTAACACAGCAATACCTTTTAGGAAATATGATTAACTTTGACAACTGGGCTGCATATGGAATAAACAGACAGGTGCACTTCTGGGTTGCTGTGTAAGGGTATCTCCAGGAAGACTTATTTAGGAAGGAAAGAGACTCTCCAAGAGTGGATAGCAACCTTTCAAAAACATCTCAGATATAAAAGACTCGAGGGAAAAGTAGTACTTCTTTCTTGCCAGTGTTTATTTTATGCTAGTGAGAGCATTGGCCCCATTGTTGTTGTTATTGCTTCCATCTCTGCTCCCGTCAGAAGGAACAGAAGCAGCTTCCAAGGTGAGCTGAAGAACATTGGGTCTCCAAGAGTCATCCTGGTCGTCAAAGTCAGATTGGGATTGCTAAAGCATCTGCTATCTTGAATTGATTAACTATAGGGAGCTCATAACTAGATAACTTAAATTCAGTGTTTTTCACTGAATTCTGTAGGATCCCGAGCCATATAGCCACACTCAATCACAAAAGGCAAGGAGAGCACACATACCAATCATGGAATAGGCAAAGAAATGCATCTGATCTGACATGTGTAGAGACCTTTAGCACTAAATAATCACATTGTTTTCAGGACTACAATGGAAGGGAAGCTTACCCACTTCTTGTATACTGGAGAAAAGAAACAGTCTTTTCAGAGCTTACTAGGTAATGTCTCTGAATTGATAGTAATGCCAAAATATCTATGGTCCCTCTGTAAAAAACAGCAGTTATAAAACACAGGTAGTCACTATAAAGCAACAGTAATTAAAACAGCATGGTACTGGCACAGCTGGAATCGAATCGAAGACCCAGATAGGAATCCACACACATATGGTCACTTCATTTTTGACAAAGAAGCCAAATCTATTCAATGGAAAAAAAGATAGCATCTTCAACAAATGGTGTTGGTCTAACTGGATGTCTACGTGTTAAAAAAAAATTGTCACTATGCACAAAACTCAAATCCAAGTGGATCAAAGACTGCAACATAAAACCAGAGACACTAGGTCAGTTAGAAGAAAGAGTGGGGAAGAGCCTGGAACATATTGGCACAGGAGACAACTTTCTGAACAGAACACCAATAGCCCAAGCCTTAAGGTCAACAATTAATAAATGGGACCTCGTGAGGCTGAGAACCTTCTGTAAGGCAGGAGACACTGTCAAGAGAACAAAATGACAGCCTACAGACTGGAAAAGATCTTCACCAACCCTACATCTGACAAAGGTATAATATCCAAAATATATAAAGACCTCAAGAAACTAAACACCACCAAACCAAATAAAACAATTGAGAAGTAGGGCTCTGAACTAAACAGATAATTCTCAACAGAGGAATATCAAATGGCTGAGAAACACTTAAAGAAATGCTCAACCTCCTTAGTCATCAGGGAAATGCAAATCAAAACAACTCTGAGATTCCATCTTACACCCATCAGAATGGCAAAGATCAAAACTAAGGCACCAGCCAAGGACAATACAGGCGGTAAACTTTAAGCCCTTGCCCAGATCTAGCCAATGGTCAGAATATTCTCCACAGTTGAGTGGAGAGTGTGATACGACTTTCTCACGTACTCTGGTGCCTCACATTTGACCATGTCCCCTGGAGGGGGAGACCTGGTGGCACTCAGAGGAAGGACAGCAAGTAGCCAAGAAGAGACTTGATACCCTATGAGAATATATAGGGGGACGTAATCCCCCTCAGGAACAGTCATAGGGGAGAGGAATAATGGGAAAATGGGGGGGGGGAGGAATGGGAGGATACAAGGGATGGGATAAACATTGAGATGTAACAAGAATAAATTAATAAAAAAAAAAAAAAGAATTCAAGTGACACCACATGCTGGTGAGGATGTGGAGAGAGAGGAACACTCCTTCATTGCTGGTGGGAATGCAAACTAGTACAGTCACCTTGGAAATCTATCTGGTGCTATCTCAGAAAATTGGGAATAGGGCTTCCTCAAGACCCAGCTATTCCACTCCTTGGAATATACCCAGAAGATGCTCCAGCACACAACAAGAAAATTTGCTCAACCATGTTCATAGCAGCCTTATTCATAATAGCCAGAACATGGAAACAGCCTAAGTGTCCATCAGTAGAAGAATGCATAAAGAAACTGTGGTACATTTACACTATGGAATACTACTCAGCTATTAAAAACAAGGAATTTCTGAAATTTGTGGACAAATGGATTGAACTAGAAATGATCATAATGAGTGAGTTAACCCAGAAGCAGAAAGATTCAAATGGTATATACTCACTTATATCTGGACACTATCCCAAGAGGCATGTCCCATGAATGTCTTCACTTATCAGGAAAGTGGGACAGAGGGGAGGACATCCTATTGGGACTCTAGGTGAGAGAAGCGTGGGAGAATGGGAAAATAGAAGGATTCAGAGGGTCCTAGAAACCTACAAGAAGAACATTATGACAGGCAGATCTGGGTCCAGTGGTCCTGCTCAAACTACAGCACCAGCCAAGGACAATACATGCAGTAAACTTTGAACCCCTATCTAGATCTACCCAATGGACAGGACATTCTTCACAGTTGAGTGAAGAGTGGGGTCTGACTTTCACACGAACTCTGGTGCCCCATAATTGACCACGTCCCCTGGAGGGGGAGGCCTGGTGGCACTCAGAGGAAGAATAGCAGGCTACCAAGAAGAGACTTGATACCCTATGAGCATATTCAGGGGAAAGAGGTCCCCCTCAGTCACAGTCATAGGGGAAATGAATAAGGGGAAAATGGGAGGGAGGGAGGAATGGGAGGATACAAGGGATGGGATAACAATTGAGATGTAATATGAATAAATTAATAAAATATATTAAAAGATAAAAATATAAATAAATAAAAGACAGGTAGTCAGTTGAGTTTTAGCCAAAGATTGACTCACCTTGTGTTCAACGAGTATTTGCACTCAACCTGTGACTCCTCATTCCCACAAAGTGTATTTGGAATAGATACACTACAAGGTGAAACAATTGCCTCAGGAGCTCACTAACTTGTGGAGTGAGAGCTATTATGATTAGGAAGACCAAATTGAAGCCATTGGAACTGCCTTTAGTAGGGCAAATATTGAACCAAAACATGCAGAGATGATGGTTCTGACAACATTCCCCTTGTACTCTTTAATTTGGGCTTTGCAGAAGATGGACGTGTCATGGAAATCATATCATAATCATGACGGTTGAATATTTTCAATTTAAGTAATGGCTCTACCTTCAGCTGCTGTGCCAGACTTGGTTTCCTTATTTGAGCAAATTAACACATCTCCTCATACTGCATAAGCAGCTGTGTATTATATTGATTATATAAAGTTTTTTTATTGGTATCTACCCATAAGGATGACCAGAACCATTTTTTTAGCTCTAAGCTAGAATTCATACTTTACTATTCTACATCAAGAGAAATAATTCTCCAGACCTGTGTTATAGTGCAGTTTGCAGAAACCTTGAGGTATCATAAGGTAAAAGGTAAACTATTAGACTTGGACATTCTTACAATGAATAAAGATATATAATATTTAGTGTTTCTATTTGTTTTAGGGGGCAGTCCATCCTTTATGTTTATTGCTCTGATTGATATAGCAAGTGATTCAGAACACTAATAGTCTTAATTAGGATCTGGAAGAGGAGAAGGCTCTTCAAAAAAAAAAAAAATGCAGGTAGTTATGATGCTACTCTGATGTTTGGGCCATGTGATCGAATAGATCTTATGGTATTTGATGTGTGAAAGGCAGACAACAATATTATTTTGGATCCCTTAGTAGACCTCTACAGTTAAAACACAGCAGAGGTCGTTGAAACTACATGGCAAGGCTCTGATGACATCTGAGGAAAACTATCCTACCTTTGAGAGATAGCTCTTTATCTGCTATTGAGCTTTAGTGAAATTTGGATGCTTGATAATAGGTCACCAACTTAACCTGAGTTGCTTATCTTGAGCTAGTGTTATCTGACCCACCAGATAAAATTGCACATGCACAACAGAGATCTACCATTAAAAGGGAATGGTACATAAGTGATCAGGCCCCACTGAAGTGAAAGCTTCTAGTTTCTTCAAAAACTCAGTTGTGTCATGTGATATTTTTCTGGAAGCTGTCTTTTTAGAGGACATGTGATATTTTTCTGAAAACAGCCCTGAGAGGGCACATGATGTTCAGGAAGAATATAAATAGAACCCCAGGGACAATAAGACAACACTTTTGAATTGATACACCATGCAACACTTTGCTGGTCTTTGCTGGTCCTTACTGATCTTCCCTTCATAGAGAAAAAGGCACCAGGGAACTTCTTGTGGTATTCTGGTTGATTCTGACCAATTCTGCTGACTCCTGCTGATTCAGCAGGGCCTTGCTGTTTCTGCTGGATCACGCCACTACTACTGATCATTTTTCTGTTTGATGTTTGCTATCAGATGGGACTGCTGGTATCCTGACAAAGAATGGAATGACCCCAAGAAACTACTTCCAAACATGTCCACAACCTCCTTTTTCTATTAGCCTTCTTTCTCCCCTACCTCTGATCAGTGGGTTAGAAGGGAGGTAGAAACACTTGAGAACCCTAAAATCAAGAAGATTTTGAAAAATCTAAGCCTATACCTCACTAGTTCCTAAAGCAAGTGTAACTTACATTAAAACATTGTCAATTGCCTACAAGTTCTACTACTGCTATAATGTCTTCTGTCCCTAAGCATTTACCAATGGCCTCATAAGGTATGTCGTAAAATCATTTCACTGAGGACAAGAAGACATGAAGAGGTCTGAGAGAAAAAGCAGTGCTGCTTGCTTGTTTGCAATCACTTTTTACTGTCCAGTGCATCTATCCCATTATTGTTCTGCTCTTCTTCACAGTATCAGAACACAAAATTGACTGAAAACCAGTTGTTTTTCTAGACTCTTTCAGGCTTTTAATGCCACTCTTGGACAAATGAGGCAACCAGCTTAGTGAACTTAACTACTACCAGGTTCTTAGCCTCTCTAGGATACAGACAGCTGGTGTTGGCTTTACCTTCTAATATTCAGTAAGCCATTCTTTAAGTTTTGTTTCACTAATATGCCCTGAGTAGTAACAGAAGTAGCTTAGCTAATTGTATGCAATTAGCTAATTTTTACTTTTCTTTTTTTTACCATCTTATGTTTTATTTATTTTTTAATATATTTTATTAATTATTTATATTACATCTCAATTGTTATGCCATCACTTGTATCCTCCCATTCCTCTCTCTCTCTCATTTTCCCCTTACTCCCTCCCCTATGACTGTGACTGAGGGGGACCTCCTCCCCCTGAATATGCTCATAGGGTATCAAGTTTCTTCTTGGTAGCCTGCTATCCTTCCTCTGAGTGCCACCAGGCCTCCACTGAGTGCCACCAGGCCTTCCCTAATTTTTCATTTCAATGATTAACTTTACATATTAATGTAGTTCAGTGTGATAATTCCTCATAAGTTTACAGTATGTTCTTATAAAATGCAAACTCTTTGATCAGCTCATATACATGCTCCCTAACATTGCCTTATCACTATTATACATTCAAAAAACATTTCTGTGTATTTGTGGCATTTTTCTTTCTGCATACCTTATTTCATTCAACATTATGTCCACAATTTCCAATAATTTTGGTAAAATTCACATGTAACTATAAAAAATATTCCTTTCAGTATATTTACCACATTTTCTAAACTCATTGTCCAGTTATTTGTCATCTAGTTGATGAGGACACCTACACTTCCTAAACTCTTGTCATACCAGCAAGTCAATGAGCATCTCTTGTTGTCTATTCACAATTATATAACAATTAGCCAATATGTGCCTTTGGGTTATTTAAATTCATCATATTTTAGGTGTTTGAAAAAATACAGACTTTGAATGATTTGTGCACCTTTTCCTAACTTGTAATGACTATTAATCTACTATACACCAATCTCTGAAAGAAATTCTTTTCAAAATAGAATTCGATCGGACAGTTTTAAGTATACACCCATTTTGAGAAAACATATATCTTAGATGGTGTTTCTCCTATTATTAAAAGTATATGAATATATTTCATTACAAATGATGATCCATTATAATTAGAAAAAAGTTCCTTGTTCAATTTCCTCCTTAATTATTCATAGCTTTTTTTCTGTTCTATAATCATATGAAGGATGACACAATTTTTTCAGATCTCCAAAGGCTATTTTTAGGTGTGACAGTTTCTTAGGCCTTTCCCTGTTTTTGATGCGTTTGACAGCTTGATGAGTTCTGGTCAGGTCATTGTGTTAAATGTTCTGTGTTTTAGTATAGTGAAAACAATTCCTTTCCAAGTTACTTAGCTCAACATTATTTTCTCACACTTCCTTTATGAGGCATTTTTGTAGAGTTATATGTTTGATTACTCTCACTTTCTAATGCTTTCTTATCACCCTCCCATCCTTGTCAACTTCTCCTTACAAATAACTTTTCCTTACTTTCCTTCTCTTCCCTGAACTTCCCTTTTCATGTCTCCATTTTTGTTTGTTTGTTTATTTGTTTGTCTGTTTTTTTAATGACCCACTAGGTTTAAATAAGGATGTCAGTGTGACCATGTGTTTAGAACTATCAATTAGAATGTCATGGGGTCACCAGTGAGTACACAACTGAATACAGTAACTATAATTCCTGCTGAATTCCTCAGTAATCAATAAATTATCATAAAGGAGTGGGTACCATGAGTCTATCCTTAATCTCTGATTGACTGTTTGCAGGCTGTCTAAGTTACTTTTCTGTTGCTGTGACAAAACACCATGGACAAGGAAAGTTATAATAAAGTATTTAATGGGAGCTTATAGCTTCAACAGGTAAGTCCATGTTCACTGTGGCAGGAAAATGGCAACAGAAGGGCAGGCATGACACTAGGCAGTAGCTGAGAGCTTACATCTGATCCACAAAAGGCAGAGGGGGAAAGAACTAACCTGGAAGGCATGAGCTTTTGAAACCTCAAAGTCCAAGCCCCAGTGATATATCTTCTCCAGCAAAGTGATATCTCCTGAACAGTTTCACCAAATGGGGACAGAAATAGTGAAACATATGGTCCTATGGGATCATTCTCATTCAGACTAACACAAAGGCCCAGTACTGCGTAGGCTCATTGATGGCAGCCTTAGCTGCTGTGAGCTCATGATTGCAGTGGTATGTCGGACCCAGAAGACAGAGTTTCACAACCCTATTTTCTTGTCTTTAGGCCCTCGCATTCTCTCCATACTCTCTGCAATGATGCTCCTTGAATCTTAGAGGGTATGGTATAAATGTCCTATTAGTGCTTATCACTGGATTGTCACTAATTCTTAGCATATTGGCCATCCATGATTTTCTGCTTTTATGAGCACTTACTGCAACCAGAAGCTTCTCTGATTAAGGCCAAGAGTAGCATATGTCTAAGGGTATACACATAAATATTTAGAAGGCAGTTTGGCATCATGTCAATTTAGCTATACCATAGTAATAAGTCTCCACTACAGCCTAAACTGGTTAAGTTGACACAGTGCCAAACATCATCTTAAGCCATGAGTTTTGGAATAAATTTTCAGCATGAAACATGCATTTCTTCCTGGGAAAAAAGCAAGTCCAGGACAGCCAAGACTACACAGAGAAACCCTGTCTCAGAAAAAAAAAAAAAAAAAAAAAAAAAAACAGGACCTCCTAGGGAAAGATGAAACAGTCCCTCTTCAAGGAACACCCATCACATTTACAAAATAAATTCAAAGTCTTCAGCAAGTCCCTGAAACTGACCAGATTCACCATAGTTATCCATTTCCAAGCAGTAAAAACTGCAGAGAGACAGCCATACAATATGAGATGACTACAAGAGGTTCAGACCAGTCAAGGTACCCTGAAGAAGCAGAGACTAGCTAAGAAGCCTGGAAGAAACAGAAACAAGACAAGCTCCCTAGAAGGGGGCTCAGATCTCTTGTGCTGACTGCAAGTAGCAGTTCCCAACTACATGGACTTCTTTAAAGTTGTGCAAGGTCCTCTAGATTTTCAACTTTCTCAACATGTCACCCAGATAGAGGTGGATGTTTGGTGATTCATCCGTTTTGGCCTCATTACTACTCCTGTAAGAAACCTCTAACCCATATTTGTGTGAGTGACCTCAGCAAAACTCAATGATTCACCAAGTTGGATTTTAGTGTTATACTTGCTTTGGTCTGTGGTGAGTAAAAATTTGTCGCCCAGGAATAGTGTCACACAACAGGACATATCTTGCATGGCAGGTTGATAATGGTAGTGTATAGGGTTGAAAGCTGAGTAAGACCTTTGGTAGCTTTTATCCCCAGCAACTTAGATAATACTTCTCAGTATTAGGAAAACTAGCCTTCAAGGAAGAAGTTTCCAGCTCAGTTCTAGCATGATTTGTTTCAGGTACCCTCAGCAATGAACTAGTTCTGGTGTGCAATGAAAAGAACCTGCACTGTTGGACCCTAGAGTCCACTCGGGTAGGGGATCGTCGCAAGAGACGACTCGAGGACCACAGTGTTGATGCAAAAGCACAAGGTTTATTGCTGACCCGTGTCAGGGGACCTCAGCACTCACTCGGGAGGGAGGCACCCCAAGTCACTGTTACAGGCTACTCTTAAAGGCTAAAACTGCAAAGGTTAGGAGGGGCTGCATGCCCTATGTTAGGATTGGCTCTGGTGGTCACTAAGGGTGCTTGTCTAAATGTTATTGGCTATCGTAGGGGTCGTTGGTCTTGGGGGCTGTTCTTGGCAGGGAGAGGTGTTGGGGAGTTTCCAGAGAATTTCCAGATGGTATTTTTCTGTGAATTGTTTACCTTAGTTGAAATTGTTTATCTCCGTTGGCCACCTTGATCTCAGAAACTGAAACTGGCCTTCAATTCTTTCTGGGTCACTTTCCCAAGCTTGTCTGGGTCACGTTCCCAGGCTTAGGCTGTGAGAGAGAGAGCCTTATAGCACTATTTGGGGGGACCTTTGGGGCTTCCCTGACAATTCTTTAGGAGGTATCTCACATCTAATACTTGTTTGTTTGGTTTGGTTTGGTTCGGTTTGGTTTGGTTGTTGTTATTATTATTTTACATTAGGAATACAGTTTCCCCTTCTTTCTTTCCTTCCAGTTTCCACCTCCCCTCTATCCTACCCCTCATCCATTCTTCCTCTTTTTCTCTTCAGAAAAGGACAGCCCACCCATGGATATCAGTCAAGCATAGTATATCAAGTTTCAGGAAGACTAGGCACCTCCCCTCATATTAAAGATGTCTGAGGCTGGGTGGTGGTGGTGTACCCCTTTAATCCCAGCACTTGGGAGGAGGCAGGTGGATCTCTGTGAGTTTGAGACCAGCCTGGTCTACAAAGTGAGTCTAGGATAGCCAAGCCTACACAGAGAAACCCTGTCTCAAAAAACCAAAAAAAAAAAAAAAAAAACAAAAGATGTCTGAGACTCCTAGCAATGGGGGATATGTAGGATGAACTGGCCATTTACTGTAACCATGCAAGACTTCCAGTGGAGAGACTGGGACACCAATCCATTGACATAATCTTCAACCTGTAACATGTCCTGCCACAGGATGTGTAAAGGTGATGCAGAAATTCTGAGTGGCCAACCAATGACTAGTCCAGATTGAGATCCATGCTATGAGAGAGACCCTACCTCTGATATTGCGTCGAGTTTTTATTTAATTATCCATGGCTTTAGGAAGATCATTATCAGGCTCTGCAGGATATTTCCCTCCTAACTTTTCTTTAAAGCATATTTTATAGTTATATATTTATATTTAAAATAATATGTTTCCACATGTCTTTATGACACTCTCTATATTTGGGCTTACTTCTCATCTGTGACGCACCCCACCCACCATCACTTAAGCCTTTCTAACTCAAGTATCCCTCTTTTCATACAAAGGTAACTCTTAATAATAACTGAATGCAGAGCTATGGAGATGGCTTGTTGGCAAAGTGCTGGCCTTGCAGCAGGGCATGGTGGTACATACCTTTATTGCCAGCACTCAGTGAGGCAAAGGCCAGTGGATTGCTGTGAGTTTGAGGTCAGGCTGGTCTACAAAGAGAGTCCAGGATAGCCAGGGTGACACAAGAAACTCTGTCTTGAAAACAAAACAAAACAAAACAACAACAAAACAAATTGATGACCTTGTGAGACTGAAGACCCATGTTTAATCCTTGGAGCCCTGTAATGTAATGTTGTAATTCCAGTATTAGTTCTGATGTAATGTTGTGGTTCCAGTATTAAAAAGACAGAGAGAGCAGATCCCTGGGGCTTACTGATTAATCAGCCTAGCATGTTGTTAGGTCTCAAACCAGTGATAAATGGTTAATTAATGTGTTCATTAACATATCAAAATAGATGCAGTCCCTACCCTGCTACAGGTCCTCCTGGTTGACATATCCTACACCTCTCTAATTCAGACACTGGGCTGTTGGCCCTTTCCTCAGTGTCTTCTCTATGTAATCCAGCCATTTTGCTACATGGCCATTTTACCTTTTTATCTTTTACCCTCCTGGATTCTGGGTTTCCTAGTCTCCTGGGTCTCCCTTCTCCCCTCGCACCTCTCCTCATATAGCCCCCAATCAGGGCCATGTGCTCTCTTGATTCTCTCAGATGTGCTTGCCTCTGATGATACTCTACATCATATCTACAATAAACTGTCTCCTCCACCATACCTAGGAGCAGTGATGTCTTTTTTCCCCCAAGACAAGGTTTCTGGGTGTAACAGGGCCCTCACTGTTCTGGTCTCAATTTGTAGACCAGACTGGTCTAGAACTCATAGAGATCCCTGCTTTTTCATCTGGAGTGCTGGAATTAAAGGCATGTACCACCATGCTTGGCTTATTTATTTATTTATTTATTTCTCTCTTTCTTTTTTTCAAACACATACTTGGTGAATTTCCAGCTAATTTGAGACACAGTTTCAAAATATTTTAAATTTATAAAAGTGTTGAACTGCACCTGGGGAATGAAGAGAACACCCAAGGTTGGCCTCTGAGTTCCACATGCATACTGACATAGACATTCACATGAAAATATACATATAGATACACACAATGGAATAGGAATATTAAAATAAATTAATTGCACACAATTGATGTCTATGCTTAAATTCTTTAGGTTTTTTAAAATGCATCTTAGATTTCCACCCTAATAATATTCAGGATAATTTCTTTCTTTAAAAGATCCTATTTTTATCTATTTGACCTCTCTATCTTAACCCTAGGCTAACCACTAAACTTTTTTACTGTCTTTATAGATTTGCCCTTTTCCAGAATGTCATATACTTGGAATCATAAAGTATGTAACCTTTTCAGATTGTCTTTTTACACTTGGCAGTATGCATTTCAGAATGCTCCATGTCTTTTTATTGCTTGATAGTTCATTTGTTTTAACACTGAACAATATTCCATTGTGTGGTTATAATGCTCTCTAGTCTACCAGTTGAAGGGTATCTTTGTTGCTTCCAATTCAATGAAATTATGAATAAAGTTACTGTAAAAACTCATATGAAGATTTTTTGTGTGGGCACAAGTTTTCAAAACATTTGTGTAATTGCCCAAGAGTGTTGTATATGTAAAATTATATTTAGCCTTGTGAAACACACAACACTAGCAAACTGTCTCTCAACCTTGGTCTCTTTAACATTGAATGTCACTTTTCACTGCTTATTCTTGTCAGAATTTGCACTGCCAGCTTGGAGGCTTCAGTTATTCTAGTTGGGAAACAGTAGCACTTCGTTGCTATTTTCATTTGAGTTTTGCTGGAGATAAATAGCGCTGAAGCTCTTACACATATTTATTCAATCTGCAGTGATTGGTGAGATACCCAGATGATTTGCATTTGTTTTTTAATGATCTGTGTTTGCTTCTCATTTTCTTCATTTAAGTTCTCTAGCTGATGGACAAGGTAGGGGAAAGTAAAGGGTGAAGTTCACAATGGTGAGACTCAAGTGGAAAAGAAGACTGAAACATGAGCCAGAGAGCAGGGAAGCCTGGAAAACAGGACTTAGAAAGAGCCACCATCACAGATCTTCTTTCCTGTAAGTCTGTAAGGCATCTTTTGTTTTTAAATATAAAAAGAATGAAGCTAAAGGGTAAAGTGATTAAAGTATAATTCTGAGAACTACTAATTCTATTATTCGGCTATTTTCATCTAAACTCAAACTTATTTAGTATCTATCACATAAATGCCAAATTTTTTATGGCATATGTAAACTTTGGCATTGACATAATGTAAACATCATCTAAATCTAAAAACCTTATTTCAAAATCAATTTACATAATATGTAAACAAACAGGCTTTCAATCAAAGTTTAATCAAGTTATTATTAAATATTAATATAAAACTGACATCACCTCTAATTTATGTAACTACTGATCAAGCAAACCTTTAATTTAGTTATGGTTTAAAACCTCATTTGTCTTCTTCAAGTAATTGGAAAATTCTTTGTAGACAGAAATTGTTAAAGTCAATTTATGGAATATAATTTATTTTAACTTGAGAAAGTATATTTTGAATCAATTAAGTCTAAAACTAGGTAGATTCCTTTCAAATTTTATGTTAGCCTTTTTGATTAAGTATACTTTCAGACTATAATTAGCTTTAAAAAGTAGCATAGCCTTTAAAACAATTAAATACATTTAAAATTATTTTCAAATATAAGTATGTGCAGTTTATGTTTCTGATCTTACTGCCACTTGAGGTAAGAAAATTGTATAATCCATTATTCAGAGTAGTTCTGCGTTTTATGAAAGGATACAGTAATTATAAAAATAGTAATAATAAAATGAGTCAGCTCTCTTCTGAATAGGCAGTTAAACCTAATAACTTTCTAAAAATCCAAATTAAGCATTACCAGAAGTACTAAACATTTATAAAACACTTAGCATTAACTGCTACTAGTGTCATCCTTCTGGCATTTGAGTCGATACCAAAGAACTTATCTCCACGCCACCAGTATTTACTCAGTTTAAAGTAACAAAAGAGAGCCTTTATCTCAGCTTGTTTTCATACTGCAGAATTGTGATTTGGATCTTAAATGCCTGTCAGAGGCTGTGTACTAAAGGCTTTGTTGATAGCCTCTGGCACTATCTGGAAGTGGTTCAACAATAAGGAAGTAGGAGCTACTTGCAGGAAATGAGGTCAGTGAAGGTAGGCCATTGAATCGGATATTGGGACTGGCCTGCTTTCATTTCCTAGATGTCTCGCAGAAGGTTTTTCATCCAGATCTTTTGCTTTACCACAATCTCAAACCAATGGGGGCCGGCAACTATGGACTGAATTCATAAATAAAAATAGATCTTTACATATTGTAAACTGATTATCTTAGGCATTTTGCCTAACAACAACAATGAAATAATTTTGAATACTAGAGATGAGAAATACAGGCAAGTTATGAACAATTAAAAATTGAAAACTATATTGGAAATGTCTATAGGATTACCTTGCTCCAAATTTAGCCCTCTAGCAAGTTTCCTTTAAAGCTACTGCTAAAATGTTTGCTTCTTCGCTGGGCTTGGTGGCACGTGCCTGGAATCCTCAGCAGAGGCAGGTGGATCTTAGTGAGTTCAAGGTCAGCCTGGTTTACAAAGTGAGTCCTGCACAGCCAGGGCTCTGCTACACAGAGAAAACCTGTCTGGAAAAACTAAAACAAATAAATAAACATAAATAAATAAATTGCTTATTTTTCTGAGCAGGTGTCTCAATCTATTTACAGAGTATCAGACTCTTCCCACCTTCCCACCTACCCAGATCAACATTCTTCTTTACTCATTCATTAGAAAACAAATAGGCAGCTAAAAAAAAAGAAGAAAATAAGAAAAAACCTACACTTAACATCAGGCTCCATGCCCCATTGTAGGTGGCCAATATAAACCAAGCACAATGATATTTTTAGATCTTTTTTGTCACACAAAGCTTTGTCTAGGCTTTACTCTTTCCCTTACATGTCTTTTGCTGACTATCTGATTATTAAATATATCAATGGCATCAGAAGCTGGAGAAATGTCCCATTTCAGGGACACATACATCTGAAACATGAGTCACTTGTTAATTTTGTGAAATTAAATAACACTTTAATGACAATAGAAGTAAATATTACCTAACCCACCTTGGAACTTCCCTTGATTACCGATAAAAAAGCCAACATGCTCAAATGAGGGTCTTTTGCCATCTTGCTTTGCATAGACAAGTATCCAAGTATACAGGATCTCTGTAGAATAAAGTCTTTTTACTTTTACATATGACTTCTGGACTCCTGGAGGGTTTGGGGGTCCTCTCAATCTGTGCGTAACAATGAAAATGTCACTTCCTCATTTGCCTTTAAAAATAAGACAAGCTGCTGTGGGAAAGGTGACTTTCCCAGACATACTAGTTGAGTGTAGAGTGTTGCCTCTTGCATAATAAAGAGGCAGTAGCTGGAACTAAGGTAGGCCATACCATCAAGACTTCAGGGCAGGAATAAAGGAAGGAGATAGAAAGGAGCAGGGAAGTGGGCCACATGCCTACAGAGGTCTGGAGAAGTCCAGTTGTTAGTAGCTTGCTAAGACTGCGCCAGCAAAAGGGCAACAGTTTTAAACTATGTAGATGTCTTTGTTTCGTAAGTAAATCTCAAACGGGATCTTCCAAAGCCCTGAAACACACATATGTGATCATGAGCAACCTTAATTGCACTCAGGGGGTTACTAATAGCAATAACAACAAAAATAAAAAGAGGGCATGAGGAGTCCAGGAGAGAGATGGAGCAGGAGATACTGGGAGGAGGTGGTGATAGAGATGATTGATATAATGTATAAAATTATGAAACTGTCAATGTAAGAAGGGAAAATTTGTTATTTGTAGCTATCAGGAGTTAGTAACTATCAACATTCAGAGAAAGAGGTTGCACAGCATGGTTTCTAAACATATGAGACCCTTGACACAGAAGCACAGCTTTTACATAACATGAAAATTGTTTAGGGAAATGTTTCAGCTAATTGTAGCTGCATAGCTTAGTGGCCTAAATCATTATTGATGACTGTTCATATGCTCAGGAGTGTAGTTCTGTAGCAGAAGTTTGTCATGTTGGTTTTGTTTGTTTGTTTGTTTTGATTGCAAGTGTGGGAGGTGAAAGTGGCTTTAGTTTGCACACAGCTGATAACAATCTTGTGAGAGGTCTTTTGATGTCCATCAGCTGGAAATACTCCTGAGAGGGTGTGTGATCTTTGTCAGCTGTAGACTGTGGGGCAAGGTCTTTAACAATTAAAAAAAAAATCCTGGCATGGAATTTGAGAGGATATAAATAAAAGCCCTAAAACAGAGAGAGATCACTTCACTTTATATTGTTTCAAATTGCTTGGCTTCACATTGCTTGACTTCCTTTCAAGTTGAGATGCTCCTAAAGAGAAAAGCTCCATAGAAAAATTAGAAGAGGCTGCCGTTGGTCCCTGCTGTTGTTCCCACTGCTGCTGGTTCCTACTGCTCTGTTTGCTGTTTGTTGTTTGACTGCACTGTTGTAATCCTGATGATGAAGAGTGGAATCACCCCAAGGAACTGAGTCTAAGAAGGCTTACATGCCCTATCCCTACTAGTCTTCTTTCTCTCCTGACTAATGTCAGTGAGTTGGAATGGAGGTAAGGCATTAAGGAACCCCAAATAAAGTAGGTTTTTAAAAATCAAAGCCTATATTCTTATGATCCTTGTAATATGGGAAAGAACCATAGTCATCTAGGGGCTTGATTGGCTCAAAGATTTGAGATGGCCTATCACAAGGTTTCGAGGTTGTACCATCTTTATAAGATACTTAGTTTGGTTCATCAGGTACGTGGCTTTTTCCTACTGAGCATTATAGTCACATCATGACTGCAGGATCTTAAGGGTCAGAGCATAATAATAACTGCTTGCTTGGGATTGGAGCCTCAAGGAGGAAAATTTGCCTTTACCAATGAAGACTCAGGATACAGATGCTGTGGTGAAAACTTGCTAGCTTAGAGAAGCAGAGAAAGCACCCAGCTGACTTTGCTACTCAGTTGATATCACAGAGGAAAAACCAAAAGCCAAAAGCCCAAGGCCAAAAGCTTTGCTAGCTTAGATAATTACACAAGAGGAAAAGGCCTGCCATCTTACCTGACAGGCCAAGTGGAAGAAGTCAAAAAGCCCTTCAAACTCTTTCTTCTCCATGCTGTCTAAAATAGCCTTCTTTCAAAGTCCCTACCTTTAACTTAATTCCTGTCAGTTGGTTTCTTGCTCCTTCTCTTGACCTAGGGTTAACTTTATAAATCCTGCATGCAGAAAGAGCTTGGATTAAAGGGATGTGCTAGGTCTGAGCCACACCATAATCACCTGTTTAAACTCAACAATAAACCTGTTCACACAAACACAAAAAATGTTCTTGGATTAAAGGTGCATGTTGGGGCCCAGGTTTTTACAGTTTACAATCTAGGCGCTCACAATGGGATTGAATATCCTGCAATAGTTTATAGTACATGATATTTGCTAGAGATAGAAATCTGAAGAAGAAGAAGAAAAAAAAAAAAAAAGAACTATGCAGGATTAGAAGTAAGAGGCAAACAGTAATGTAATTGATCAACCTATACATTTTTTGTTCAGTTGGGCAAAATGTCTACACTGCTCTTGAGAACTTGCTGGTCCTCAGAAGGGGTCTGATCTCAGGTGACCCATTATTCTCCATCTGCAGTAGATGCTGACGGGCTAAAACTTAAATGGTATTTGCTTACTGTATTTATCACTGTACAGAAAGTTCTTCCCCAGGGTTAGATCTAGGCCCCTCCTCTAAGATCTCCCACACTAACCGTCCTCCTAAAATCTTGACTCTTGGTCTCAAGAGAGCAATTTCACATGATTCGAGGAGAATTGATTTATAAATTCCAAAAGGAGCTCATTTTTTGGCAAGGAGGAAATTGACCTCACCATCCTGTACAGGAGTAACCTGAATGTATAAAAAAGCAAGAATTTGGAGATGAGTTCAGATATTTCCCTCTGTACAATCCACACACAAGGCATGCTATCAACCACACAGCACTCCACAACATTCTCTTTACACTTTCAGTTCCAAATCAAGGCTCTTGTCATATTCTCTCAGAGTTGGATACAGAGGTGAGGGATTCTCTGTGGCTTTTCAAATGCACTCATGAAGTGAAAAATTAAGGAGATACAAAAACAACTTTGTCTTCCTTTTACATACTTAGCATACAGTGATGGAAAAGGACATGACAGCCACAACAAAACCTCTACTAAAAGACTGAAGAAAGTCACACAGCAGTTACTTGCCCATAGCAGTTCTGAGATCTGTGAAGATATGTCACCATTTCCTCTGTTTCTAGTGCAGAGAATTTTCTTAGGATTCCCTTTTATACCCTGAAAGTAGTTCTGTGTAGTGTTTTAATTCTTTCTTTTTTTTTCTATAAAGGACAAAATATCTTTATAGCTGGCTTTCCCAGGTTGTGTTCTTCCTGCTCATAGGAGGTTAATAAACAAGGTCTCTTAGTTACTTTTGAACTACTTTCTTTTAACTTAAACTATTAAAATTTCTTTTACAAATACTGGATTTGCTATCTATAGCATTTCTTAGACATATTAAGTTCCTCTTCTGAGGGCCACACACATTTATAAAGTCCCATTTGTCTAGCTAAATAAGAGGCATTCCAATAGAGTGTTAGAAAGTCTATTATCTAGCTGAAATGATCAATAAGACAAGCAGTTACATTCTTATAACAATCTCTGTTGCCTGGCTAAGAGGATCTCAGTAATGGAACCTTTGTTTTTCTGCAGGCTGAATAAAGAATCTTCAACTTCGGTAACAAACTGCCCCTCATTTTGAATCCCAAACTGTTTTTCTGGCAGCATCTTACATTTGATTTTTGCTTCAAGGTATTAATTTACTTTAAAAGATTTTTGTGGGCAAAAAGGTTGTATGTAGTAATAATTCACGTTATAACTCAATAAATTATCATTGCAAAATTCCTTCTAGGTTGGTGTACTATGGTTCTCAAGTAAAATGCAGATTCTTGCCAACTTCTGTCAATAAAGTTTTACTATATCACATCAGTGCCCTTATTCATTTATGTATCATCTATGTCAACTTTTATATTTCAAGTGTAGAGGTGTATAGCAACTAGAGATGACATATATTTGGAAAAATCTGAAATATTGATTGCCTGGATCATTACCAAAAACATTCTCAGACTTTTCCTCTAGGCCAGTCTTTCTCAACCTTCCTAATGCTGCAGCCTTTTAATACAGTTCCTCATGTTGTAGTGACTCCCAACCATAGCATTAGTTAGTTGCTTTTTCATAACTAATCTTTCTACTGTCAGGAGTCATAATGTAAATTTATGATACACAGGATATCTGATATATGACCCCTGTGAAAGGATCATTCAATCCACAAAGATGTCACGACCCACGGGGTGAAAAAATACTGCTCTAGGTACTACTTAAAAATAAAGCACTTCATTCTTTGGTTTATTTTACACTATTGATTATGATATACACCTAAGAGAAAAAGCTGAAATGGTGAGATTTTGGTCTAGATGCCTCCTTAAGTTCATTAGCTATTATTTCCTGGATTTCATATTGCTACAACATATATGATCAACAAACACAGGGTCATTGTTTTTTCTGAAGGCTCCAAGAACAATACCCTTCCTGTTCAGGCTGCCTCTTAAGTTACTCTAGTTTACACCCACAGCATTGTTATAATCAGTGTCATATATTTTAGATATTTGTTATAATAGCATCCTACTTTTCCATATCAATTCTATTTCATCTATTGCTGAAAAACAAACTATGCCTAAACTAATGACTTTAAATGCCATTTAAAAACCTTGAAAGATTCTGTAGGCTTACTTGGCTCAGATGGGTCTTGTGCACATTTCAAGTAGAGCTCCAGTTGGGGAAGGCAAGGATCTAGTTGAAGTTAATTTCCCAAGATGGTTGCATTTGGTGTTAAGTGTCTAAGAATGTATTACACCAAAATTTAATAGTTTAGGAGCTCCAGTGGCACAATCAGTTAACAACAGATACTTATAAAAAGTATTAGCTCAAACCAACACAAAAGTTATTCTCTCTCAGATTTCAAATGTCAGGAGCTCAAGAGTAGCTTAACTGAATGAACCTCATTCAGAATCTCTCCTGAGCTTGATTGAAAATGGTGCCTGAATCTGGTCTTAAGATTGATAGATCTATTTAATAAATTTGTAAAGACATTTGCATCTTACTAGAGAAAGGCTCATAAGCTCTTGGGTAACTTCAAGACATGCCAGCTAACCTGGGTATTATGGGGGGGAAAAGCACTAAGACAAATTAAGAGTACATTATAGAACAAAATCTAGAAACCAATAGTTAATCCATTGCTTCTGTTAATCTGGTCTACAAACAACAGTGATACAGATGTTCCTTGCCTAATGAGACTAACAGATGTCCTGTAAGTTCAAACTCTCTTAAGTATAAATGTGTTCAGCTTTCTTACACATTGGCAATATAGAACACTGTGAAATATGTTCATCTTTGTAATCACATGATTCACTAGGATTTAAATCTTGATACACAACTGAGAACTGGGAGAAGGAATCCTAGACATATGGAAAGTCAATGTTCAGAATGTGTTTTCTCTTGATCTCATAGTGCTTTTGGACCATCACAAGTTGAAAACTTAAATTAAACCACTGTATATTAGGGACTATTTATTGAATGTGAGTCAATAGTTTTGTGAAGACTTAAGAGCAAGAAACAGCCCATCTTCAGAGCATTTGAATCCTGGATGACACAATGAGAGTTCATCGCTGTCAGTTAGTGTGGCATGTAACTAGAGTGCCATGGTCCCAGCTTTTATGTCATGTGCTTCTCAGCATATATCCTGGGTGGCATAAAGGTGAAGATAACATTTTGAATATTTGTAAAAGTAACTTATTTAACAACAATTTCTATAACTGTCTTTTAAAAGTATGACTGATGCCTTTCTTTTTAGTTCAAGCAATTATATCTATGAGTAACCCATTTATACATATAATTCTATTTAGTTCAAAAATTAGAGATCACATGCCTACCTACAACTTTTTATCTAGACCATCTAGATATGTCAGTTGATACACCAGGATAAACAGCACATTATGGGCTTTTTATTTATGAATAATGGTTTATGTTGAGTTTAGATTTATATTCCAGCTTCTTATGCAGCCCTATACCCTGCGTAGTCCTAATCTATAGATTCTTTTGCACATACATAAGTCTATATTAGTATGTGTGGATTTAACTAAAAATAAATGTATTTCTTGCTATTAACTTGACCATTTTCTAGGTACTCCCATAGTGTCCTTCCATGCATCAGATCATACCCCACAGATGTCACTGTAACTTTCATCCCACCTGCTATTGTCCTGTTGCCTCAGATGCTGTGCCCTGCTTCATTCAGGCCTGAGGTTAGCTGCTCTCTTTCATGACCTCACTTTGAAGAAAACACTGTACTCTGCCTTGTTCACTTTAAAAAAATGGAAACTTGATAATTTAGGTGTGCTGCTGGCAGTGACAATAGCCCTTTGAAGCACTAATGCTGTGTGACAGGTCACCTGTCATCTTTGGAAGTTAACACTGAAAGCCAACAGCCTGGTACTGTGACATTCACTGCTAACATTCTATGTAAGAGGGCTGAATTTTTGGACTCTGTTCAAAACACACTTCCTATGGGTTTGTAAGCACTAGACAGACTTTGCTGTCCTACAAGAAAAAAAATGATTAAGTATTTGAATGGTTTACTATGTATTTCAACTTTCAAAAACCTGTTATTCTTTTTTTTTAATCTCTTTCCATAAGCTAAATGTGTTATGTCATCACTAAAAACCAAATCAATAATAATCTAGGTTACTAATTCTTTATTAAATATTCAAGTCATGATTGGCCAGGAGTTAGGATACACTTTTAGTATAGGTTTTTCAATGAAAATATTTGATCTTAATGAACAAGACTGTGCTTATTCCAGATGCAAGGTGATTTACAAATAAACCAGTATTATCATAGCTACTTCATAAGTCTAAAACTATGGTTAATAAAGGATTATTCAACTTCTCAGAGAAATTATGGTATTCAAAGTACAGTGAATATCTCCATATATTTTCTTGGTCAAGAAGATAAGACTTTTCTTAATGAGTTGTGCAATATACTTATAAAAATATGGTTGAATTTATTGAATTGGTGACAATGTGTCATTTATTATGGATAAATTTAAATTAGCACTTTTATAAAATCCACACTATTTTAAGAAGTGTACATCACATATGTATGAACATTTGAGTATAATAGAATAATAATTAGCAACATGTAGAACCATCAGTCAGTACTGAAATGGAGCATCTTCTATCAAAAGCCTTCCCCTTGTATTCATCAATGAACTCTATAGTTCATCTTTGACTATGCATTTGGCTCTGTTGCATTAGCTTTTTTTGTTCTCCTGGAAACTGCTGAAGGGATATGAAAAATATTATTGTTTTAAATCTTAATTTTTTATTTATTTATCTTTAGAATATCATATATAAGTACTCTATTCCCATATCCTGCATGATTCGGTCCTGGAAATCTGACTAAGGTAATGAAGAAATGAAGAAAGAACATAGGCACACAGACACACAGACAGAAAGACAAACAGACACACGGACTCACAGACAGAAGCTATGGGTCAAGTGAGCCGTTCTTATCTGAATGAGCCACACTTACAGTAATAGCAACCAACAGCAGTCCTGAAACTCAGAAATGTGGGGCTCATCGACCATGCCTCCAGGGGAATTGACATAGTACAGAGATGGGCCGTGCTCAAACGCCAGAATTCTCAAACTTGAAATTTAAAATCTCATGCTGAAAATGGAAGGTGTGGGACAAAGCTCTCTTCTTATTTCCATGCCTGCCTCAGGAGCACATGAGACAACGTCCAGGTGACTACAGGTGGTCAGTCACATAAGGTGTCACCTGTTATTTTGCCCCATGCAAACAGAGCATCATGAGTATCCAAGCACCAGCCAATCAAATGCACTCATCCTCAAAGCCCCTCCTCACTACCCAAGGTTTATAAGACCTTGTTTCTCATGAAATAAACCAGTTAGCACCATCTACTTTGATTGGCTGTTTATTCTGAGATGTAACACTGGAGAAAAGAAGGGATCCTCTTCTTCCCAAAGAATTCATCACTGGATTCCCAGACTTGACTTCTGGCCAGGCATCAACATAAAATAGTCACCACTAGAACTTACTAGGCTGCTACAAGCTTCTGCTGTTCACTGGTATGTCAGCGCAGATCACTACTGCACCGTTCATAACGCTCTGCCCACTGCAGTGCCCACTGTGGTGCTATCTGTGGGAATGAGCATCAGCTGAAGTCAAAGCAGCCATTCTGCCCTCCAGAACCAAACTGGGTTCCTGCAGCTGTCTACCTCAGCTTCAGAGCTCCAAGTTCCCACTGCTGTCTGGTCCCAGCAATCTTGTTTAAAAAGCTAACTGTAACACCCTGTGGAAAAACTCTTTTTCTGGTGAAGCTAGAAGTCCTATCCCAGGGACCTCATTCAGCATGCTCTGGCTGTTGCTGAGGGAAGTGGAAGCAGGGAACTCTAGGCTTACTTTGCTCCTGTCCAGAGAGTGAAGACACTTGGACCTCCTGGCTGAGGAACACGCACTTCCAGTTTGGGGCCCTGTCCTGGAAGGAGGGAAACTACAGTGTCTTGGAACAGAATCAGGGTACTGCAAGGAGGCACAGAACCACACAGAAAGATTATTCACACACCTGAATTCAGGAGGGGGCTTATTATATACAGGTGAATAAGAACACGGGTTCATGGTATACAGGTTTTGCCAAGGAGGCCTCTGTATGTGGAGAAGTCCTAGGCTATTGTCATACTAGTAGAGGAAGCTGTCATTGATAGATTTTTTTTCAAACACTGGTCAATTGGTCATAAACACTTGTATTTAGACCAGAGGAAGGCTTTGGGAATTTCTGAGTCTGACCTGGGAAAGGCTAAGGCTTTGGAAATTTCTGAGTCTGATTTGGGAAAGGCTTTGCCATTATCATGGGTCTGAAATATTGGGATTCTTGACATGGCTATGCCCATCTCAACAACCCACACTTACTCAGGATTTCATCTGCTGTTCAAATATTCACTCTGAGCTTCCCTTTTTCCCTATGCTGCATTTGCATAATTTCCACACTATCCCCTCCTCCAACTTCTCCCATTCCCCTCCCATCATTACCTCTCAAATTCAAGGCATTTTCTTCTTTAATCGCTTTTGTTACATATAAGATACACACGCACACACACACACACACACACACACACACACACACATACACACTTAGTGCTGCTCATATGTATACGTCTTAAGAGATGACTGTAGTCTTTAACCTTTTGAAACCTACTTTAATTGGGATTCTTTACTTCTTACACCTCCCTTCCAACCTACCTACCCTAGATAGGTGAGAAAAGAGATTAATGGGATCAGGAGTAGTAGACCTTTTTGGTGTCGATCCCTGGGATAATTTCCACTGGAATAGTCCCCAAGATTTCAGTGGATGAGCAATTCAAACAATGTTGTTGCTGGAACCTGGAGCAGCAGCCGGAACCCAGAGCCCTGAAGCGTTCTCTGGAGTGGTCTCTCTAGGAGCATCTCGAAGTGGAGTGATGACCAGCCAAACAATACCAAGATACAAAAAGCCCTGCTTCCTGTTTTGGATATATATATATATATATATCCTCTCAAAGTCTGTACTAGGATGTATTTCAGCTGGCAAAAAACTAGCCCCAACTTGAGGTGGTTATCTTCTAGTGGATAAACATCTCCTGTTTTCTCACAAGTCTTTTCCCCATCCCACACTTACGATCAAAACAAAAACATGTTTATATCCACTACAGATGACCACTTTGGATTATCAGGGGCTTATCCATGGGGAAGACTGCCTCTCAACACTCATTGATTACCAATAGTTCTTCGTATAGGTGAGGGACATTGAAATTTCTTGCATCAGACTGCAGTATTGCCAATGTTCAGATGTTGTTTATTCAATCATATTGAGATTTTATGGGTATAGCTTGCCTGTTATAGCTAGAAGACACTAATTTGGCAGTAGGTGATCTCTGCACACCTTTATTCTGCAATGGTCCTGGTCCGTGAGTCTCAGGTGTAGGGGTTGCGTTCTAGATGTATCAGTTGGGTTGGACATCTGCATTCTATTGTTCCTTACATTTTGACCAGTTGTAGATCTCTGTAATGGTCTTTGTATGCTGGAAAAACAAACAGCTAAACAACAACAACAACAAAGATCCTTTGGTGAGATATAAAGATAAAGATACACTTACTCCTTTATAATTCATGATATCTCTTTTACATTTTGGCTATTACCACAACATTTTTGTAAATATTCCCCTAAATACCTTTTATTTACACAGCCAACAGAATGATATCACCTAATGGAATTTCTCTCATAGATGTACACTTGTACAACTTTACTTATTAATGCTAAAGCAATGGAAACAGGCTAGAGCCATCTCTTCCATCCTAGTGTTAACACATCAAAGATTTGTTCTTTGCTCATGGTTAAAGCCTGTATATATTTGTGCTTGTTATCAAAGGTTTTGTCTTTCAAAATTTCATCTTAATTGTGAAATACAAAGATGGTAGAAACATGTTTTGACTATGGTAACGCCATATAAATGACTAGAATCAGATAGATCATCCAAGTAAAGTCCCAAGGGCTGAAATCAGCAGGGTGTGGTGGCACACACCTTTGATCCCTGCACTTAGGAGGCAGAGGCAGGTGGATCGCTCTGAGTTTGAGGCCAGCCTGGTCTACAGAGTGAGTTCAGGACAGCCAAGGCTACACAAAGAAACCCTGTCTCGAAAAACAAGCAAATAAACAAACAAAGAAACAAAGAACTGAAATCAAAATAAGCAGTGCAGCAGTGTGATGTCCTGTGCTGTTGGGGATCAGCTACTGAGACCAAGAGCAGATCAGTCCTTGCCAGACAATGGCCTAGTGCTTTAGCAACATAAAAGTGACTAAAACGCTTTGCTATGGTTTCACCTTAGATGGAGGACTAGGTGAGAAGACGACTCTCCCCTTCAGACCTTTCTTCCTCAGGGGATGCTGAAACCTGGTCAGTCATTCTCTCCCAGTGGGAAGTAACAAAGTTAGCTAGAATTGGGGACATGTCCAGAAAAGAAATATCATTACAAGGCATTTTCAAGGTGATATTTCTATGTAACCATGCAGCATACCTGATAAGAGCTGCACAGTGGTTTGTGGGCTGCACACTGGGTTTGAGGCCCAGTGGACAATATTCAGAAACACACTCTCACAGGGATGGAGTGGTGGTTAGGATTCTGCCAAATCTTTCACTATTGGATACTTAGATTTTTTTACATTGATGATTATGAACTCTACTATTATTATTTTGTTTTTCTTTTTTCTACAGTTAAAAAATGGTCAGTATAGAGCTGGGCACGGTGGCATGCACCTATAATTCCAGCACTCAGGGAGGCAGAGGTAGGCAGATCTCTGTGAGTTCAAGGCCAGCCAGGTCTACAAAGTGAGTCTAGGACAACCAAGGCAGCACGGGGAAATGTTGTTGCAAAATACGTTTCATTCAGACAGTATTAGAGGCATGACATTTTTCTTTTCTCGTATTTGTCCTCCTGTCCAGCGTTCTGGTTCCATACCTACTCGTTCTGCTTATGCGTCATATGTATTCCATTCCTTTCTATCTCTTGCTTTCTCCCCACCACATCCCCTAACGTCAGTTTCCTTTCTGCTTGTAGAACCTACACATACAAAGTGATAACAATAAGATAAGATAATAACACAGAGTCAGTATCCATGAAACATGCAGTATCTGAGAAAACATGCGGTCATTGTTTATCTGAATGTGGCTTATTTCACTTAGCCTGATGGCTTCCAGTTCTATCAGCTTTCCTGAAGGTATATTTTCTTTATGATCATCAATTTTCCATAGCATATCTGTACTTCTTCCATTGCTGTTTTAATTCAATCTTCTTGTTTAACCATTTTTAGCACGATTAAAACTATTTTAATTCTTCACTATGTTTTATTAACAAGAGTGGTAGCATCCACCTGAATATAGTTGTTCATTCTATAGAGAATTCAGAACAAGATTGTAAGTAACACTCTATGAAATCCAGCAAATGTGGGCTTTTGTGGCAATTTGATTTCAATATGTTAAGCAACATTGGGTCAAGGTAAGGATATAGAGCTTTAGTATTAGTATGGTAATGTAGCTTGCTTAAGGGTATGATAAACTTTGTATACTTCCCTCCTGAGTACTTCATACCCATCTTCATTTCAATCCATCTTTGCACAACAATTTCTGCATTCCCACATATGAGAGCTGAGAAATTAAAAGGTCATTAAGTAGTATAATGATTCATTTCATAAATATTTATCACATAATTATTTTGGCCACAGACAATGCTCAGAACCAAAAATAGACATGATGACCCAGGAATATATAGATATTAATACTTTGGATTTCATAACTTAAAGGTGGAATTATATACAAATAACCAGCATATTTTTGTGAAAGCACTCTAAAACTCCTTGAACTAAATCCATTTGTCAGAGCAGTGTCAGTTTTGAATGGCACTGTTATCTGAAATAAGCTGAAATCTAGAAGCAGCCTTTCAAGATAGCACTGAACTATTTGAACATCCAGCTGAGAGCATCTTAAGATTGTTCATTATCACCAGCATTTCCATCAAACTCTTAAAATACAACAAAATTGCAAAAACAAATAGGGAAACCCAGAAAACTAAATATGTGTGTCTAGTGGCCTGTTACAGAAGCTTGATAAAATATTTTACTCTTTTAAATAATGCAAATCTAGACAGCTCTGAATACCTACCATAAGGCCTCATCTTTATTTTCCTACAGAAATTACCATAGGCAAAACTTTCCCTACTCTCTCATGTTCCTACCAGGGAGAATACACATGTGGCTGAGACATTAAGATTAGTTTCTCCTTCAGTTGACTCTTCATATACCTTTTTGAATTAACTATATTTTAAGAAGGGACAGGAAAGGGGGCACTGAAAGGTAATCTTCAGTTTTAAAGTAAAATGTTTACCACTCTTCCAAGTATTTTTTCTTACACTAACAATCTTATTGAAGGATGTTTTGCATATTACTATATGGCCTCTTGCAATTTAACAAAAGACCTTGAGATCCTGTGTGTATCTGATTTGAATTTCTATTCTTGTTGAATTGCTTTTAATTTTTATTTAATTTATTCAGATGGCATCTTAATTGTTATTCCCTCACTTGTATCTTCCTATCCCTCTCTCCTGTCCCTCCCTCTTTCACCCTATTTCCCTCCCCTAGGTCTATGACAGAAGGAGATCTCCTCCCCCACCATATGGTCACAGCCTATCAAGTCTCATCTAGGTAGCCTGCTTATCGTTTCTCTGAGTACCACTAGGCCTCCCCAAAAGGGGAAGTAGTCAAATACAGGGCACCAGAGTTCATGTCAGAGTCAGTCCCCGCTCTCCACACAGCTGTGGAGAATGTCCTGTCCATTGGCTAGATCTGAGTAGTGGTTCAATGTTTACTGCATTGTCCTTTGTTGGTGCACTAGTTTTAGCAGACCCCCGTGGGCCCAGAGCCGCCTGTCATGATGTTCTTCTTGTAGGTTTCTAGGACCATCTGGATCTTTCTATTTCCCTATTCTCCTATACTTCTCTGATCTAGAGTCCCAATAAGAAGTCCCCGCATCTATCCCAATCTCCATGTAAGTAAAGATTTTAATGAGACATCTCTTTTGGGCTAGTGTACAATTATGGGTATTTACCATGTGAGTCTTTCTAGGTCTGGGTTAACTCCCTCAATACAATCATTTCTAGTTCCATCCATTTGCCCACAAATTTCAGGATTTCCTTGTTTTTAATAGCTGAGTTGTATTCCATAGTGTAAATGTACCACAGTTTCTTTATCCGTTCTTTGACTGAGGGACATTTAGGTTGTTTCAGGTTTGGGCTATTATGAATAAGGCTGCTATTAACATGGTTGAGCATATGATCTTGTTATGTGGTGGAACATAGTCTGGGTATATTCTAAGGAATGGAATAACTGGGTCTTGAGGAAGCTTTATTCCCAGTTTTCTGAGAAAACGCTAGATTGATTTTCAAAGTCGTTGTACAAGTTTGCACTCCCACCAGCAATGAGGGAATATACCCCTTTCTCCACATCCTCACCAGCATGTACTGTCACTTGAGTTTTTGATCTTAGCCATTCTGATGGGTGTAAGATGGAATCTCAGAGTCGTTTTGACTTGCATTTCTCTGATGACTAAGGACGCTGAACATTTAAGTGTTTCTCAGCTATTCTTTCTTCCTCTGTTGAGAATTCTCTGTTTATGAAATTCTATTCTTTAAATATACTTTTATCATTTCAAAGCCAAGTTAAGAATATGTCATACACCAAATTTTAGTATATTAGAGACAAGAAATATTACTGTTGATCATGGTAGTAGTGGTGATACTGGTTTGTGTTTGTTTAAGTCAGAGGACAGTTGAAGATCTTATCCATCTACCACGTGGGTCCTGGAAATTGTACTCAGGTCCTTAGGTTTGGAAGGCAGTAATTTGTCATACTGAGTCATCTCCCCAGCATTAATACTTAGCATTTTAGTTTCTGAATTAGCTCGTGTGTGTGTGCGTGTGCATATGTGTGTGTGTGTGTGTGTGTGTATGTATGTGTGTTTGCTTTAGTGAAGAAATAGGGACTCTGACTAATAAGTTCTTTTTAAAATATACATAAATATTATGAATAGAACTATCAATTTGAAAAATATTTTCATTAAAATTCTAATATTACTTGTACTTTGACCGTTGTGAACCTCCCCCCTTCCACACGGATACAAACATACACACACATTAGATATAATTTTAAAAAGCTTTATGAATAAGTGTTTTTGGATACTGTGTCTCCATACAACATAAATCTAAAATCTTGGAACTAATGCTATTATACACAAAGTTTAAGTTAAAATCATTACAGTACTCAATAGCTTAATTTTTTCTTTTACAAATTCACACAAAACTTATATTAGATACATTTTATTTTATAAAATAACTAAATTTTAATAGAAAAACTATATTAAGCGTGTGTATCTAACTCACTATTATTTTCAGGGTTTGAGTATCTAAATAGCTTTCTTTGTGTCAGAGTGAATGCTAGGGAACTGTACCTATTATGCAATGGTGTGTATGAGATTGCAATTAAAGTATCATGCTCATGTGTCCGTTTAGTTGCCCTTTGAATTAAGCTAGGACATTTATTCATCTGCATTTTCTCTAGGAGGAATGCTTAACTCAATATCTACCTGTATTTGAATATATGGCAATCAATGGTTGACATTTACTCACATCAGAATGCACAAGGATAGAAAACTATGAAAATGTGCAGATTTTGTTTAACTCACATGATGTTAGCTTTGGATAGCAAGAACTCCAAATGCCTTGGTACAAAGCCATACAATGCATTCATTGTGATTCAGTGTTAATACCTGACAAATGTGAGTAAAGAAGTCCCATGCTGAGCACAAGATACAGTGACTGGAAGAGCTGATGGGATGATATGATAGTGTACATAAGTGACCCTCAAGATTCCACCAGAGAACTCCTACAGCTGATAAACACCTTCAGCAAATTGGCTGGATACAAAATTAACTCAAAAAAGTCTGTAGCCTTCCTATACACAAATGACAAGCTTGCAGAGGAAGAAATTAGGAAAACCACACCCTTCACATTAGCCACAAGCAATATAAAATATCTAGGAGTTACCCTAACTAAGCAAGTGAAGGACTTGTATGAAAAAAATTTCAAAACTCTGAAGAAAGAGATTGAAGATGACCTGAGAAGATGGCGTGATCTTCCTTGCTCATGGATCGGGAGAATTAACATAGTAAAAATGGCCATCCTACCAAAAGCAATCTACAGATTCAATGCAATCCCTATCAAAATACCTACACAATTTTTTAAAGACATTGAAAGTTCAATTCTGAACTTCATATGGAAAAACAAAAAACCCAGAATAGCTAAAACAATCTTGTACAATAAAAGATGCTCCGGAGGAATCTCCATACCTGATCTCAAACTGTACTATAAAGCAATAGTACTTAAAACAGCATGGTACTGGCACAGCAACAGGCTGGTTGATCAGTGGAATCGAATCGAAGACCCAGATATGAATCCACACACATATGGTCACTTGATTTTTGACAAAGAAGCCAAATCCATTCAATGGAAAAAGGATAGCATCTTCAACAAATGGTGTTGGTCTAACTGGAGGTCTATGTGTAAAAAAATGAAACTGGACCCATATTTGTCACCTTGCACAAAACTCAAATCCAAGTGGATTAAAGACCTCAACATAAAACCAGAGACACTAAGCCACTTAGAAGAAAAAGTGGGAAAGAGCCTGGAACATATTGGTACAGGAGACAACTTCCTGAACAGAACACCAACGGCCCAGGCCTTAATGTCAACCATTAATAAATGGGACCTCATGAGGCTGAGAAGCTTCTGTAAGGCAGGAGACACTGTCAAGAGAACAAAGCGACAGCCTACAGACTGGGAAAAAATCTTCACCAACCCTACATCTGACAAAGGTCTAATATCCAAAATATATAAAGAACTCAAGAAATTAAACACCACCAAACCGAATAACCCAATTGAGAAATGGGGCTTGGAACTAAACAGAGAATTCTCAACAGAGGAGTATCAAATGGCTGAGAAACACTTAAAGAAATGCTCAACCTCCTTAGTCATCAGGGAAATGCAAATCAAAACAACTCTGAGATTCCATCTTACACCCATCAGAATGGCTAAGATCAAAAATTCAAGCGACACCACATGCTGGCGAGGATGTGGGGAGAGAGGAACACTCCTTCATTGCTGGTGGGAATGCAAACTAGTACAGCCACTTTGGAAGTCTATCTGGTGCTATCTCAGAAAAATGGGAATAGGGCTTCCTCAAGACCCAGCTATTCCACTCCTTGGAATATACCCAGAAGATGCTCTAGCACACAACAAGAAACTTTGCTCAACCATGTTCATAGCAGCCTTATTCATAATAGCCAGAACATGGAAACAGCCTAAGTGTCCCTCAGTAGAAGAGTGGATAAAGAAACTGTGGTACATATACACTATGGAATACTACTCAGCTATTAAAAACAAGGAATTCCCGAAATTTGTGGATAAATGGATTGAGCTAGAAATGATCATAATGAGTGAGTTAACCCAGAAGCAGAAAGAATCAAATGGTATATACTCACTTATATCTGCATACTAGCCCAAGGGGCATGTCCCACGAAAGCCTTCACTTACCAGGAAACTGGGACAGAGGGGAAGGCATCCTATTGGGACTCTAAATGAGAGACGCATGGGAGAACAGCAAAATAAAAGGATCCAGAGGGTCCTAGAAATCTACAAGTAGAACAATATGATAGGCAGATTTGGGCCCAGGGGTCCCGCTCAAACTAAGGCACCAGCCAAGGACAATACAGGAGGTAAACTTTAAACCCCTTCCCAGATCTAGCCAATGGTCAGAATATTCTCCACAGTTGAGTGGAGAGTGTGATACGACTTTCTCACGTACTCTGGTGCCTCACATTTGACCATGTCCCCTGGAGGGGGAGACCTGGTGGCACTCAGAGGATGGACAGCAAGTAGCCAAGAAGAGACTTGATACCCTATGAGAATATATAGGGGGACGTAATCCCCCTCAGGAACAGTCATAGGGGAGGGGAATAATGGGAAAATGGGGGGGGGGGAGGAATGGGAGGATACAAGGGATGGGATAAACATTGAGATGTAACAAGAATAAATTAATAAAAAAAAAATTAAAAAAAAAAGTGAAAAAAAAAATAAATAAAAATAAAAAAAAAAAAAAAAAAAAAAAAAAAGAGCTGATGGGAGGCTGGGCAAGTCCCTGGTAGATGTGCTATTTAAAGGAACAGCTGCTGTAGAGCATGCACCAAGTCTACCTCATGTGAATGCAGCTCTGTGATTTCCAGGATCTGTGATTTCTTTCTACAAGAACTCTGAAAAATGAAATTTGAGTGTTCGAAAAAAAAATGCGAGTTTCCTAAATGGAAAGTCAATACTTTCAAGGTATTTTATCTTTATCCTTTAAATGTTACTAGTCAAGCTGCTATTACTCTACTCCCCTCTCAAAATGGCATCTGCAGTAGAGTGATTTAATTGCAGTTTTGGATTCTGTGCTAATCAGTTCTAGGTTAAGTTATCTAGATCATTTTATTTTATACCAATCTGACAGACACAACAGTGTCTGCATTACAAAAATATTTGCCATTTAAATCTACATCAATCTACATATACATTCATATTCATATATAATATATGAAGACACTGGCATATATCTGTATATTTATTTATTACTAAAATGCCAATTTCAATACATTGTATTCTTTTTCCATTGAGCAATATTTATTTATTTACTTGTTTTAAAATATTTATTTATTCACTTTATGTCTTGGTTAGCACCATCCTTCCTCCCCTCCCAAGCCCACCAGCCCCCCTTTCACCCCATCCTTCCGTGTTCCTCAGAAAGGGGGAACCCCCTTCCCATCCACTCCACCTCATCAAGTTATACCAGAACTAAGCACACCCTCTTTCCCGCTGGCCTGGCACGGCAGTCCTGCCAGGGCGAAGTGATCAAAAAACTGGCAACAGAGTCCATGTAAAAGACAGTCCCTTCTCCCCTTACTAGAGGACCCAGATGAAGCCTAAGCTGCCTATGGGCTACATCTTTGTAGGGGGCCTAGGTCCAGTCTGAGTAAGACTTTCTGGACCCTTGTAGTTGGCTCTGTTGGTCTTCTTGTAGAGATCATGTCACTGCCAGGTCCTTTTCTCCTTCTGCCTACTTTTCTACAAGACTCCATACACATCACCCAATGTTTGGCTGTGACTCTCAGCATCTGTTTTGAAGTGCTGCTGAGAGTAATCTCTCAGAGGACAATTCTGCTAGGCTCCTGTCTGCAAGCATAACAGAGTATTTTTAATAGTGTCAGGGGTTGGTTCTCTCCCATGGCATGGGTCTTGGGTCGGATTGGACATTCCCTCAATCTCTGCTCTATTTTCATCCCCAAACATCTTGTAGGTAGGGTACATTTTGGGTCAAAGTTTTTGTGGGTAGATTAGTGTTCTCCCTTTCTCTACTAGGAGACTTGTCAAGTTAGATGGTATCCTTTTCAGTCTCTATGGCCCCTAATACTTGGAGTCTCTGCTAGAGTCTCCCTCATATCCTCCCAGGAGCACACCCTGTAGTAGGTCTCCAGCTTGTCATAGAGATGCCCCTGCCACAGTTTATCTTTTCTTTACAGGCTTTCTGTACCCCTGCCCCCACCCTCCCCAGGTCTGATTTCCACCCTCATATCTCTCTGTGCTCTCTCTTCTACCTTGTTCCCTGTGTTCAAGCACTACTGTGTCTATCCTATTTCCTCATCTGAGTGAGACTTAAGCATCCTTCCTTGGATCCTTCTTGTTATTTATCTTCTTTGGTTCTGTGTATTATATATAGTATGTTTATCCTGTACTATATTGCTAAAATCCACTTCTAAGTGAGTACATACCATGTATGTCTTTCTAGATCTGGATTACCTCACTCAGAATGATCTTTTCTAGTTCCATCCATTTGCCTACACATTTCATGATTTCCTTGGTTTTAATAGCTGAGTAGTGTTCCATTGTGTAAATGAACCACAGTTTCTTATCTATTCTTCAGTTGAGGGACATCTAAGTTTTTCCTTTATTTACTTATGTACTTGAATTTTTTTTATTTGTTTGTTTTGTTTTGTTGAGATAGTCTCACTATATAGCCTTGGCTGGCCTGACACTTGCTATGTAAACTAGGTGCCCTCAAATTTACAGCAATCTTCTGCCTCTGCCTCTGGGCTTATAGGATTAGAGGTGTATGCTATGATCACATCTTTCTTATATGTTATTAAAATATGTAAATGAATACCACAAGGCAACAGATTTAGACTTAATTTTCCAACTTTACAGAAAAGAATTATAGTAAGACTTTCTTTGCTTTCTTACGTATATTTTAAACTACTTTCAAACTATTCTGTTGGAAGTTAGAATTAGAAGGAACCTCAAAAGTTTAATGATTTCTCATTTTTTGGATTTGTACGGTATAGAAAAGTAAAGCAAGTGTGTAGTGTGAGTGAAATAAACAAGAGGACTGAATTGACAGAGCACACAGGCAAGAAGCCGTACTTAATATTTCTAGCTGAGATATCAAGATATTAAAAAAGCATGGGAGAAAATGTGACATACATACAGCAAGGTAAAACAAACATATGGCTACTTCATACAAATATCCTTGAGTGAGTCTTGCTGGATGCCTAGCTAAAAAACTTCATTCATTCTCATTAGGCATTTCTTATTATTTTGCTATAATAATAAAAAAAAAAGAACTAGAAACATACCTCTAAAATTTTAACTAAAGGGGAAAATTTTTGGATAGGTACCATTTGTTGTGAACATTTGCGGAATTTCAAAGACTCGTGGTGGTGGGACAGAGCTGCTATCTTGAAACTCAATAACAATTAAACTTGAAAATCTGTCATTCATCTCTACTTTGCAAGTACTTTGGGAATTCAAAGGTTTCTCCTTGACAGTAAAAGAGGGATTTAGTGGGCAGGGCATATAAAAAACCATCAAGATGAGAGCTGTGCTTCTGGTTGTCAGTAGAGCTGACAGGGTTCCGACAGGTTACATCTGAGAATCACGGTGCTTTCTATCTGATCCTGAAGTTGCTTCAAGGCCATGACTAGTTGATAGTGTTTCCTGTGCAGATTTCCTCTGTACACCAAGTTCCATACTTTATATTAAAAAGAAATCAAGTTTCATTTCAAATCTTCTACAAACATCATATTTTGTTATATTAAACCTGGGGTTATTTTCTTTTCAAAGACAACCAAGAAACTAAAGTACATGTTTTAAGTGCTCATCCAAAAATTGAAGTTAGAGTGGGGCACAGAATGAAGTGACCACCAGCCCCAACTTAGTGGCAACTGTCCCTTCCTAGGGGGCATCACTCCAGAATTCGTGTCAGATACAATGGTTCTGCTAAAATTCTGCTACACATGATGGCAATTTCTGTTACCCCACTGATGGGCAGAGTTGATTTGCCTGGTCTGGCTGGCCAGTCAGATGTCTTCTTCCTCACCCACTGTTCCAGCCACAATCTCCCATATCTTTCCTCTTGCTGAAGAGGCCTACCTTCCACAGCAGAGGAGGACCTGACTTCAGTAAGGGTGCTCTCCTGCTAGAACCTTCCAATGAGATCTCAAGATACTTGAATTCGTTGCTGACTAAGGAAAAGCAAGTCAAAACCACAATGGGACATCAACTCTTCCCCTACTAAAATAGCTTATAAAACAAAACAAAATTGGCAAGTGAATGTGTGTGTGTGTGTGAGGGGGGGGAGGGAGGGAGGGAGGGAGAGAGGGAGAGAGAGAGAGAGAGAGAGAGAGAGAGAGAGAGAGAGAGAGAGAGAGAGAGAGAAATTAACAATGACTCTAAACATTCCAAATTCACCTGCAACTGTCCATGTGTATTTGCTACTTTTCTGTTGAGTGATAAATCACCATGACATAAAGTAACTTATGGAAGAATGAGCTTGGCTTATTATTTCAGAGAGAAAATCCACAAAGATGGGAAAGGCACAGCAACTGGAGGCTGCAGAAGGAAGCTGAGAGATCACATCTTCAACCTCATGCAGAAAGCAGAAAGAATGAGGTAGGGGTTGGGTAAGGCCATAATTTTTTTTTTCCCAGACAGGGTTTCTCTGTGTAGCCTTCGCTGTCTTGGACACCCTTTGTAGACCAGGCTGGTGATGACCTCACAGAGATCTGCCTGCCTCTGCCTCCTCAGTGCTGGGATTACAGGAGTGCTCCACTGCTCACTCCTAATGCCTTACTTCCTCCAATAGGCTCCACCTTCTAAAGTGTTCAGATCCTTCTTTCCCACACAGTGCCACCAGCTGGGGACAAAGTGCTCCAATACTTGAGCCTATAGGGAGGGAGGCGGTGATTTCACATTCAAACCATCACACCTTGTGATCCTTTTAAATCTGTAATACAATACTAAGATATTGCTTATTGGCCAGGCATGGTGGAGCATGGCTGTAATCTCAGCACTCAGGGAAGCAGAGGAAGGTAGATCTTTGTGAGTTAGAAGCCATCCTGGTCTACAAAGGGAATCAGGACAGCCAGTACTACACAGAGAAATCTTGTCTTGAAAAACCAACCAACAAAACAAAACAAATGAAACGAAAAAGGTACTCCTTATTTTTATTAAGAATAACTTCCAAGATTTCAGGAACTTAACACAGCAAAAACTCCCCTGCCCCTTCATTTCATACTGCTAATACTTGTGACATTATTTCTGGCTGCAGGTAAGTTTCTTTCCCATTACATAAGTTCAGATATTTATTGACTTACTACTTACCACTTCCAGCTGGTTAATGAAAGAAGAAAATATACATTAAAGGCACACTAACTTAAAAAGTGTATATTTTACATTAGTCTCTCTTTTTGTGTATATGTGTGCCACATGTGCAGATGTGTGCAGACATGCAGAGACTAAAAGATGGTGTTAGACCCCTACAAACAGTAGCTAAAGTTGGTTGTGAGCCCCTTGATGTGGATGCTGGGAAGTGAACTCACGTCCTCTAGAAGATTCTTACCCATCGAGCAATCTCGCCAACCTCTAATTTTTTGAAAACCTTGAGGCTAACTTTAACTACCACATATAAATTGAAAGAGTCATGTAGTTGTACATGAGTACCAGAGAGGCTGGAGAACCATCTCTCAGTAATGATACCACTGTGTACTCTTTATAGTCAGTAGAATGGTCTATGGTAGGCATGCTTCTTGTTTTGAATAGTGAGTTTATTAATCATGTAGCAAGAGAAGGGAGAGAATAAATAGCAATCATCAGACAGACAGTGGCAACAAAGAGATGGCAAAATATCATTAAGTCATTAAGAGATGACTGGAGCCTGATTGAGAATGCAAAGATGACATCATCAATCTGGGGGCTTAAAAGCATGCAGTGAAAACTACCTGGGAAGCTGGGGCAGTCAGCTGCAGTTCCAGATTGAGCTTTCTCTCCACCTGATGAGCTTCTCATGGCTGAACTTCCAGCTTTTTGCTCCCACTGCAGACATTTTATATCATGGGAGAAACAAACAGTACATCCGTTGGAAATAGTTTGTCCTTTAGCTGTTCTTAAGGACACAATGTTTTAACTTTTGTTCCCTTCGCTCCTGGACAAGGGATCTTGGAGGACATTTTAAGACAAATGTGTTTGGATCTCAAATTGGGAAAAGTCTCCCCTTCCCATAGCCAAAGGTCAGGGACATAAAAAAAGCATACCTCAATTTACCAATACAATGTATACTGCACTCTGGAGGGAGAACATGCATTTTGGTAAGTTGCTTTTCACTTGTAGTCCAGACAGTATTATTAGCATTTCACAAATGAGAAAACCAAGGCACAGGGATGACAAGGTGTTTCGACAGAAGAAGGTGCTCAGTGTCTAAGCCTCATGACCTGAATTCTATCTCTGGAGCTCATGGGTCTTTCTGGTCAATCTCTAGTGACAGAAGAGAATAATATCCAGTCATATAAATCACCAAACATATTCAGATATACACACATAATGTAGATACTTTGGTCGTACTTTTAACTTTTGTCCAAGTATTATTTAAGAAGTATATTTTTCACAAATTTGTTTCACTTCTCATTGGTCATAGCTCTTATGAACAGTTTTTCCTGAGTTAAATACTTGTATCACAACATAATCTTTTTAAGGAAAAATAGACGAGAGGGTTCTCCAAAGACTTTTTGGCTTTATTAGAATAAAACCTCTCAGAGCAGAATTAGCCATTAAGTATGTTAAGGCATAATTCATTAGCACTGGGTACATTCACATCACTATGTACCTATCACCATTAGCTAGGTCAAAGACATGCTATTAATCCACAAAGGCATGTAATCATTAAACATCCATTCCCCCTTTGACACTCCCTTAGCCTTGGTTGAGCACAATCTGCTTTCTGTCCTTATGATTGTATATATCCTTCATGTTTCACATAAATGACCTATTTATACCTGAAATTTTATTTGACATAATATTTTTGAGATTCATGCAAGTTAAAGCAATTCCAAGTACTTCATTGCTTTATATGGCTGAGTACTTTTCCATTGTTTGACTCTATCATATACTGTTTAATCTTTCATTAGTGGATAGAGATGTCAATTATTCCAACTTTTTGACAACTGTATATAATACTGTTATAAGGATTTATGTACATGTATTTTAAAATGAGTTTTGGGCTGGGGCTCTGGCTCGGTGGGGAAAGGCACTTGGCACACTAAAATGTGTACCTGAGTTTGAATGCCTAGTACTCATGTACAATCAGGCACAGTAGTATGTCTGTTTAATCTCATGCTTCTGTAGTAATATGGGAGAAATAAGAGAATTCCCAGACCACAGGTCACCTAGCCTGGTGTGTGTAGAGGCAAAACAGCAAGCAACTTGTCATGAAGTAGTTGGAAGTAGCAGAACAATACTCAAGGTTGTCCTCTGACCTCCACATGTGGGTCATGGAATGTCAGGATCCACACTTACACATTCAAGTAGACACACATGACATGTGCTGCACGTGTACGCCCACCCCAGGCCCACACACTTTTTAATTCTTAGAGGTGCATACATAGAGTTATGGGTTGTATGAGACTTCATAGTTAAAATTTTAAGGAACCAACCAACGGAGTGACTAGAATTTACAGGCTGGTAAGGTACTGAGAGAAAGGAGATCTAAGAAAACAGCACTTTTGCAATCTGAGAGGCACATAGGGAGGCCCATGCTTATAATTTGGGAGTCTGAGGCAGGAGGGTTGTAATGAGTTGGCGCTCATTTGAACTACATAGGAAATACTGCTAGGGCAATATAGCAAGGTAAGAAGTGGTGGAGGGAGACAAGCTGGAAATGAAAAGGAGCCATTGGTCATTGCCATGAGCTGAGAACTGCTCAGCACAGGCACCAGAGGCAACTGCCTAAGCAGTGGCATCTCCATCTCAAAAGGTTGTGCAAGCGCTTCCTCGTTCTACCACCTAGAATTGAAAATTCCACAATTCACTGAGTGTTAGCATGTACACAGATATGTACACTGTGGATCTTAACCCCATATAGGGGTCACTGAACTAAATTTAGGAGTTGTAGAAAATTTGGCAACAATATGTGCTTCTGAAAGCACAACAATCAAGAAATAAATTCAAACCCAAATGCATGATGAATTCACAGTGTTTTTTGCAAGCTCTTGTGTCTATTATATCAGCCACTATCATGGCCACCTTGATCCTGTACATATAATGCAGAGTGCCACTATGCATGCTCACACACCCTGCACTGCCAAGGGATGCTTCCTTAAACACCTCAGGTCAGATTTGAGGGTATTGTAGGCTATATGTTTTCTCTTACTATATTCACTTGCAAGCAATCACCTTTACATATTGTACCCTTTTATAAAGCATATTTACGCTAAATGATATGAAATTACATGAAGTATATTACTGCATCATATCAGTGTTTACATGAGGAAACCAAAACTTGAATATCAAAATAAAATCCAAGAATGATTAGGGTGGCATATTTTTAATATATTAACATGCTGGTTTCTTCTACTTAGAAGCACAAGTGGAATTATTAAAGGCAAATCAAACTTTTTATTGTTTGACTTACATGGAAGAGTAGAAACATCAAGCCTCTTGGAAAGAAATCTTGAGTGAGGGCATTAAAAGCTTGTCTAGACGTCAAGTGCTGTCACTTAGCTGAGTAGCAGGACATAAAAAAACTGTTAGGAGATTGAATTATACATAACATGCTCTATCTTCTGGTGTTCGGTGTGGAGCTTCTATTCATCATTTACAGCTGCCTTCATTATAACATCTCATTCATTATTTCTCCCACCATACATACTGACGCAATCGTCCTATCAAAATGGTTGTTTTCATTTAAAATGTGTACATATTTACAGCAATCTTCTACGACTTCTTACCTCAGTCTGGATAAACTGAGAAGCAATAGTGAAAGAATGTGCCATGCATGGTACCCCACGGCAGCGCCGCTGTAACTCTAGAGAACTTTCCAACATCGAATAACCTGAGTAAGCAAAACAATGTCATTTATAATTGGCAGGAACAAAATGGAAGTTCATATTATTTACTTAACCATAGAATTTACTGTCTAAATTGGGACAATTTTGAGAGCACTGAGAACTGTTCAGGGACAACTGGCATCCAGGGTTACCTTGGAAAAACATGGGCTGAAAGTCAACCTTGTCAGGGTAGAGAATGAACGACTAATGTGATTTTATACATGCAATGTATGAACACTTGTCAGCTGTTGCTTTTGTTAGTCATAAATTCTTTTATATAGTGCTAGGAAGTCTTAGTTCAGATTTATTACCTTGGAAGTAAATGAAGAAAGATGCATTGTGTAAAGTTTAGAAACTAAAATAAAGTTTTTAATGCTAAAAACTTTAGGAGTTTTGGAATCAGCTAACGTTGATTCACTGGTGGGTAATTGGATAAAGAAAACTGATGCAGATGAAGAACAGGGGCTAATTCAGCCACAGAACTCATGATAGCCTTTCACTTGTTGCAATATAGGTGGAATTATATGACAGAATGCAAGCCAGGCTCATAAATTCAAATGGTGAATGTTTACATCATATGTAGATCCAGAAAAATACTTATTTCTTACAAGTAAAACATACAATAGTAGTCAGGAGAAGATAAGTTATGGGGGCAGGTGATGGACAACAGATATCAAAAGTATAGCTAGGTAGGACTATATATTTTAGAATTCTATAGTTTAAGAGGGTGACAGCAGTTTAACATATATATGTATACATATATACATATATATTATAAAAAATGAGAAGGAACGAGTTCAACATTTCCCAACACAAAGCCATGAGAAATGTTAAGAGATTCCATATAATTGGTGTGAGCTTTCATAAAATGATTAACAACCGATCAACAACAGTGAATGTATGTCTTAAAACACATAGAGATGCTTATGTTTTTGAGAACAAAATTCAATAAACCATTTTAGTAGTGGTAGCTTATAAAAGAACTTTTGAGAATTTCTTAGTTTAGTACAATGTATTTTTATTATAATCACTCCCCTCTAAAACTCCTCTCACGGTCCTCCACATCTAGCTCTCAAATTCATGTCACTCTATTTGTAGAACTTGTCAGAAGAGATTTAGGATAGGTGTTGGACTCCTTGAGTATATATTCACTCCTATTTTCTTTGGGAAATTTAATGAAAAAAAAAAAAGCTAGAACACATTTATCAATTAATCATGACTTGCATAAAAAAAAAAAAAAAAAAAAAAAACAACCTAAAAATGTGCACAGGAAAAATCCCAAATGATTCATTACTTTTAATCACATAATAATAATAATCTGAGTGTGGAAATTATAAAGCTCTGTTTCTTTGGACTTTAGGACTGCACATTTTTTCTTAACTATGCCATTTAATGCCTAACAATGTCTTGAAGTGAAAGACAGTGTTCTCATTTTTCTTTTTCCAAAATTTATGCTGATACTTGTGAGAAACTGGTAATTTCTGCCTTTCCTTTTTTAGAATGGCTTGTTTTTCACAACTAACAGAGGCTGATACTCCTCCATGTATATACTTGCTAGTTTCCACCATTCCGAGGCCATGGTCAGTGAGAGCACTCTTCAGTAACTAGGAAGCCTTCAAAGAACCATGTAGTGCTGCCAGTTGGAAACAAGGCCAGGGGGCCCTGAATGCCCTGTGACTGGCTATTAGCCAGGGGCTTAGGGAGTGTGTGCACAGATACTCCAGATTTCTCTACTTCATGAGATTGTTGTAGTATTGTTTTTGTTTGTTTGTTTTGTTTTGTTAAGCTGGACCCCAGGAAAGCCCACTGAGAGTAAAATAACCTGCCTGGTAATTTATCCTTCAATTGCCTTCTTCTCTTTCCCTGTCTCACTTCCAATATAAAGGACGGGTACTCGAATCCTTACCACAGGATCCGCTTGTGGTAGGATAAAGAGTCAGAAAACTTTCCTCACAGCGGCAGCTGAGGAGATTTTCAGGTGGACAGTGATCTTTGATAAGGCTGCAGCATAAATACAAGTAAGTGGGTTTAGCACTATGTGTGGTTATTAACTATCTGTACTTTCTCTTGAAAATCAGCCATTACTGCTGTTAATAAACTCTGGTGTCTTTGTCATTCAGTCTGAAACAAATAAGCAAGGGGCTCTCAATACATTTTTTTTGTCACCAATATGAAGACATAAATTTTGTTTTTCACATTTAACATATTTTTCTGCCATCGTTACTTATATTCACAACCCAGCTAATTAGTAATAAAAGCATACTTCTTTTTACTGTGTCTTAAAATGTTAAAAAAACATTGTTAGGTTTTAATTGCTAGGTAAATTAAAAACAAATTTTTATTTCCTTGAGATTAAAAGGCCAAATATCTCCATCATAGTTTTGAAACTTTTTTTTTGCGGTTTATTTTTAGCATAAGATGTCCATTATACCAGTATCAGTGAATTGGAAATTTCTAGTCTCTTTCTTTTTTCACTTTTTTTAGGTGACACAAATACAGACAATAGGTAATATGTGTATTTTATTTCTTCTTGAACAGGATTTTAGAGACATATGTAATACAGATGATGTAGAAGTATTATTTTTAAAAAACAGTAATATATAAGGTATACTGAGGAATAAAAAGTGATTTATATGATTCTTGTGATATCCTTCACCAGTAAGATTGTGCCTAATAATCCTCATTCCTAGTCAAATTTGGATATAGTCTTGGCATTCCTCAGGTGTTAGAAATCGCATCTTCTGTGACTGGTCTGTACTGAGTGAGAGCCAGCACTTACATAATAAATCCAAAGAAAGTAATGTGGGTAAAATGGCTAACATAAGACTACAGAGTGGCCCTACTTTCATAAGCACTGTACTGGCTAGTTTTTTTTTTCCTTTTTTTATTATTAATTTATTCAAATTACATCTCAGTTGTTAGCCCATCCCTTGTATTCTCCCATTCCTCCCTCCCTCCCTCCTGCTTCCCCCCCATTCCCCTCCCCTATGTCTGTGACTGAGGGAGACCTTCTCCCCCTGTATATGCTCATAGGGTATCGAGTCTCTTCTTGATGACCTATTATCCTTCCTCTGAGTGCCACCAGGAGAAAGTACTGGCTAGTTTTACGTTACCTTGACACAAGCTTGAGTCCTCACAGAGGAGGGCGCCTCAACTGAGAAAACTCCTCCCCCAAGATCAGGCTGGTGAGCCTGAATTCCATAAGAAAGCAGGCTAAGCAATCCAGTAAGCAGCCCCTCTCCATGGCCTTGGCATAAGCTTCTGCCCTGTGAGTTCCCGTGATGACTTTCTTCCTGATGAACAGTGATATTAAAATATAAGCAAATGAGCGCTGTCCTCCCGAGTTGCCTTGGTTATGGTGTCTCATCACAGCAAAAGAAACCCTCAGACAAGCACATGGAAACGTGGATAAGCCACTTTCACGGGACAGTGACAAATACTTTATAAACTACTTCAGAAATATTTTATTTTTAGAAATCTGTTAATTTTTAAAGTTTTCAAATTCTAGGCTTTCCCCCCAGTTCAATGCTCCACTCCACTGAATGTGCTGGAATGGTTTAAGATATCTAGAGCAATCCTTGTTTATCTATCATCTGTCCTGTCACAGTTTCAAAACAGTCTAATGCCAAATACCAGATCTGCTCAGCTTTCGCTTACAAATGTCCCGGCATATTTCTGCACACAGCACGGAATACTTTGATTGCACACTATCTGGCACCTGACTTTTGCTATGTTGACTACTACATAATTATTCCAAACACTGTTTTTCTTTACCCCAGCTCCATAATTTTATCCAGTTTTTAAAAAAATTTTTTATAAACCCTCTATTTTGGTCAAAAAAGCATATCATGTTTTCTTACTACATTACATAAGAGTATTCTGGAGTCTGGGTCATAAACCATTATCAACATACTTACCTGCTTTTCCTTTCTTTCAGCCCTCAGCCCATCTTATCTATGTTTTCAATGAAGACAAATGTGTCTTTCACACCTGGGATGAATCACGCGCCCTACACTAAACATGGCTCTCTTCCTCCTTCAACAGTCCTCTGCCTTTCACCACTGCAACAGCAAGCGAAGTCCTGGCATCTCCTGGACAGTGCTTCCAACAGTGAGTCAGGAGGAGGTTTAGGATTCTTTTCAGTTCCTCCTTTCAATCTATCTGATTGATTTTCCTCCCTCTCCTGGCACCAGAGGCAGCAATTCTTTGTTAGAACACCCACCATATAATCACACTGGAGTTCCTCTTATGTTAGCTTAGCTATCTTTTAAGTGATGTTCTCTAGCAGGGAATATAAATAACATTTTCATTCTAGAAGTCTGATGAATATGTGCCTGTCTTTGTACATCTAAGAACATATACCACATGTATGACGTCCGCGTATTGAGGGAATCAAGAGATACCAACAAGTTGCAATCCTTGTTTCAAGCAGGAGAGAATCCGAGGCTCTAAAATACTGCAGTCAGTGTTCAAGATGACAAAGTGGCCAGTCTGAAAGACTCAAGATGGAATTAGTAGTAAGCTGGTTATTATTACTAGGTGAGTTTGGATAAACGACCAATGTCTTCAAAACAAAACTGCCTCACAAAAAACGGGACAGTACTACTACGGACTGTACTATATGCAATGGGTAACATCTAAAGTGGCAACACTTACTAAGTAACAGCACAGATAGGGACTTTTACCAGGGACACACTGTCAGAACAGCTTCGGTGGGTTTGAAATCAGTTTTTCAGTGGCTTCTGCTTTTCCACTAACCCGGATTCCTAGAATCACGACTTAAACTACTAACTTGCTGCATGACCTTGAACAAACTATTCACTGAGTCACTTTCCTTATCTATAAAAGGAAGGACTTGATTAGATAACCTCTAAGGTCTTTTCAAATGCTACTTTAGCAACGTCCCCCCCTCCTCGCCCCCATGGTTCGAGTTCCTGAAACCGCCCGAAGCTAAGCACATCGTGGGTGCCCTGAAGCCTGCGTTCGTTTTTCGCAGTACACCCTCAGCTGTTGCCTCTTTAGTTTGCCTCCCGGGTCCATGTGGGGACCACATATCGCTTTATTTATTTATATCCTGGCTTGCTCCTGAAAGCACATCAGATGCCAAGACACAGTAAGTCCCCGACAGTGTCACACGGTGTGAGAAAGAAATCCTCTGATGACATCTCCCTTAGAAAACCGCTTCCAGAGACGCTAACAAATGCCTTTTGCCGAACTCTCAGCCGGGTCCCAGCTGGGTTTCTGGTCTCCTGCCCAAGCCGTCCACCCCTCCCTGCGGTCACTCAGACGCCCTTCCCCGACTAGCCCAAACTGTCACCACCAAGTCCCAGCTGGACCAGGATCCCGCCCGCCTCCCTCGCTCGCCTCTCATTGGCTGGTGGGGCCGTCACTCCCGCACGGCCCCGCCTCCCCGCCTAGCGCGTTTTGTGGACCCCTCGGTTTCCGCGGCAAGCCGCTGACGTTTGCCTGAGCCGTGTTGCCTGGGCCCCGCGACCTTTCACCCCGCCTCCCCGCGGGAGCGCCCCGGCCGGCTCCGCGCCCCCGCCAGCCCCGCGCGCCCCCGCCGCCCTGCGCGCGCCCGCGGCCCCCGCAGGCGGAGACTCCGGCGCGGAGGCCGGCCCCGCGCGGCGCGTGTGGGAGTCGCGGCCCCTCGCGGCCCCCGCCCGCCGGCCCCCACGCGCGGGAGACACGATGAGCGCGGGCGGGCGGCAGCAGCGCGGAGCAGCGCAGGCGGCACACGCGCCCAGGCAGCGGCGGCGGCGGCAGCAGCGGGAGCGAGCGCCGCGTTAGCCGGGTCCGCCGCTCCGGCCGCCCGCCGCCGCTCCTCCTCCCGCTCATTCACTCGCCCTCCTCCCGGCCGCCCGCGCCTCCTCCGCTCATTCACTCCCGCTCTGCCCGCCGCTTTCTTCTCCTTCTTCACCCTCCGGCTCCCACACCCCCTCCATTCCCGCTCCAAGCCGACACTGCACTGCAGCTGCTCCGCGCCCTGCCCCCTCCCCAGTGAGCACATCAGCCACACTGCTCGCCGCCTCAGACTGCTATTGATCCGATTAAAGAAAACCCTTAGCAACCCCAAACGAAAAAAAAAAAAAAAAAAAAAAAAAAGAGAGGGAAAAAAAAAAAAAAAAAAGAAAGAAAAAGAAAAAAAAAAAAAAAGCCAAAACAAAAGGGAGCCGCTTCTCCCGGTGCAGCGGCAAGAACTGCAAGCATGATGGCGGCAGCTCCCATCCAGCAGAACGGGACCCATACGGGGGTTCCCATAGATCTGGACCCGCCGGACTCGCGGAAAAGGCCGCTTGAAGCGCCCCCTGAAGCCGGCAGCACCAAGAGGACCAACACGGGCGGTGGGTATCGCTTCCGCCTCCCGCCCCGTCCCCGCCGCCCTCCCGCGCCGTGGCCGCCGCCGGCGGCCGTCCCGCGCCCCCTCCCCTGCACCTGCCCCGGCCCCGTCTCATCAAGATGGCGACCCGGGGTTCCGAGCCGACCCGCTCGCCCCAGCCGGTGCTGGCCCCGGCGACAGGGTCCGCTCCCGCGGCCGCCCCCTGCAAGAGGTGATGGCCGCCTGAAGATGCGCGCTGCATTTAACAGTCTGATCAAATAAATAAATAAATGGCACTTGGGTAGCGGCTTGCAGATGCTGGGGGGCACCGGAGACTTTTGCCTCTGTTCATCCCCCTTGCTCTGGGCCACAAGTAGTATTCAAAATTTTGATGAGTGCATGCCCTGAGCGCACTTACATGGTCGGTACAAATATCGCATTGATTTGTCTTCAAGGGTATGCATACGAGAGGGGGGTGTCTGGTACGGTACCTTGTTAGTTAACATCCTGCGCTTCCTCGGAAGATGAGTTATAACGGGACCGCTATCGCTTCTTCATTTGCACTGGAGTCATCTTAACAATGCATCCAATGCATCGAAGCAGAGGTGAATTTATCTCCAGCATATACATTAGAAATGGATGGGGGTCTTGTGAGTGGCACATCGCAAAATTCGGAATGCTCGTTCACAGTAAAGAGCTGGATTTACCGAGAAGTTTCCTATTTAAGACGTGATCAGGTTGACGGAAACTAAAGTTTATGGAGTTGGCTTTATTTTCTGAAACATTTCTTTCTTTCTTTCTTTCTTTTTTTTTTTTTTTTTTTTTTTTTTTTTCACGGCTCATCGATCCCCGTCTCCGTTTTATGGTTCTTTTGGAGAGGGAGTACTGTCTATTTGGTCACTTCGGAGTGTATTTAGGATAAATAACTCCTAAGCTTTTTAGTATTGGCAAGATTCTTCTTAAGGTCTTTTAATTAATGAGCTTAGACGAGATCATAGTAGACTTAGAAGTGCCACGGAAATACAGCAGGATTACTTAGATTCTCAGTCTACCACGTTGAGGCTTTTACCTCCCGGCAGTTTCTCAAGGCTTGGATTACACCCTACAGTTTGGGTGGACGATTTCGCAGGAAGATGGTTGTTTTGTATACTTAAAGTCGGATATAGTCAATGATTAATTGCAGTCTTTTATGTTTGCTATGACAGACAAATTTAGCGGATCACTATTTACAGTGTTGGATTTTTTTTCATCTTCAGTATGTTAAGTGAAGGTTTGTCATCTTCTAAATCTCTGAAGTTTTGTTAAAGGGTCAGTTTCTTTGATTTTGCCATAGTAACCACAGAATTGGAAGACTTTCATATTCGGAGTAACAACTGGAATTTACTCATCAGTTTCTACGGTGCTGCAATTTGTTAGAACATGTGAATCCTAAAACCTGGGAAAGATTTTGTAAATACTTGTTTTTCAGTGTAATTGGTGCTTTTCGTTCCCTAAGCATTTTAAACTCATGTTTCCTGCAGCTACGTGTGTATTGCTTTAGTTGATATTTTCTCTTTTGAGGGTGGATTGGGGATTCAAAGTTTAAAATTATGTTAATCAAATGTATTTTTTACATTTTTCAGAAGACGGCCAGTACTTTCTGAAGGTTCTTATACCTAGTTATGCTGCTGGATCTATAATTGGGAAGGGAGGACAGACAATTGTTCAGTTGCAAAAAGAAACTGGAGCCACTATCAAGCTGTCTAAGTCCAAAGATTTTTATCCAGGTAGGTGAAATGGTAAAGAAATTGTTTGATGAATCCTCAAAGGAAAAAACACCAAGTATCTACATGTGTTATGTGTGTTGTCTTAAAGAATAATTTAAATGGTGGAGAGTTGAATGTTACATTAGCATACATTGTGGAAAAAAATTCAGCGTATTTCCATTGTTACTCATGTTTTTTTCTCATTAATTGATATAATGTGTATGTGATTTAGACTAATTGCGATACAATTCTCTGTGTGTTTTGGAATGCTAATGGTTAGCACAAAAACTTAAAAATTAGGGATAGAAACCTGGACAGTTAGCAACAAGGAAATGTGGTTCTTCTGAAGTTAACAGACATCATTGTAATGGCAATTAGTTTAGAGCGAATTCAGAGGAGGGGGTAGGGAGATTTCTATAAGAAGGGACCATTTACTTCTGAATCCATTATGTACCTCTTTCTGCCTCATTGCTTTGTTTGTTGGCCTTGGATGAAGCAAAGAGGACAAGTGCTGTCTGTTCAGATATTTAAAATACTTCAGTAATAGAATTGGGATAAGAAATTTACTATACTGCCATGCAAGAAGTAAATAGTGTTTTAGAATTTGTGTTAAGAGCCATATTTGATTGAAATACTTTCCAGTGTGGTACAGTAACCTGCTAGACTCTGGCAGGTTTCCTAGGTTGGTTGTGTGGATTTTGCTTTTTTTTTTTGTTTTGTTTTGTTTTGTTTTTTGCTTTGTTTTGTTTTACTTTTGGACTCCCTCCTTTTGTGTTACACAGTTGTACATGGTCATCCTTTTCTCTCTCCTGAGTTCTGTTACTCTGTGTATGTATCCTAACTAATGAGATCACAGTGGAGTTGTGCAAGCCCCAATGAGGATGAGGACACATCCTTAGCTGATTTACTTTGCTTAGATCCAGCTTTTTGTAATTTCCGGAGGTTGTTTTAGTTTTATGACTAAAAAAATATTAATTCGGGGCTGAGGTGAACTATACTGCTGAGTGTTTTCCTAAAGAAAAAGAAAGTAGTATTGCTTTCAGAGATCCAATTCACCAAGAGCTCCTTAGTACAACAGACATTGGCATGGATGGGGGCTCAACCCTTGCAGGACTTCCTTTTCATAGCTAATCATCTGTGTAGAAACTGACCACTTACGGGAGAAGATTTTTGGGATAGTTGTTGCTGTGCTAGTTGAATGCAGTACTTTTTGGGAAAAATATTAAATTTATTAAACTGACCTGTAACCTGTTAGATACTGTGGCCCTCTAAAGTTTGCCGATGGTTTTCCTTGTCTCTGAAACTTTCCTTATGCACTTGGAAAGTTTAACATATTCATGTTGGTTCAGTGAACAGGTATATTACAATAAAAAATCAGTATGGAATTGTGAAAATACTTAGTTTAAATAAAAGCACTCAAAAGAGCTTGATTGCAGAATTAATAACATGATAGATCGAGGAAGAGCTGCAGTGGCAAATTAAATACCCTGTCAATAGATGAAAATGAAAGCGCTTTTCTGCATTATACATGAGGTGCTGTCAGATACATAGGGGTGTTACAGAAAATTGATGTTTAGCCATGATATTCCAAATAACGAATTAAATGCCTTTTCATTTGAATGCAGTTTATTTTCAGTGTGTTGGAAAGGGTGCACTAAGAATTAGATCTTTTGTTTCTAGTTGACTTATTTTTACTTTTTTTGTTGTTGTTGCCTGAAAATTACTTATTTTTATTTATGATGTGAAGATGTTTTATATATGTATATATATATGTATATATATATATATACATATATATATATATATATAAAGAATGTTCTTTGGGGGGCAATGAGAAGCTGCAGTGCTTTGAATAAAATCTTGTAAGTGTAGTGACGTAACCTGATGAAGAATGAGTTAAAACATCAGCTAAAAGATGGCTTATTCTTGGCCTCTAACAGGTGGGAGTCAATATATGCTATGATATCAGTGTTAAGGATAAGATAAATCCCTATAGTTTCTAGGAAGCTTTAAGAATTTTGAATCGTTTGTATTAAAATATGGCTTTAATTGAATAATTAACTCTTTGGGCAAACATATCTCCAGTCTTCACATAGACTTATTTTCCTGTTTTCTGTTCATACTTGACTAGAACCTAAAAAATTATCCATGGTCTTAGTATTTTTCAATGTCACAGATTTTGAGCTTCTTTTTCTACCATCTTATACATAACAGACACTTAATGTGCACATATTCAGATGAACTAATTGTAAACTGTGATTCATATCGTTGAGTTACAAGGAATATCCTATAGGGTTTTTGTAGTGATTTAGTAGCCCGTATTTGTGTCTCTCAGGTAAATACATCCATACGTACAAACATGTATATATGACTGATGTGTTCTGCCAGAATGAGCTTTCCTGATATTTATTTCAGTGAAGCAGTTTTCTGGTTCTTGTTTGGTTTTAGTGTGTTTGGGGGAAATTGCATCTTAGTTGTATATACTGCTGGAGTACTCAAATTACCTAACAGTTAACATAAAATGTAAGTGTATTACTAAATACTTAGTAAAAATACTAATGTATTTTTCAAAACTTTTCTAAGATGTTTAATCCAGAATGCAGTCACCTTTTGGAATATTTTAATACACTTCAACTCAAACGATGGGCACATGTAAAATTTTGTAGTCAATATAATTTCTATAAATGTCTTTGTCTTTTGGGTCAGATTGTGTCTTTGTCATAAGCATACTCTCATTTCTGAATAAAGATTTCTAAACTTTAGTCAAAGTGAAGAAGACAAAACAAACTGCATGAATTTAAAGTTTATACAGCTAAATATTGTATGTATTTCAGTGTGTCATGTGTGAAGTCACCAGGGGAATTTAGTAATGTGGAGTTGGAAAGTGCATTTCAGTCATCAGAATAGGAAGAAATTAACCTGCAAGTAGATTTTACTTTTATGCTCTATATCTTTCTTCTATATATTGATTCTCTAAGACTTAATCCTACAGGATACAGACTTCTCATTGGTGGTCTGGGAATGTAGCCCTTTTTCCTAACTTGATTAAGGAAATCTAATTTGACTTATTTATATATTAATTTATAAGTTACATAGAGATGCCCGTGGTCGAAGGCAGCTTTCCCGTTGTAGAGGCTGAATTACTATCTGCATTCTCAGAATGGTGTTTAGTGTTAGTTTTCTAATTCTTTTGCCTGTCATCTGAAGATGTTTTATTTTCATTAATAGATTGATTTTATCTGTTAATGTATAATACATGGTTCAAGTTTGTTATTAAAGAAACTTATTGAATATATTCATTATTGGCTGGGAATAATAAACATATAAATGTTTTCATGTGTGCCTTGAATATCAGAACACATCATATTTTATCTGTTTCTGTTCTTTGACACTGGAGATGCCCCTTATGCCAATCAAACATAACCCTTTTGCTGTAATGTTGGGATCTATTTCTGTGTATTTTATATCATTTTACTATGTATGCTTACAAAACAGAGTCATTTTTCACATAAAGTATTTTTATGTTGCTTACGTTAAAATTTTAATATGTTGCTTCTAGATTAATTAAAATATGACTTCAATGATATCCAATTTAGGTGATTTTTAAAAAAATTAGAAGTCTTTTATCCATTTAATCTTTTAAATAGTGAAAAAGCAGAATGTAAGTTAAAATTCTGTCAGTGAGGGAACTGCATTGCACCATTTTTGTTTTGACATGGTAAAAGTGTAGTGGTTTATTTAATTTTTATGGTTGAAATTGTATAAGGAATATAGCTCTTTACAGATAAAATCAGAGGAAATAAATTTTAAACTGGATGTTTTGTTTATACTCTTGAAGGAAAAGTATTATGGTGATATTGGTAATAAATATCATGTAGCTATCATTTTCCTCATAGCTTCTAAAAGTTGCAAGCTATGTTTTTCTTTGATCTCAGTTGCAAAATATCTTAGAGATTTATTGATATACACTTTAATGCAAGATCAATACATTGATAGAATGGTAACACATAGAGAAAATAAAGTATTTTGATCTCAGGACTTGTTGGTTGGTGTAACGTGATAGCTACCATTCTCTGCAGCCCCGATTTCAGTGGTACCAGAGAGTTTGCTGTACATGAAGCATTTTTCTTTATAATCTTAAACTTGTAATGTTTGTGTTTGATAAAGTATCTACTGCCGTGGTGACTTTATATTTTATTTTCCAAATCCATAGGTGAAGGAAACATACTGGTCACATAAACAATGGTATTGCTTGAAAATTTGCTTTATTCTCATTTTTAACAGTTTATTTCTTTACACATGAAAGAATATTATTGGTATGCCATAATATTTATAAACATATAAAACACTATTTATGCTAATGTCATGAATGCAAATACTTTGTGGCAAGGGGTTTCCAGAAGGATGAATTAGCATAACATGCCTTAGGTGTTTTCTTTATTTGTTCACTTTTATTTCATTTTGACATTGGATTTTCTAGCACTGAACTAACAAATTGTTAAAAATCACTAACTTATAGTATTAATGTTTTTATGCGTTTTATGGCACAATGTCACTTTCAAATGTGTTGTTTGAAGCTTTCTGTGTTTTAGAAAAATATCTCATTTGAAATCTGTGACATTGTAAGGCATAATCTACCATAAACTTGCAGACACCATGCCACATTATTTTAGGACTAGTGAACAGAATTGGTAAAATTGTTGAATATATGTATTTTAAGGATGCTTCATGTTAATACACCAAGAATAAAAAAATGATCCATGGCATAGAAATGCTAAGTAATTTGTGGTATTGCTAGAAACTCCTGACAATCAACCAACAGCCAACAGTATGTATATCATTATAACTACTTATTTGGCTATAACCTAAGATGATTATTTTTAATTCAGTTTATGCAAGTACTCTTTATCGCATACGTTATACCACCTGTTATCTGAACTTCCACCCTTGCTAGGCATCTTTTATGATTTTATAGAGTTCCGTCCTAGTTGTGTTTAGTTCAGTAGAGCTATACTTTAAAGCACAAGCCTCAGAAGGAAGTACAGTTTTCAATCTGTAGCTGGCGGGAAGGTGGTGGGAGAGTTGTGCTTGATTGCCATCTCATTTACATCTTTGGATCCAGCTCTAGCATAAAGTTAAACAACATCTGCAGAGATCTGACTGACAAACATCTCTCTGGGACTCATCACTGCAGCTTGCAGCAGGTGCATTCAGCTCTGCAGCCCTCTCCAAAAAGAGGTTGGTTGGTTCTAACGTTTATCAGTAGACCAGAGGGAACGAGTGGCTCCAGAGAAGTGGTTGGTTGTCACTTGCCTTGTGCTGGAATACTACAGGTAATTAGAGTGGACTGGTGGGAACTGCAGCAGTGCATGTCTCACATTGCATTGTAGCTGCTGTGCAGCTTAATTAACCTGACTCTCAGAGACTGAAGTGCCACAGTAGAAATTGCAACACTCAAGAAATATACATACATACATACATACATACATACATACATACATACATACACACACATACATCCATATATGTGTGTGTGTATGAAATGATCAGGTTGTTGGAGTTGCCATTTTCTTCATCTTTAAAGATACAGCATTGCCACACTTTTAATATGAAAGCATTTGTAGGTAAAAAAATTTTTCAATGACCTGATGGAATTCAGGTTAGAAAAGCATCCAAGCTTTAGGTGTTGAGAAAAAAATAAGAGGCATTTAACTTTCTAAATGCCTAAATTCTACAAATGCATTTTAAAATCATGGGTGGGTGGAAATATCTTGTACTTAAACAATACTATCTTAGGCTAATATTTGTTAATTATTATCTTAAAATTTGAATATTTGTTTTGTAAGAGCAGTAACATAGATTTCAGTCATATCTTTTAAGAATTTAGGGTGTTAGGAAAGGTATCTTAAAAATTATTTTGAAATGCTCCAACAAACAAGACAGGTTTAACAAGTTTAAAAAATCCTTTAGAGTTAAATATAAAAGTTCTGCTGAACTAGTTCTGTATCGCATTGTATTACAAGAAAATTAAAATCCACACAACTAAAAATTGAAGAAAACTGTCTTCCAGACATTGCTTTTTAAAATAATTTCTTAATCTGACTGAGGTACTGACTTACATGTGCTATGTAATATCTACAGATATTTCTTGTGGCCTTTCAAACATACCAGTAAATATATCTTTCTGCAGCCCTGTGCATTAAGAGGTCCTTGAACAAAAAACAGTTCCAAACAGTCACACAGAATCTGCGAAGGTGTTACTACATTTAAAAGTATTGGAAATGTAAGCACAGAAAATAGAAATCTTAATGAGCGAGGGGAGCAGGTGGTCCCTAAACTTTGTGCTGGCTCTGCTAATTTGGCTTTTTTGGAAGATACACTGATGATAACATGTTGATAATCAGACATGATAGGCTTTGAACTTACACTGGTCATATATATCGTTCTTTTTTTTTTTTTTTTTTTTTTTTTAATCAAGATTTTTGTTTTGCAATTTTGATTCCACGAACTATTTATTTTTAACCATTGGAACGTGACACCTGACTATTTCATACACATGCTTCACTATGACTTTAAAATATTTGATGAACAGAGAGAAAGAGTAAACATCCTAAGGCTGCAAAAGAACAAAAGAATACTATCTATTTTTGCTGATAACGTTTTAGATAATTTTAGTGCTTGGGACTTTGAAACCGCGATATGGACGTCACTCCAGGACAGATCTTGAGCATGCGCAAACACTGTGTGCTTTTCGTCATTGAGCCGCTGCTGCTCCCTGCAGGGCCTGTCGGCATGATTGACAGGACCAGATGAGAAGTGAAAGCAGTATCTTGAGTTTTTTAAGAGTAAGATGAGTCAGGTAAGATTATTTGATGTGGAAAATATATTTTTGACCATTTTAAACTAGTTTTTATTCAGTATACATTCAAAATCATTGTTTTTTATTTGTAGACATAATTAGGTTTTACTTTTCAGTATATTTGTAATTTTTAATAAAATTTTCTGTATACTTAGCCATTTTTAAATTTTAGAGGGTATTATTTTTCTTGGGAAATGTACACATACTTTCTGAAGTTTGGCAAAATTAAGTTCTTTCCATTTTACAGATTTTTGAGATTCATTTTACTTTGAAGGCCCCATAATGCAATCCTGTGTTCCTTTTAATATGTGATAAATGCTGATTCAGCCTGATGTTAAAGAAAGTGATTCTCATCTAAATTGTGAATGCTTTCCTGCTCTAGGGCTAGATTGGCCTTGACTGTATTTTAAGGCTTGTTCTCTGTGGAGCGGAATGGAAGGGAGGAATGGTGTAGCCATTTCAGCAACACAGAACAATATACGGTACTTATTTTTGTTTTCTCTTTATGTGTATTAATATACAAATACTTCTCTTTATTAATATTGTATACCTATAGTTCATCAATTTTGGTCAATTTCATATTTTAAAAGCCTTTAATTCAAGAAATGTTGTGGGTAAATGAGCATTTATTTGAAGAGCTTGTCACATGGCTTGTCTTCAATTGTATTTTTCAAACAAAACATGTTTTTTTTCTAAGCTTCATGACAATCAAGAAAATCATGAATATACCTTTAAAACGAATTGAAAAATAGAAGCAAAAACAAAACCCACCCGTCATGGTTTCATTGAATTAGGCTTTCTGGGATCTTCTTTTGCTAATGGTTCTGTGCATCAAATGCTTCCCGTGAGTGCAGGTATAGACAACTATTTGGTCCTGTTATCAGGTTGACTGTAAAGCCCCCTTTCTTCCTTAAAGGAACCTAGCCCTATGTTGCTGCACTCTTGAGAAATTGTGTTTTGTTAATTCCACATTTTTGATTTAATTGTTTATATTCTGTGGTGTCTTTACCAGAAATGGAAATACGTCTGACATTCTCTTTTTGAAGGGTTTCAGCAGTGGTGGAGTTGTGGAGCTGAGTAAAGTGGGAAGCTTAGGCCCTCCATCATCGTCCTCCAGAGCTTATGTTAGAGCTGGGAAAGGCAGGAGCAGTGAAGTGCTCTATGCCAGGTTGCAGTAGTGCCTGCTGTCCTCTTAATGTGAAATACGCTCTCTGATTTGCTGTTGAGTTGTAGGAAGAACTTCACTATTTTCTGTTACTCTTTTCCCCCCTTTTTTGAATGTGACTGAGAAAGTATGTGGTTTTTCTTTCCCCTTGTTTTAAATGACTACATCTAACCAGGATGAAAACTCAGTGCTGTCATCTTGTGAGTAGTATTTTCGCAGTTGATTTGCTTCTGTGAAGGTATAGTGGCACTGCTTTCTGTCCTTGGGCACATTAACTAGAAGATACATTATCCATTATAAATGACTAGCTGGACCAGTTGCTGCTTTCTGTTTACCTGCAGTAGGAATCTGTAAATGGTGTTTTAGGTCTTAAGGATCATTAAATTTCTATAGCTAGTTATTTTTCTCCATTTATAAGGTTGTTTTTCTTTGCTTCCAGTTTTCCTTAGCTCAATGGAACTTTTTTTTTCTCATTAAACATTGTATTGACTTACGAGTTCAAGGCTAGCCTAGTCTATAGAGTGAGTTCCAGGACAGCCAAGGCTACACAGAGAAACTCTATCTCAAAAACCAAAACAAACAAAAAAATAGTATTAACCTTGTTTTATTTTTTAAAAAAAAGGTGACTTTCTGTGTTTTGTTGCGCCTGAGAACTATATGACTTGTTCATGCTTTGAAACTTTTATTTAAAAAAAAAAAACAACTTCCCTAATCATGTCAAGCAGCTACTAGGTAATTATAATGGGTTAAGAGGGATATAATATTAGGATTAAGAAATATGAATATGACTAAGTGTAAAGCAACATGAGTTAAACTAACTACATTAATTAATAAGTTTCAATTTGAAATACTATTCTTGTCCTTTTTGAAGAGCCATTTCATTAAATTTTCTGCTTTCCTTCAATTAGCACTGTTATGCTGCTTTCTTGTGATGCACTTTCCTTGTGATGTATTTTCTAACATCATTATTTAAGTGTTTAATGTGGATGTGAAAATTTCTCTTATACAGCTTTAAGTTTAAACAAAAGACTTTAGGGATAGTCTTACACCCATCAGATGTATATTTGAATTACAGTCCATTGGCATGGAAGATTTATCTCATTACTCTTGCCAGCTGTGTGCTCAATATGTAGCCCAGGGTTTTGATCACAGGTGACATTGGAAATGTAAGTGAATATAAAGGGATGGATGGCTGGGTGGCTGGCTAGATGAGCTGAAGTTTCCTGTATGAAGTATTTCTATAGTTTCAGTAGGGTAGATAAAGCAGGTAATCTATCTTTAGTGTTTTCTTAATGTTTCTAATTTACTTTGATGGACTATGTGTGTTCATGTATGTGTGCATTGTGTGAGTAAATTGTGCATTTCTGGAAAATTTAAATACTGAGCTCAGTAATTCCAGAAACAAGAACAAATTTGAATAGGCCAGGTACTAGTAAGGATTAAGAAAGAAGAATGGAGGGGGGGAAGCCATCTTGCTTTTTGCTGAGCATGTCGTTTTGTGTGAGGGAAGCTAACATCCGCCATTATAAAGAGCACTTCAAGGCCACATTTGCAGTTGAGACTTCCTTTAATACAATCTGACTTAAGAAGTATAAACTAATTAGAATTATTTAACATAGAGTTCAAAGTAAGATTATGTAGTTTTGTCACTGTATAGTTGAGATTACACATGTGCAGTAAGGTCCAGTAATGAGTAGTGATTTTTCTAAATATACTTTGGAATATTAATTAACTAATATAATAAAATAAAGTAGCATGAAAAATGTGAGTGTTAAATATTTTATTTTTAATATAGTTTCATATATTCTTATTTATCTGTAGTGAGGAAGTAAATTTGTAATTTTGTTGGAGGGATTTATAATATCATTATATAGTACTGACAAATTACTTTTACTGCTAATTAGAAGAATGTATACAGCTATATAATAGAATATAACTTACATGCTTAGGACATTCTCTTAATTAACTATTAAGATATTAGTGTACTTTATTTAAAATTTAAAGTCTTGGAAAGGTGGATTTGCAATATTCCAGTCATTTAGTACTTGGTTAACATTTAAAATTTAGAGAACATGCAATACTAGTCATAAGTTGATTTTTGCTGCAATAAACTAATGCAATGTCTAAGATTTAACAGCTAGCCGATTTAAAAATATATTTTGCATATAATAAGACAGCAACAAGAAACAGAAGACGAGAAGCTACTGTAGAGCAGTGGTGTAAAACCCCAATCCCAGAGCTTCACCTGACTCTTTGTTCTTCTCCGCATCAATACATACACAGTCTGACCGTTTGACAGACGCCCGTGCACCCTCTTTGAGTTAGAATTAAGTATAAAGTAATCTGATGGTGTGATTTTCATCCAGTGAGATAAGAAACAAAGTTGAAAAAGTACATCAGTAATGTATGACTGCAGGAAAATGTGGCAAATATCTAATAGGAGGACTCTGTGGAGAAGTTGAAGTCCCTCCTCATTAGAGGGCCTTGGGAAGAATTTTTAGATTTCAGTGAGAAGCTGACAGGAATTTTACAGGGTTAAATTTTAACTTTGGTGATGGAAAACATAGAAAGGTCCTTTGAAGCAAAGAAACTTAAAATATATAAACATGAAAATATTTTAAAAATTTTCTGGTATATTCAGAAATCTGTGCAGTTTTGCATTTCTTGGTTAAGAGCTGGATTTGCAGGTGGGTAGTGTATTTATAGCTTAGAAGTACTGTGAAGTTTATTGTATTGGCTGTTTTTATATGGTTTTGGTGGTCCTTGGTAAGCATTATAAATATTTTTATGGGTAAAAACAATGCAGTACATATAAATGACAGACATAGGTAAACATTTAAAATACATCTGTTGTATCTGTCTAATGACTGAAAATGGTACTACCATTAAAATCTATCTATATAAATATATATATATATATGTGTGTGTCTGTGGAACCTGTGCTGAGGACTGTCCCAATTGTCTGAAAGCAGAATCCATTTTGAATGGAAGAGCCGGGTTTCCTGTATAAAAGCTATAGGTAGAATCAGGTGAATTTATTTAGAAAGGAAAGACCACGGGAAAGGTGAGGGACAAAAGAGATGTCAAGAATGCAAATTGTTCTTAATGAAGTTATTATGTGCCAAACCTGGAAGAAAAACAGGAATGGCAAATATCAGTGAAAACTGTTTTGCAAGCGTGCAGGAAAGCTCTGGAAACAGGTCTGTATTTGACACTTGTGCATTTAAAGATCTTGTCAATTCATGTGTTCAGCGTTACTAACTGATTAGTTTCTTTACCTAGTGTGCATTTGACACCCAACAGCTAAAATTGTGTAAGTGAAACATCCTAAGTTCTTGAATTCCTTGACCATATAGACCTGTCCAGTTTTTGGCATGTGAAAAGTTACAAATAATGTTTAAACTGATGAAATTTAATGATTTACACAGTGAGTACAATTATGTATATTTTCATGTTTCTTTTTAATGTGTAAATTAGATGTCATTTAGACACCAAAACTGTCGTATATTTTATAAATATTGCTGTGTTATGACAATGAAAATGAAAGTTGAGTTCTTCATTTCTTTCAGATTTTTCTGTAATGTCCTTGTTCTGTTTAGAATTTTATCTTATTAACGAAATTTGGCATTATTGTTTTTATCCTTAGTAAGTAACGTTTATAACATACTAATCTTAGTTGATATATTTATCAACTTCAAATGAATTTTAAAGATGACTGTAAGAAACATGACACTTTATTCACTTGGAAAACTAGTTTAAAATATACCATTTATGTATATGTACATACATTAGTGAAATTATTAGCTCCTTGCATAGAGCAACATTAAAAATTGAACATCTGAAGTGACAGGGAGCACCAGATGGGGATTTAAAATACAAATATTCAATGTGTAATTTTTATTTAAGTGCTATTCTAGATTCAATAATACCAGTTGTTTAACTCAAGGTTTAATTCATTATTTTCAAAAAGCTTTAAAAAATGCCTCCTGTCCTTGGTCTCCTCATTAGGACATGCTTTCAGCATGTAGTGTGATGTCATGCCTTCCTGCTGAAGTGGTGAACAGTATGGGCCAGGGTTGTCATAGTTTTGCAGAGCAAATGCAGTTGTTTTGACAAGAAATGTTATGTTTTATGTTTTTATTATTTTAAAATAATTTAAAAATTGTATTTAAAAAAAAGTCTGCCTTTATACCTTATACATTTTCAACCACATTTCTTCATAGTAGTATTTAAAATTAGTTCTTCTGAGTTATTTACCTATTTGAATAAAGGAAAGGTGCCTTGTTTCTAAAGCTTTATTCCTTTTTAGCTACATTTGTGTACTTGATGTCTTGTTTAAAAGGCAGAGCAGCACTGCAAATGAAAACACAAACTGTGATAATGAGGTAGACATGCCATATGTGTCGGCTTAGGTTGGCATACATCTCGGATGGCATGCTGGAGGTACTAGAAGGCTAAGGTTTGTAGTTCTAAAGAGGAGGCTTCTGCTTTACCATGGAGTCTGTTGTTAGTGGACTTATAATTTGGACAGACTTTTTGCTTCGTAAATTCTTACTGTCAACTTTTGTAAAAATATTTTTGATGTTGGAATTATGTAGAATTTGTCCTAGTAAGCAGTTTAGTCTTTGGAGGGCTTTGTGTGTGTGTGTGTGTGTGTGTGTGTGTGTGTGTGTGTGTGTGTGTGTATGAGTGTGTGTAGTTTTGTTAAAGAATTAATAAATAATGCTAGTATATTTTTCTAATGCTAATATTCTATGTCCAAATGGATTCATAATATAAATGTTTAGGAATTAAAATGACATTTTTAAAAGAAAAAATATCTTAATAGAAAAAGTTTTGAAGTTCTCTGGAGTTCCCACAGAAATTACTTAATAATAAATTGTAGTAAATCCTGTCTTTAGTGATAGTGTATTCAACATTGGTTTTATAAGTTTAAAAATTTTTTGTTCCTTTTCTATACATTGGTATTTTCCCTGAATTTCTGAGAGATTGGATCCACTGAAATCGGGGTTACAGATAGTTGTGAGGAACCATGTGGACACTGGGACTCGAACTCGGCTTCTCTGCATCTCTGGAAGAACAATCGATGTTCTTAACTGCTGAGCCATCTCCCCAACCAGTTTTATAATTTTTAAAAGTACTGTTTTCATTGAAGGCCCTCCAAATTATTCAGAATTGGCATTTAAAATACATAGAAATGCCATATAATGGGGACAAATAGGTGTATAAAGAGACCACTGAAACTGTAGATTAAATACAGTTCTGTTTGAGGAATGTTTTGAAGAAATTTTGGGTTTGCGAAGTTTTTAAATTAGTATCTACATTTTATTTATTTATTTTGAAGAGACATACTCTGAATCTCTCTGCACATGTTCATGTTGTGTCTGTCAGAATTAGTGAAGAAGAAGATGATCTTGACTTTAAAATTCTGGACCACACAACCCAAAGCTCTTGAATGTTCATCAGCCCAAACTTCCTGAGAGCTTGGGTTTCTACTACTGATATCAGCTCCTAAAATGTAAGGGTCAATAGAAATTTTCTGCTACATTTTCAGATTAGTTCAGAAAATAAGGCAAAACAGGGATTACATGTGAGAGTCAGCAGAACCTGCCTGCTGCTTCTGTCTTGTTACTCCATTGAATTGCTTACAAAGTTTAGTTTGGGACTAAAGTAGAATTTAGGTAACAGCTAACTGCTATATCAATCCATTATTAGAGGTGATCAGATACTGTGGATATGCTGACAAGGTTTTCCTAATTAATTTTCTGAAAATGTTGCAAGATAAGAGCTTCTCATTAGAAAATAAGTAATAGGGCTATGGAAGTGGGAATGGGTTGACGCTCGTGTGTCCTGTTTTCATATTGATACTAGAATCTCTGAATTATTTTACATTTTGAGCTTATTTCTATGAAGTGATTTTAAACTTTTTAGTTTATCCCTGTCACATCTTGCTCCTTAGTTTTAAGTTGCAGATGGTTGTAATCATATGATTATGTATGTTATAGACAAGCCAGCAAGGTCTAGATGAATTGCTGTTACACAGCCAGATCACTTTAATAATTAGTAAAGCAGAACCTGCATGAAGAAACCATGCCACGTGTATGATGCAGTGTGGTTATGGAGTGAGCACACTGTTTCTCTGTGTCTTGATACTTTCTGTGGTGGAAGTGAGATGTACTGTTTACCAGTTTAAACCTAACTTTGGCTTCCTCGCTCTACCATTTTAGTCAAAGTGAAATACTTCTTGGAACTCCACTTTTAAAAAGTATTCTTAATGGGGTTTTTCTCTTGTAGTTATTAAGAATTTGGACTAGGTACCAAGAAAAGAAAGCTGTCTAACCATATCACAGAATGTATGTGATGTGGTCAATGTTTTATAAGAAGTATTACTTTTTTTTAAATGTAGTGACAAGAATTCAAAATAGTAACACATTGTATGAAATATGAATTTGTTTGCATTATTGATTTATGAAAGTTAAGGATTCATTAGTCCCTTTCATTTCTCTTTGTATATGCAAATGCACAGCACTGCAGCCATGAACAGGGATCTTTAAGAATGTTCAGGAGTAAGTTAGCTGCCTATAGAATATTTAATGCTAGTCTTGCAGGACCTAAAGACACTGGTCTTTGGACATACTTCTCCATAGTAGTGAAAGGAAGGTTTAGTACATTCAACACTGGGTTTGGAACTGTGTAGATATAAGTCTTGTTCTTCAGATTTCCTTTAGCTGTGGAGATAAATGGACTGCTTTTGGCAAGATTTTTAACTTTTAATTCATGTGCTTAAGTTTCCATAAAAGAACCAGAACATTTTAGTGATGCATTTTACTAAAAGTGTCTTTTAGGGGCCATTTAGGAAATATAATTTCCATTTCTCAACAAGTGCACATATTCTTCATTGCTATTATGCTAAAATTTTATCTATGACAGTCTGTATAATAATCATCTTACAAACATCTGTTTTTACCTACCTATATATTAAATTACTTAATATTTCACTGAATGTTTGATCTTGTACCATAACAAGACAGTTTTCTATTTTGTTTGACTGTAACCTTGTGGACATAAATTTACTGAAAGCAACTGTTCCTTGAATTAAAAATAATCTTAGTGAATATTGCATTGTATAATATAAATTTAGTTACGTAGGAATACTAGATGATATAGGAAAATTAAAGAAAATGAGAATACTTTCTAAAAGGCTGTTTAATGTCAAGACAAGTATTGTGGGCCTGAGTTTTAGAGACATGCAATTATCTCCTGCTAGAGTCTGTAGATGGGTGTCTGTATGGGTGAGTGAGTGGGAGTGACATTCAGTGTTGAAGTTCATACTAGGCTCACTTTCATTCCTGTGCACTGGAGGCTCCTGAGAGCTTTTCCTGCTTCTTGTCATATCAGGATATGGTTTTAGAAGCAGAAACACGGGCTAGGCTGTAAGCAGCCATGGTATCACAAAACGATATTCTTACTTGCAACATTTCTACATTGCTTCAGAATAATTAATTGCAAACCCCCCTCCAGCCATCCTCACTGATAATTTTATTTCTCACTTCACCGAAGATAAAAGTGTTTGAGAAGCCTCTTAAACTAGTGAGACCAGACTGCTTGTGGAAGTGTATCGGTGCCTGCATCAGGATCTTGCCTCTTCTGAGAGGAGACCTCAGTGAGGCCCTAGCAGGCTGGCCCCCATTCTGCTTCCATTCCCTGAACTATAGGATTACAGGTGTGTGCCACTCTGTGCAGCGGCGCTTGCTATCTTCTTGATCTGGCAAACGTCTCTGCCTAGAATAAACCAGCTTCTATTTTTAGATTCCATCTCATCATACCTCCTCCCACAACTTTATCATTCTTTCCCCTTTTCTCATCCTGTTGGAAAGTATTTCTTTCAGCAACATGCTGTAATTTCTCCATTGCGTTAAGAACAAAAGGCATCTTCCTCTTTTTGTTTTTGTTTTTGTTTTCCATTTCGTTTGTTATGGTAGTAACAGAATTGTCTGTGCACGCCTGTGCACCTTCCGGTTCCTCTCTGTTTCTTTTGTGAAATTCCTATCTCCTGGAATTTTAGACCCATCATTCCAGCACAGCCCTCATTTCTCTATGATAGCAATTCTCAACACTGCTCCCCAAGCCCCCTTTCAGCTGCAGCAACCCTCTGCTATATTTTTTGCATTCTCAAGTTGTATTTTCTCTATTCTTGTCATTTCTGGATCCAGGCCTTGAACAATTTTCCTTTTGTATTCAGTCTTGCTGTTTGTAGTTCTACCCAGGATCACGGCTTCACATACTCCAATGTTTGCATTTCTCAGCTACTCACTTTATTGTACTTGTATGTCTAATTTGCATATTAGAAGGAAATAGGACTTTCACGTGTCCTACACGTGGTCTTAGTCTCCAATTCTTCTTATCTGCATCTACTTTTTCATCCTAATTACAGCATCATTCACTCTGGGTTTCAAAGGTCCTAACCTTAGAGTTATCTTTACTCTATCTGTCAAATCCCACATTGAATCTACAAATATGATTCTCATCACCTTCAAGATAGTTGCCGAAAAGGAAAACCAACTAGCCAAGACCAAAACAATTTTAAGTACAGAAAAACATGTTGCAGACATCCGTTCATCATGTGTGACTAAATAAACATTAAACTCACTGTAATTACTGTGAAGTGTTAAAATGATTTGTTGTAACTAGGTCAGTCATAATGATCCTCCAGGTTATGTTTCAGAAGATGAAGAATCTGAAAGGCAGGGATCATTTTTAGTTTTCTGTCATAAGAAAATGTGCAAGAAACAATATTTTTAAGAATGCCGTTATCCCTCCCATTCAGAGATTTAAGGGAGGGGTATAGGGTTGAAGAAGGAGGGTGGAAATGGGAAGATACAAGCGAGGGCATAACATTCGGGATATAATATGAATAAATTATAATAAATAAAAAATATTTTAAATAGAGTACCATATATATACATCTATATTTATCATAGTGTAGATATTTTACACTTTTGAATATTTGACTTTTAAACAGTACACAAATAAACATAAAGACAGTGGATGATATTCAGCCTTTAGAAAAGGGGGAGCTGATATTTGTGACAACATTGAGCATGTAGTTTAACTGAAATAATCCAGAGACAGAAAACTGTAATCTCACTTATTGATGTACCTTCAAAAGTGTTAAGTATATAGAAATGGAGGAAAAATAGATACCATGGATGAGAAAAGAGGACATGGTGGGGAAGTAAGTCTGATAATAAAAATATGCAGATAACCAGGATGACGAATCTAGATATCTAATATGCACAGTATGAGGACTATGGCTAATGTTATGTTGAAATTTGTCAAAAGTATACATGTTAGGTGCTCTTGACACACACACACACACACACACACACACACACACACACACACACACAAATATGGTGGAAACTGAGTGTTAATTAGCACAGCTGCAATCCTTCACTGTGTATGTTCAGTGAAATGACGGTGCTCGTCCTCAGTGCTCCATAGGCATCTCAGGGTGCAAAGTGGTAAGCTTGTGTCATCAAAGTGAAATCTGGGCTAGATGTTTAGCTCAGTGATGGAGTTAATAGCATGTGCAATGTCCAGCATCAAAATAATAAGGAATAATGCTTTGTTAGAGGACAAAATTACCTTAAAGAAGACATTGCACATATATGAAACATACATATAGATGGGTGATAGATTTGAACTAACCTGTATAGGCCATGCACTCAATAAACAATTCATATATATTAGGATTATATCTTACATAAACTATTTGGAAAGTAAGTGATGTCATTCCCTTTTGCTTTTCTATAAAATATTTTGAGATAACTTTTGTGCCTACCAATTTTGAATTTATTGGTTTCATGCCAGAAAAAGTTACTTTCTTTGACAAGCTTTAGTTTTTTCTAAGTCAGTTGGATTTTGTTTACTATCTTATGTTTCTCCATGCTTCCACAGTTAGTAAAAAGCTGTGTTAATATCTTTGTGATATGTTGAAGTGGTACTCTTGAGTAGGTAGCTTGGAGTGGCATAGTTGAGTCATGATATGACTTGGCTTTTTCTCCCTATGCAGATTTCTAGGCACTGGGCTAGTTACATCCCTGTCTATGCTGTACAAGGATTCCTTTACCCCTTTTAATACTCAGCAGTAGTTTTTGCCATTTGTTTGCTTAAGGAGTGCCATTGTGACTGGGGAAAACTGAGCTCCATGGTAGTTTTGATTGGGAGGACTCTGACTGCTAGAGATGTTCACCATTTTACGTATGCCTGCCGGCTATTTGCATTTCGTCTTCTGCAAAACCGTTCATCAGAGCTAATCAACTTAAGCAAACTACAACAGTCTCTAAAAGACAGAAATACATTTTCTGTTATTTGTGGCTCATAGATTTTATACAGATATAAAATATCGTGGATTTATATATATGTTGTGAAAGTAGAAGTGAACATGCCTAGAGAAAGTTTTGGAATTAACAGGAGGGTGAGAAAAGGAGGTTAAGGGATGGGAAATAAATTTTCAACATATAATATATAGGGACATGATATTTTTTAAACAGAATAATTGAATAGAGACAATTTGTATTCTTATAGTCCCAATATAATATCTTTAATGAAATAAATATGCCATGATAAATTTTAACCTCCTTTCCTAATCATGGCTTTTTATTTTGTTTGTTTTTGTTTTTGTTTTTTGAGACAGGGTTTCTCTGTGTAGCCTTGGCTGCCCTGGACTCACTTTTTAGACCAGGCTGTCCTCAAACTCACAGAGATCCACCTGCCTCTGCCTCCTTGAGTTCTGGGATCACAGGTGTGGGTGCCATGCCCAGGTGTAATTATGGCTTTTATAGCGGTGTATTACACAGGCCAAAAATGATCAAGCTCTGGAATTAATCTGCCATATTCAGACCAATTAATTTATAATCCCATGATACTGGAAAGCAGATTTATCCCATCATGTTGGTAAAGGGAGAGCTGGTGGTAATAACTTCCTGGGTTACAGGAACAAGAGCTTTAGTTTATGCATTTGACTTCATTTTAATGTTTGGTTTAGAATTAAAATTTTATGGGTTACAAAAATAGCTTAAAATTTATGACTTTGAAACATGATAAGAATAGCTACTAATGACATATTTCTTTCTTAAATCTTTTCATACTCCTATGAACTTTGGGGTCTCCTAAATATTGCTTTGAAAATATCTATATTACCATACTTTCATGCTGTTTATGCATCCTTGTCGAACTGCATAGACTCATATTACAGTCCGAAGATCTTATGGGTCATTTTTCTTATTTGACTTGCTGTCAAAGTTTGCCCATATTTAATGTCCCCACATGCAGCTTTTATTATTTCTCTTTCTTGTGAAGTAATACTAGAATTGTCTACATATGCAGTAAAAGCTTATTAACTGTTTCAGTCATACTTAGTTATGAGAGTGCAAAATATAAATACAGGATCTTAATGTACTTTGAGATTATTAATTTCCATAGTATTCCTTTTATTTTTACTTCTGAAAATTAATACTTTTTAAATTTTTGAGATAAATAATTAAATTTCTCCCCCCCCTCTCCTTTCTCCAGTCTTTCCTGATACCTTTCAGATCCATAGCCTCTTTTTTGTCATTGTTATTGCACGGATATGTATGTGTGTATATATATGTAAATACTTGCAAATATAACCTGCTCATATTGTTTTGCTAATTTGGTATTGAGTATCTCTAATCTTAACTCTCCATGTATTCAGCCTGCATGTATTTATTACATATATGTTCTAAAAGCCGTTACTAAAGCTGATCACAGGGGCTAAACTACAAAAGGGCTTTTTAGCCAGTATCATGTATTTTGGACTGTTACTTATGTTTAATTGGATAACACACGGCCCATTAAAAGGACCTGTGTGCATGTGTCTTCCATATTAGTGTACAATACTTTTTAATCACAGTGCTTGCAGCTGCAAGAGAATGATGCATATAGAACACAATACATTTTAGTTGTAGTGGCTGCAACTGCCAGACAGTTATTTACTTAGAATTTACCTCGAAGCTACCAAAATAGTTCTGATCTTTGGCGTGAAAACACATTAAGCATGAAACAGTTAATTAACTTAAAAAACCAAAGTTATTAAAGTTAACTACTTTGATAACTCTTTTTCATTTTAAGTGACCACCAATCTATATATCATCTTAAAGCTGAAGTTGAAAGCTATTTGGTATAACATTTTACCTTAAGAGTTCGTTAGAGACAAGGGCATGTTGAGAAAGGTGAACAAAATGGTTTTAAATTAAATATAAATGATATTTCCGGGTAGCAAGGAATGCTATGTAGTCCATCGATCATTTTGCTGTTGTTTTCCCCAAGTTTTGTGGTACTAATTTCCATTCCTGAGAATATTTAAGACTGTACAACCTTTTCTTCTGGTCCTGTTAGTCTTTAAAATATGAATGCAAGAGACTTTCCTGCGAGCTCTAAAGATAGTTTCTGCAATATGTCTTTTGTAAGTCTTCCGCAATGTGAACATGACCCTTTTGATGATACCGCTGCCTTTGAATCACTCATACTCTTACTGGTCTCATGTAGGTTGGGCTGGCCTTGAACCCTCCCTGTAGTCAAGGATGACCTTGAGCTCCCTTACCATTCAAGTGTTAGAATTTCAGGCCTGTGCTACTCGTGTGATGCTGCAGTTGAAGTGAGGGCTCTCTGTGTGTGCCATCGCCAGCCCTCTTTCAACTAAGCTGCTTCCTCAGCTCCTGTGTCATCTGAAGAGGCAAAGGATGCTGCAGTTTGTTCTAAACTTTCAGTTTCAAATCCAGACAGGCTCCCCAGGAAAGCAAGACTGTTAGATAAGACACTTCTCTTGTCCTTACCCTACTTGGCGCTTTGCTCTGGTCACCCAGTTTCCAAAACAAAAGACTGAAGTTGGCCCAGTTTATTTTACTTCTCAATGTAACAAGTGTTTTCTATTGGTTCTGCTGTCTTGTGTGAACCTTTGCTTTCAATGTTTGTCTTTCTACCCTCTACCTGCTCGTCAAGGTGTGCATCTCTATCACCCTAGAGCCTGCCTCATCACCGATGTGCTGTAATTACACTTGCTTTGGTTTCCGTGGAACATGCTTAAGGATTTCCATCAGCTTCCTTTGATACTTGAAATTACTGTGTCTTTTCACTTTTAATGCTTGCTTACCACATAAATGAGAATACTGGGCCTCTTTTTAAAGCTGTCATTTATTGTGCTTCCCTTTACATTTTCAAACTCTTGTTTGATTATTTCAATCTTTGCATTTTTTATAAAAAAATTCCCATTAGATGCATTTTCTTGCCTTATTGCTTTCAGTTTCTACTTTTATCAAATCATAACAGCCCCTAACTTACTTCTTTGTTCCAGATCGTCTCTGTGTTTTCTATTTCATCATTGTTATAACTATGGTAAATTTTGAAACAGAAGCCTCTCTGCTGAGAGTTATCTCCTGAGTACTCTCATCATCCAGTCATTGTGATCTTGGTTCATAGCTCTGTGAAGGTATCTTCCACCTTCTTTTAAATATTCTAGAGTGTCCAGCAGGATTACCATTCTGCTGTCTTGATACTTTTCCTGCTTTGGTTCTCTTGACAATATGACTACTTTCTGCTTACTATTTAACTAATTTCTTGTGAATTTTGATTACTGCCTCTCATTAGGCAGTCTGTGTGTATGTATGTCACACATATGCTACATTTCAAATCTCTTGTATTACAGGAGACAGCTCTAAATTTAAGACCACAGCACTTCTTATTTACATAAACTCTCTTAATATGTAATATGAATGCTAAGGTATACATTCTTACACTGAGGCATTAGAGGCATTTCTCTGTTGTCTCTTTGTGTCCCTCATTCTCTCTGTGTTGCTATCTACTACATGGTCTTCTTGACCACAGCAAAAGTTGCTAGTGTTAATTGCTTCATTGCCATGTACACTTCCATCCTGGAACCTCTTTAATTTTTATGCGTACTCACAACAGAAATCTTGTATTGTATATATAACTGAATGGAGAATATGGAGAATTCAAGAGTGTAAAAAAACAAACCAAACTGTGTCCACTATATTTCCAAACCTTTATTTTTATTTCCTGATAGACTAGTCTCTTTGAAGTTACATAAAGAGCTACTCCTCCACAAAACCCCACCAACTTTAATGTTGATCCTTTACTCTTTGTTTGAAAAAATTTAGAAATCTCACCCATTTTGCTTATGAAATATACCTTCAGTCTTTAGTGTGTGTTGTCCTTTTCTTTGTGCTTAGATGGTCCTCATTTAGGCCATTTCCCCCTCTTATATGGGCTGTGTATAGACTACTGGGGTAGCAGATCATCCTATGTTTGCTGTCCAATACCCCAGTCACCTTAGTTTATTATATGAAAAACAAACCCTAAGAGTGTAAAATGAAAATTGAAAGATACCTGCTTAGAGCTCTTTATTATTCCAACACCTTTGGCTTTGTGCCCTGGGATCTTTGTATGCGCTGGTGTCTGTTCTGTTATATTAAAATTTATATTTAGATAATGGCCTTTACTTAGAAGTGTCTTTTTCCTCCCCCACTATGTTTAGTTCTTTCAAATTGAGGGACTAGATGGAAGAAAATGAGGAAAGCTTTCCTTTTGTGTACGCAGGTTTGTATTAGGATTTCTTCCCTCCCTCCCTCCCCACCCTTCCCTCCCTCCCTCCCTCTCTCTCCCCCCTCTCTATTTATTTTTTCTTTTCTTTTGAAGAGTTTCTGAATCTGTAATATGCACAGACTAACCTCTAATGCCTTTGTTTTTATATGGAAAGTGTGTAAATAGTAATTTTCTCCTAGAATGCTTGCTTAAATATATGAAGGGCTCCCTTGAGGTCTCTTATTACACTATTACATGTGAAAACTTGATGTATCTTTATTGAAATCTTTTGGGCTTTTTGGGATATAGCCTATTGGGCCTGACAGCCTCTAAGTAATGCTGTATATCCCTTACCCTTTTATGAAGTTTTGACAAGGGGCTCCAGGTTTAGCTTTTTATTCAGGACAAATGCATCAGATATAATTAGAGGCAATTATTTCATAGCCTAACCATTTCCTCTTCCTATGGCTGCTACAGTTTACATATATGCCCTGAAACAGACAGTCTGATATCAGTTCTGTTGGAAGCCAAGAGTTATAAATGCTTATTCTGTGAGTACCCTTGGTATGAAAGGATTGTTTCTTGATCTGCAAGCTCATGAGTAGTTTTCCAGAAGATTGCATCTGGCCTTAGCTGTTTTTGATTTTTCCTTTGAGTATGAGGAGACTGATTTTTGTCCTTGAATTTACATTTCAGATGGAGTTTCCAAGTTCGAGGCGAGAGGAACAGGGTCATTAAGCTCCCTCTTGCACATACAGCAGAAAGGTTTTCAGTCCAGTAATTTAATCTCTAAACAGAAGGAGCAACAGTCACTGCCCCCGTCTCTGCCACTATGAAACGGAAAAGGCAGTGTTGTGATCTGTCTAGCTTCGAGTATATGAGCAGTGTAGACTGAAATAGGAAAATTACTTTTCTTAGCCATAGCCATTGACATAATTTTAGAATATTGAATAAAGAAAAATAAAAGTCCTTTATATTAAACTAAGTAAATATCACTGTGGAGCACCATAGTGGCAATATGAGTGCCAGGATTTTAACAGGACACAGTGTCAACATGATATAAAATTGATGGAAGAGTCTGTTTTAGTGCACATCATAATATCCTAGCAACAGATCATGAACTATTGAAGGAGGTGGTTTCTCACCAGTGCATATTATTTGGAGAAGAGAATACTTCCTGGAACAGTTGTTATTGGTTTTACACACACATACACACACACACACACACACACACACACACACACACACACACTCCAAAGCAAAACAAAAAACCCACACATGTCCATATATATTATGTAGGTAATTACTATCCTTTTTACATTTTTAATTTATTTTATACATGCATACAATGTATTTTGATCAAAATTGTACCCTCTCCTCCTTTTAACTCCTCCTCAGCATACCATATCTTTTTTCTTAATCTATTCGAGGAAGATTTTTAATCTTGATAAATACATTTTTTTGTAATTTTGCCAGTGATGATGTTTTTAGTATTATAACTTATAGCAGTTGAGAAAGGATTATTTTATTCTATTTATTTGGGTAAGAAGATGATTTTCTCCTTTTGTGCTATCCATCATTAATTTATACATACTTTAAGATAAATGGTGCAGAATGAAAGATATAGAGTCATTTTCAACTAGCAAAGTTCAAATATGTACTGAAATGGAACCTCAAAATTCCCGGGCTTGCTTTCTTATGGCTGTAAACATAAAGGTAATACTATACAAAGAAATTATATGCCGTTAAAGGAAAGATTTGACAAAGTCAGAGGCTGAGCCCTTCAAATAGAAAATTAATTTAGGCTATGCCACTCCACGGGCAGTCATCAAAATTGGATGTGATAATTTCTTATTAATAATGAGGAAATTTTGCCTCTTTGGAGGTTTTCATAAGTTGTTTATATAGATCTGAGTCTGAATTTGGTAAATAGAATTTACTTTCTATGGTAAGTAGGATTTTCTAGATAAAAGAATCACAATGACCAGTTTTATGTAATTTTTTAAAAATTATACTAGAAAACTTAATATTCTCATAGCTCCTCTATATCTACTCTGTAAATATTTTAATGGTAAAGTTTATTGTCAAGAAATTTGGTTTTGCAAACCACAGAAGAGCAGACTATAATTCAGGCTTTTAAATAATTCATATTTGCTGTCCCACTTAATCAGAATAGTTGTGTTTTGAGGAGCAAATGGAGACGAATTGCATTAAAATATACTTTATTGAAAACTCTTATGTTTGTTTCTTTAACTCTCAGGAACGCCGCAGATCTATGAGTGCTCTTCTGGGGTGCTCCGTGTTTTGACCCTTTATCTTGCACTGTATAGCAGGCTGTTGTCAGAGGGCCCCAGTTCCTCCCTCCGTTCATGCACCTGCTCTCTCTTGCCATCTTTCTTCCTTAGGTGCTGTGTGTTACTTTTGTTGCTCTTTTCTTAGCAGTGTGTCTGAGGAAATCTTTGACCCCTGGGATAGAGGTAATGGCCTTCACAGTGACTTTGGATTTAGTGGCCATTTCAAGTTTGCAAGAGCTTGAAACCCAAATTCTTGGCTTTCAGTTATTTGCACTAACCAGTCAGGAATTTTGGGTTGAGAATGTAATGGAAAACCAATGTGTGGAAAGTTTCTAGAGCCTTCTCTCCCACATGTCAAGGTGTGTGCTGCGAATTGTTAGAGATGGGATGTTTCCACCTGACTCTGAGTTTAGGATTCTTGAAATGCTTATTAGGTCCTGGGTTATTTTTATTTGTGGTGATTTGGTTTTTCTTTGTTTGTGTGTTTTGTTTTTGTTTTTTCTTATCTTCTTATAATCTAAATTACAAAAAAAAATTCTGATTACATTACATTGAACAAAATTCAAAAAAGCCATGTTTTTGTAAATGCCCCTGAAAGTGCTCTGCTTGCTCCCCAGGGTTTGCACCTTCATTTACCACTGTGACTTTACTTTCAGCAAATGAAAGCCATTGACAATATGCTTGTAATTCATTTCCCGGAATATTTACTTAGGGTAAGACAGCTGGTCTAAGTTTCTTAGGTGATGTTGCCAAATGTGTAGGTGTGTCCAGCCTGCCCTCTGTGTGGTTAGCCTGCCCTCTGTGTGGTTAGCCTGCCCTCTGTGTGGTTAGCCTGCCCTCTGTGTGGTTAGATCGTTCACCAGAAACACTAAGTTCCAAAGTGTTTATTTTGTTTCTTTTTGGGATCAGATATGAAGGAATGGGATCATAGAGGAATTTGGAAAAGGAATGTTAGCAGTATCTCCTGTATTACAGAGAGCAATTAATCAATGTATATAAAAACCATCCCCTAAAAAGATGTGAATATAGTGTGCTCCCCAGCTTTGCCTTCTCTCCCTGTATCATGCACCTGTTTTCAAGCTTGTAGCACTTGTCTTCCTCACTGGAACGTCTGCCTTGGTTTTCGCCTTCATCAGCGTTGTCAGTGTTTGTATTCAGCTGAGAAATAATGAGGACACTCATAGAATGCTTCATACACAGATAAAAATAAATATAAAATTTCCTGGGCTTTTCTCAGTCAAACACTTTTTATTGAGTTCAATATTAATCTTACAGAAAAATTACTACTAAGTAAAAATGCCAGCTAGTTTATCTGGAGCAAGAAAACACTTTGTAAGATGTTATCAGTTTGAGATATCAGTTTTAAAGTTAGTAGATTTTAAAAAATGGAAAGTTAATTAAATAACAGAAAAGTAGAAATGAAATTAAGTATAGAATGAAAACCACTGATAAAATACAAATGATTTTCCAACCAGTCTTCAGATCTGCTAAGCACCAGCAGACTAGATCAAGCAAAATTTGCAAATGTAGTTGGTTATAAACAGGAGAAACTAAATACATTTTATTCAAGTCATTACTTATAAATTAAAATTAAAATTATGTATCTATGTTATTTTCATTGACTTTCAAATTTTAAATGATTACAGTTATATATTGTTGCATTCTCAGGGCTGTCTTCTGAGAAGTAGTTTCATGAACATGATAAAGTAGTGACACAAATTCAGATGTATAACCCTCTACTGTCCCTGTATGTGGCTTATTGGCCAAGATGTCATTATGTGACAGTCATTTGCTATACCTTAATGTATTCATCTTTTTGAAGTGTTTCTTTTTAGATGTATATTATAGGAAGTAAATTTGACTTTTCCTATTTTCCAGATTGTTATTGAACTCATTGTGTTTGAGATGCGTTTCTAGTTGGTTTTGAAGATGAGAAAGAAAAACTAACTGTTTATCTGAGCAACAGTCTATTAGAGAAGAATTTAAGATACAGAATTCAAAATTTGGATAAGCACATTTATTTATGATCTGTATGTTAACACAGTGAACTATATTTCTCACGATTTTCTTTGCAATTTTGACTAAGTTGCAGATGTCCATAAGGAATGTGAAGTAAGAAAGACTATGGTTGACTTTTTCCCCTTAGTATGAATGCTTTCTTATGTTTTTTTCTTCTATCAGTGGTGATATTGTGGGATTGGTCTCTTTAATGGCTATGATGTTGTACTGGTGATAATGAGGGAGACAGTGCAGCATAATAACCGGTACTGACAACCACAGCGGGGGCTTATGTAGAGAAGGCAATTTTTGCTTTGTGTACCTTGTGCTTATGAAGCTCATGAAGAGTCTACTATTGCAGCTGAAAAACCTCATGGACAGATGTTAGTCATGTCACCTATGGAAAGTATTTATTACTGTCAGGCCATACTAGAAGCACATATAAATAGGACTCTGTATATTTTTAATAGTAACTCCTATTTTGATGACATTTAATTAGATCTGAAGTAAGTATGCTATTTTCTTAAAAATGTATCAATTTTATATTATGTACTATACATACTTAAATGCATTATTACTTATAATTATATGAACCTGCAGAGAGCCCTCAGTGGTTAAGATGCCTGCTGCTCTTTCACTCTGAATACTAACTGCATTTGCAGGGCTAGGACCATCTACTGAAACTTTGGTAGCCTTTTCAAATTTTGTTCCCAGAGCCCACATCAGTTACCTCACAACTGCCTAGAACTTCACCTCTAGGGCATCCACTATGTTCTTCTGGCCTTTGTGAGCACCTGCACAGTCCCACAAAAACACAGAAATCCACATAACTGAAAAATAAAAATATTATTAAAAGCTATTTTTCATCATCATCATCATCATCATTGCTTAAAATTTGTATTGAAAAAATTGTTCTCTTATGTACTTCTATGGCTTGTAGAATATTTTTAAATTTTAAGCTTTTTAATTTTTTTTATAAATTGAAAATTCTATACATGCATATAATATATTTTGATTGAATCCACTTCCAGTCTCTCTTCTCCAAATCTTCTCCTAAAACCCCATCCTCTTTCTCCCCAACTACATGTGCTCTTTGAACAGCAATATGTCCACTGTTAATAGTGCCTGCATTTACAGGGGTTAGGCGATCTGTTGAAGCATTGGTAGCTTCTCACGAGCTGCATTCCTGAGAAGTCACTTCTCCATCAGCGATCAGTTTCCAGTAGCTCTTTAGCTGAGTTGGGACTTCATGACCTGTATCCATGCTAGGATTTTGGCTGCATTGATGTTGTGTAGGTCACAGAGTCATAACTGCTCTTAAGTTTTTATGTACAGCAGCTCTGTAATACCCAGCTTATAATGTCAGACTACAGAAATCCACTTTGTCTGGCTTTTAGAATCTTTCTGCTTACTTTTCTGCAGTGATCCCTGAACCTAAGGGAAGGGGTGTTAAACAGATGCTCCATTTAGGTCTGAGGAATCCAAAGTCTTGTCTTGTAAATCCAAGGTTTGGTCTCATAAAATTGGCTTTAAATCCAATTTTTAAAAATGTTCGGTTACTTCCATAACAGCCCTGCTATTATTGTAAGTGGGCATATCTTGTCATGACGGTTCTTACTATAACTTGCAGAATTCAAAGATCGATAAGATTGTTGAATAATTTTCTCCCCAACTAGAATTCATAGAACCTTCCTACACTATGAAAGGTAGCCAGTAGTGAGGAAGATTCCAAGTGAGTAGAAGCTTGATTTTTGTGTCCTAAGATTCAAATACCTGGTAACTTCAACAGTATTGTCTTTCCTCAAGTTCTGGAGCATAATCTAGAAGAAGGACAATAGTGTGTAATATTGACCAAAGAAGGTCAATGAGCCTCACTGAAAATTCAAAAAGAGATAAACCATACATAACTCTCTACCCTGTCCCTTCCAACCCCAATTTTACAATAATAAGCCTACCTTCCTAAAAGCATGGGATGGCCTGTCTGTCTTCTGATATATTTTTCAATTTCTTAAAATTTTCATTGACCCACATTTTATTTTATTTTTTATTTTTATTTCAAGATATTTTATTTGGGAATGGGAGTGGGAAAGATATTATATATGGGATTTTCCTCCCAGACTTCTTGGTATATCTATTGTTGGTATATAGGAAGGTTACTGTTTTTTCATGCTAATCTAATTTTTTAAATATTTTTTATTTTTTTACACATATTTTTATATTTATATTATTACACATATATACAATAAACTATCTGTAGCAAGAAGAACCATGACACAATCAAGAATTACATAAATGTTACATTCTTAATGTTTTGGCCATTTGTATTTGACAGCCTTGAAGAAAGCATCTTTCCTATCTCAGTGTGTCTAAAATTCTGAATATAAATCAATCTCCATCACATTTTGTCATTATCAACTCTATCTATCTATCTATCTATCTATCTATCTATCTATCTATCTACCTACCTACCTATCTAGACCTAAAAACATCTTAACCCCTAAACAACAAAGCTTCATTGTAGAACTAAGCTACCGGGTCTTCAACTACATCAGAGGCTTGAGAAGGAATAAACTTGATTACCTGAGTATGCCAGGAGTGCAGATTAGTAGCTTTCCAAATGAGAAGATGACAGAGACAGTTTTCTACCTGAATAGTCACCCAAAAATCTTTATTATGTTGTAACATCTTCTTCAGCCTTCTGGCCCAAATATCTGACAGACATATTTGTGAGGCAGGAACTCTGGAAGACTTGCTTACCCTGTCTTGGCACAGTTTGGCGCCGTCAACTCTGCCTGCCTCCAAGCTTGCCCTTTTTTAAGGCAGAATTCTGTCTGTAGTAGAAAAAAGGACATTTTGCCCAGGGACTTGTTTGCCTCATTTGAAGCCTTCTCCATGAGGAGGTTCTTTGATGTTCATCATCCTCTTTGAGGTAGGCTGGGTGTTGCCAGGAGTTAACCTGTTTCATTATCAGTGAATCTTTAAAATAATAAAAGCATTTTAAAATGCCATACTCTGCATATCTCTGAGGTTTTTGAAGACCTTATCTAACTATCCTACATTGTCTTTCTATAGAACCATATCTATCTGCCACACCTAACGTGTGTATTTTTGTGATATCCATGCTAATTTTATATCCTATCTTTTCTGAATGTTTATAAAATATGAGTTTTCTGGTAGGGTCTTTAAGGTCTACTGTGTATAGAACCATACTGTGTGCCTTTAAGGATTCTTTGACTTTTTCCTTGTCTGTATATGTAATTCTGATCTTTTCTTGTCTTATTGCTGTAGCTAAGACTTAAGGCATTTTGTTGAAGAAAGAGTAGAAAGAGTGGATATCCTTGTCTTGTTTCTGATTTTTAGATAAAATGCTTTAATTTTTTTCTCTATTTTGGATCATGTTGACTATAGACCTGCTGTATAGTGTCTTTATTCTGTTGAGATATATACTTGTGTCCGTAGATTCTTCAGAACTGTTCATGACTAGATATTTGATTTTTGACAAAGGCCTTTTGTATACCTAAAGAAATGATCCTTTAGTTTATGTTCTTGTGTCTATTTATGTGTTAGATTATACTTACTGATATATATGTAGAACCATAAATGATCTGGTAAATATAGTATATACAGATTCATATTATATATACATATGCTATGGGTATCCTATATATCCATATGATACCATATAACAACCACTGAGCCTCTGGGGTAAAGTCGACTCAATCATAGTGAATCTTTCGCATGTGTTTGTAAATTCAATCGTACATATTTTATCAAGGATGTTTTCACTGTGTTCAGTAGAGAGCTTGGCCTATAATATTCATTGTTGTTGTTGGAACTTTGGCTTTGGTATCAAGGTGATGGTGACTTTGTAAAGGAATGAAAGTGTTCCATCCACTTTCTGTATCTGTTTTACAGAGTAATTTGAAGAATGACTTCCTTAGTTCATCTTGAAGGTCCAATAGAATTCTGTACTGAAGCCATCTGGCCTAGGAGATTTTTAATTACTGCTCTGTCTCCTTGGTTTTTGTATGTTTGTGTCCTGGATAGTTTTATATCAACTTAACACAAGCTAAAGCCATCTGAGAGGAAGGAACCTCAATTAAGAAAATGCCTTCATAATATCAGACTGTAGTAGGCAAGCATACAGAGCATTTTCTTAGTGATTGCAGGGGGAGGGCCCAACCCATTGTGGGAGGGGCCATTCCTGCAGTGTTATACTGGGTTGTATAAGAAAGCCGACTGGGGAAGCCAAGAGCAACAAGTTAGTGAGCAACACCCTTCCCTGGCCTCTGTATCAGCTTCTGACTTGAGTTACTGTTCTGACTTCCTCTCATGATGGAAATGAAAGCCAAAAAAACTCATAACTTCCAAACTTGCATTTTGGTCATAGTATTTCATCACAGCCATATAATCCCTAACTGGAAGTGACCGTTTAAATTATTTACTTCATTTTGGTTTGACTTTGCATGTCATATGACTCTAGAAATTTGTCCATTTTACAGGTTAGTGGAAGGTAAAATTTTAAAGTATATTTCTACTATTCTCTGAATTTGCTGAGTGTGTCTTACAATGTCTTCCTTTTTGGCTATACTTTTATTGAGTCTTCGCCTATTTCTCTTGTTTAATTTTATTTTGTGATCTTGTTAATATTTCAAAGAACTAAGTCTTAGTTTGACTCTTTGTATTGATTTCTACCCCCATTACTTTCATTTTTAATTTTGATCATCTTTTACAATATACTAATTTGGGAAAATGTTTAGTCTTGTTTCCCTAAGGTCTTCAGGTACATTGAATTATGAATATGTGATCTCACCAGCTTTCTTCTTTTTTGTGTAGATACATAAAACTTCATCATGACCCATAGTTTTAGTATTCTTTTTTTTTTTTTTCATTTTTCATTCAATTCTAGGAATTTTTAAACTTCCTTCTTGAAGTCTTCATTGGCTCAGTTATCATTCACTACTATGTTGTTAGTTTCTATGAGTTTGTGTACTTTTTGTAGTTCCTAGTGCTGTTGATATCCAACTTTATTTTCTTGTGGTTAGATAGAATCTGGGATGTTATTTCATTTTTTTCTATTTGTTGAGATTTGCTTTGTGTTTAATATGTGAATAATTTTGGAAACAGTTACATTGGCTTCTGAGAAGAACCTGTTCTTTGGTGTTTGGGTGGAATGTCTGTATTTCTCTTAGTTCCACTTGATTTATGATATCATTTAGTTCTGTGTTTTAGATGACCTTTCTATAGGTGAGGATGGAGTATTAAAGTCACTTACAGTTACTGTGTAGGGTTGGAGTTAGTCTTTGTCTTTTGATATAGTAAGTAGTACGTCTTTATGAAGTTGAATGTGTTGTTTGTTGTGTTTTGAAATATAATATCCCCTTGGCAGATTGTTCCTTTAAGGAATAAGAAATGCCCTTTTTTATTGAACTACTTTTGGCTTAAAGTCTATTTTATAAGAATAGCTAGTCCTTTTTATCTTTTTTTCCTATTTACATGGAATGTTTTTTTATCATTTTTTCCTGCTGTTGTTTACTATTCATAGTAATGTGTTTATTGCAGGCAGCAAAATGATGGATCCTGAGTTGTTATTGAATTGTATATTCCTGTCATTTTGTTTTTTATGGTATTTCTCTATATTTTGATGAATTGACCTGGCATTATTTTTATCATTTGAACTCTTTGGCATTTTTACCCTTCTTTTCAGCCTGAAATATTCCTTCCTGTATCCTCTGTGAAGATGGGTTAGTGGTCAGAAAACCTTTTAGTGTGTGTGTGTGTGTGTGTGTTTTTTTTTTTTTTTCATGGAAAGGTTTTATTTCTCTTTTAATTTTAGTAGATAGTTTTGATCAGTATAATAATCTGAATTGATGGTTGTGGTTTTTCAGAACTTAGAATACATCTTTTCAGGCCCTCCTGGTTCTAAAGTTTTATGTCAAATGATCAGATGTTATTCTGATTATTTTTATGAGTGATTTGACTTTTCTCTTCCACCTTTCAATAACCTTTAAAAGTTTCTATGGTTTTAGTGTTATAATAATTGTAATATATCCTGGGATGCTTCTTTTCTGTGTTGGTTATTCTATGTTCTGTAGGCCTTTTGTAACATCTCTGTAGGATATAGTCCTTTTGTAACTAAGTGACATCTCTTTATGTTTAGGGAAATGTGTTGTATGATCTTATTTCCAATCTTTTCTATGCTGTCCTCTGTGGTATTCTTCTGTGCTCTTAACTCAAAGACTAGAACTTTTCACAGTGTCCTAGTGCTCTCTCATTGAGTACTGAAATGTATTTTTTACATTTCTCGCTAACTTTTACTAAGTGATCTAAATTCTCTATTTCGTTTTCCAGCTTTGACTCTGTTTTTCTTGTGACTTACTATATTGGGTGCTCTGTCCACTGAGGGTTTTATTTGGCTAAATTATGTTTTCTAAAATTTCTTAAATGTTTCTAGCAACATTTAGGTTTTCCTTAGCAATTCTAATGTTGAATTCTATTTTCATATTGTAGGTTGACTTTTACATTTTATTTAGTGTTTTGTTTTTACTTAACTCCCTGAGTATATTCATATCTTTGCATTGTTTAAACACAATCACAATCATTTTTATAATTATTTTCTTGAAGATCGTACAGATCATTCTAGTCTGAGTTTATTACTGTGGTATTAGTAATTATGTTGGGGGCATGTTGTCTTTTTGTTTCTGTACTAATCTGTGCGAAGTAGTGACTGAGTATGAGTGTGTGTTGTGTGTGTGTGTGTGTGTGTTTCTTTTTTCTCAAATTATCTATTTTCTTTAGTGTATGCAAGATTGAGTTGCAAGAGTGGTGAGACCTTGTTTTCTTTTGTAGAAGGTGTCTCACTGGCTGCACATTCTAGTCTTTTTTGGAGAGTACTCTACTATCTATGGGAAAAGACACCATCTGAGGATCAGCACATCCTGCTGTTGACCTTTCCTGTCTTCTCTGCTCATGTGGCTCCCTGAGTCTGTCTACCTTACCTTGAGTAAGCTCTTGTAAACCTGCAGCTGAGGGCTGGAAACAGGCCCTACCCGAGAACAGTAAGATGCAAGGTCTTGGAGGGTGGGGCAGCTTACAGGGTGATAAGGAGTGGCTCTATTCTGAAGTTTGGAATGCAAGATTGAGGAGGAGCCAAACATTCCAGCAGTGCTTGGAGGTGAGACACCCGAGGAGTCTAGATGTGTTACTCTGTGGCATAGCAGTGCCTACCCCAAGGCTCAGAGAAGCAGAAGAGATGGCTGCTTAAGTGGTGGTTCAGAGAAGATTCTAGCAGATATGAATCAGATGGAGGGAGGTTGCACATTGAAGGGGCACTTTGGTGTAGGTAGGAGCCAGGAGTACCTGGTGGAGTGATAAGGAGTCTTGAAGGAACCAGGTGGAACTATAGGATGAGGAAGCAATTTGTACATTTTTAAGAAGTATTTTGTTTACCATGTCTCTGGAAGAATATATAACAGTTATATAATTTACTGTCCAAATCTTATGTTTATTTTCCTCTACTACACACTCACCCTGTTTCCCAGCTGCACCATGTTCTTCTCTTTTGTGTTTCTCATCTGAGTGCTGCATCATCGCTGTAGGCTTTCTAGACAAATGCTTGTTGTGGTGTCCTTCTGGGCTTATGTCCACATGCTCTCCTTCTGTCACATTGTTACACCAGTTGAAGGTTGAAGAAGATTAAAAAAATATATTAATGAAGGAGAAAAAATGATGGCTCCAGCTTTGACTTAATCACATTTGCTATGATTTCCTTGAATTATTCCATCAATTTGATTCCGAGCAGTATTGTTTAATCTGTACCTCAGTGGCATAATAACTAATGCTAGATTTAAATAACAACCATGTTTCCCTTTCACCCTTGTCACCTTGTTTTTGTCTTGGCCTCCTTACCATATGGAAGTTTTGGACTTTGTATATGAAAGCCAAGAAATGACAGGTTATATATATATATGAAAACAGCTAGAGAAAAACGTGACAGAGTGTGGAGGTAAAAATGTTCTAGGATAGCAGCAGATACAATAGACAAAGTCAACCAGTTAACCAAAGAATGGTTTGAATAGGATATCGGCTGATCACAGGGGGAAGTCGTGTAAGATGTTCCAAGGCTAACACTTGTAGATGGGCTCTTTTGGTAATAGACAACTCAGCTAACATGATTTTTACTATTGTGACTCCAGTAGCTATTGTGGTTTTGTTTGTTTCTTTACTTGATTGATTGTTTTGTCTTTTGAGACTGAGAAGTGCTGAGTCTGCATTCTCCCAGGATGGCAAAGCATTCCAGGGCTCCTAGTAACTCCAATCACTCCTCAGTTTTGCCTTCCAATATCCATATCTGTCTCCTTTGCATCCAGTGTAATTCCTGATATTCAGTGTCAACTCTAATGATTCTGTTCTTAAGATATATCTAAACTGTGTGATAATACTGATGTCTTAAGTCAGGTAGGTATGTGATATATTCCAGAAACATATAGTTTTAAATAGAATTCTAGAAGCATACTTTACAGTTTAACAGTTTTATCTCATAGCAATACTGAAGTAGTTATATCCACTAGTGTTTTGTTCTTTATGTATGTATGTGTCTGGGTGTATTTGTATGCTATATGTGTGGGTGTCCACAGAGGCCAGAAGAGTGTGCCAGATCCCCTGACACTGGAATTCAAGTGATTGTGACCTGCAAGACATGGGTGCTGGGAACCGACCTTCTGTCTTCTATAAGGGCAAGAAGCATTTGTCACTGCCGAGCCTTCCCTTCAGCCCCCGTTTTGTTTAGTTTGTGAGTTACAGCTTTGCTCTTCTGTCTGCACTGGCCTAAACTTATGTATAACCCATGCTGGCTACAAACTCTTAACCCTCCCGAGTCCACCTTCTACATTTTGGGATTACAGATATTCACCACCATTCCTGCTTCTATTGGACATACATTTACTTTTTCTTAAAAAAAAAAAAAAAAGTAAGAGTTGATGCTGCTCTTTATATATAGTAATAATGTTGGTATTACAGTTTTAATTTAATCTCCATAAATTTTCCTTATATACACTGTACATTCATAGAAGAAAGGCTTTGAAATCAAATAGGAATGCATCTGGGTTCCTCTTCTGTTCCTTAATATGCCTTTGATTTGAGGCAGCGTACTTGAACTCATATAGAACTGTTAGAACCTGTCAAAGAAACTGTATGTAGTGTATAAGGTATCAAGTGCAGACCAAACCTGATATGCTGACTGGCTTCAACATAAAGCAGCACGTGGTAACGAAATTATGTGGGTATTTGATTGTTGGCATTTACCTCATACAGCACTGCTTGAAGTTTTTTTTTTTTTTTTGTTCTTTTTTTTTCAAGAAATAGAAATTTCAGTTCATATATATAGTATTGTAATCAAATTTATTTACCATACCTTTTTAAAATATTAGCTCATCATTGCATGTTTTCTGCATGTGTGAATTTGAGGTTGAATATAGAATAGAAAACTGAGTGTTTTTTAAAGAACTCTGCATCCCGGTTGAATGTTCTGTACTTTCTCATCTTCTGGGATTACAGGAGGGAGGTGGGAAGCTGTTAAGTGGGGAGCTCGAAAATTCTTGCTGTCCACAGGCCACCTTTATCTTTATTTTTGGCTTGCAGACAAAATGCTGTACATTCAGTGTCAGTTATCCCTCTAAAAGTGGGAGCTTAAAAACAGGTACCATTCAGGAAGTGCTTTAGCTAGAAGCATTTTCAGAGAAGGAAAAGCCTGAGGAATTAGCATGTTCCAGAGAAAGCAGCAAACCATGCGTAGTAATGTGGTGAGACTGCAGACACACATTTGAGGATCTGGAGCAAGATTTGTGTTGAAATATGAACCCTGCTTCTGCCACTTAGCAGCTGCATGAAACTCAGAAGTTTATTTCATCTTTGCTTTGTGTTTTAAACATTCCATGTCTGCAACAGTGCCTACCCCGCAGACCTATCATGAGGATGAAGGTAGTACATGCATAGAGATCAAGCAGAGCCGTGCCTGGCCCATTGTCAGTGTGGTAGAACTGGTAGTTACTATATTGACATTGCTCTCAAGTACCGTATACTGAGAAACTTAGTTTAGTTTTGTTAGTTGTAACTCAGTGCTATAGACTGTAACATTATATAAACAAATCTATTAACAAGTTGGAATACAAAAGTCAAGGAACCCCGTGAACAAAGAGCCTTCCTCTGGTGTGGCTTTTTCAGAGTGCTAAAATGATAGGACATGACAAGAACAAAGCACAAAATCCACTCCCAGGATCATCTATCAATCCCTGAGATGCATTAGTACCTGCCTGAGCCTAGAGTCCTGGATTAATCACCTCTTGAGGTCTTACTTGAGTCCATATTTTTTTTGTAGTTTATTTCTTATTAATTTATTCAGATTACAACTCAGTTGTTATCCCATCACTTGTATACTCCCGTTCCTCGTTCCTCCCTCCCTTCCTCTTTCACCCTGTTCCCCTCGCCTAGGTCTATGACCAAGGGTGGCCTCCTCCCCCACTTTATGGTCATAGGATATCAATTTTTATCTTGGTAGCCTGCTTATTATTTCTCTGAGTGCCACCGGGGCTCCCCACCAAGGGGAGGTAGTCAAATATGGGGCACCAGAGTTCATATCATAGTTAGTCCCTGCTCTCCACCCAACTGTGGAGAATGCCCTGTCCATTGGCTAGATCCGAGTAGGGGTTCGATGTTTACTACTTGTAATGACCTTGGTTAGTGCAATAGTTTGAACAGACTCCCCAGGGCCCTGACACACCTGTTCTGGGGTTCTTCTTGTAGGTTTTTAAGCTCCTCTGGGTCCTTCTATTCCCCATCTCCTATATTTTTCTAACCAAGAGTCCCAGTGTGATGTCATCACATCTATCCCAATTTCTTGGTAAGTGAAGACTTCCATGGGGCATGCCTTTTGGGCTAGTGCCCGATTATAAGTGAGTATATACCATGTGAGTCTTTCTGCTTCTGAGTTAACTCACTCAGTATGATCATTTCTAGTGTCATCCATTTGTCCACAAATTTCAGATTTTCCTTGTGTTTTATAGCTGAGTAGTATTCTGTAGTGTAAATGTACCATAGTTTCTTTATCCATTCTTCAATTGAGGGACATTTAGGCTGTTTCCAGGTTCTGGCTATTATGAATAAGGCTGCTACGAACATGGTTGAGCATATGTCCCTGTTGTGTGGTGGAGCATCTTCTGGGTATATTCCAAGGAGTGGAATAGCTGGGTCTTGAGAAAGCCCTATTCCCAGTTTTCTGAGAAAGCGCCAGATAGCTTTCCAAAGTGGTTGTACAAGTTTGCATTCCCACCAGCAATGAGGGAGTGTTCCTCTTTTTGAGTCCATATCTTATACATCACTATGCCGATTTAAGTTTCCAAGTAAGTTTTGGTAGGACCATGCGGCCTAGAGCACACTGCTGATGATACACTTACATATGCACTGAAAAAGTATGTGAAACAAACAAGCTGTAGACACAATGGATTAATTGGTTTTATAAGTTAACCACTTAAAGATATGAAGTACTTTACTCTTAAACAGGAGATGATAATTGACTTAAGTTCTGTGTAGCATAACAAACTATTATATATTATATATTTTATATACAACAAATATAACATGCTATATATAATATGGTTTCTCTATATAAACATATCTATGTTTGTTTTATAAACTAGGCACGACAAGAGAACACCAAAATAACTAGCAAAGCATAATAATTATATGACAAATTATATATGAAGAGAGTCTTTCATGTATTTCATTCTACTGTGTTGACATGTGATGAGTCAAGTGTAGGCTGAGGTTCCCTATGATGAGGTGACGTGCAGAATGTATGCATTGTGATGTAATGTCACATCACAGTGAACTTTCTTCCTTGAGTTGAAATACTGGACAGTCTGAAAAGAGACGGCTACTGCATGACCAGCAGGTAGGCACTACACAGAGCGGGTATGTAGGACAAAAGTGATGATTCACATGCTCGGCAGGGCTCAGCAAGATGGAGTGGGGTGAGGTTTTGTCACTTTGCCTAGGATGGCATGCATTTTAACAGTTATCAGTTGTTTATTTCTAGAACTTGATTTTCTTTCTTTTACTATTTTTGGATTATGCCTGACTGTGTATAGGTTGGAACCTTTGAAAACAAAACTATGGATGCCAGGATAGTCAATATATTATATTTTTGGGAGAAGACTAAAAACTTACAAAGTAAAGTAATATATAGAATTTTTATTTATTTATTTTGGTTTTTGGAGAAACAGTTTCTGTATGTAGCCTTGGCTATCCTAGACTAGCTTTGTAAACCAGACTGGCCTCGAACTCAGCACTCCACCTGCCTCTGCCTCCACCTCCCAAGTGCTGGGATTAAAGGCATGCACATTTAGTTTACATTAGCTCCTGTTTTGGGGGAAAAAAATCCAGTTTCCAATATTTTTAAACTTAAGTTTTCAACAAAAAGCCTTTTGATATGTAGCATTCTGCTAATTTGAGTACAGTTTCACATATCTATATTATGCTAATAACATTTTATGGTTACATTCTTTAGATTCTGTAGATCCAGAGGTACTTCCTAGTGTCATGCCACATTCAGATGATTTATAAAGCTAACAATAGGATCCCAAGTGTCAGGATCTCTAAAACTAATATGGCAGGGATCTCCTGCACTGCTTACTAATCATCTCACTTTGCCTCTCTGCACTATTTTCTCTTCTATAAAATGTGACTAAAGGGAAGTTCGTTTTTAAAGTTTTTATAAGAGTTTGTAGTAAACAAAATACACTTGCTGTTTTTATTTCTATTTTATCATTAATTTCAGATTTTTTAAACTTCTAATTGGTTTCATTAATTAGTTATTTGTAAAGCTGACCATTCTACCTTTTGTTCTAATAGTTTCTTTGACCCTTGTTTTGCTTATATGTGAAGTATTCCAGATTATGCCTGTTTTACAGAACGTGTCAACTGAAATGAAGTGTGTACATAAAGCAGTCAGCATATTCTGACAGCAGTGGACGATGTTTCTCCTGTCCTTGCTAGAACGGGGAGCAGGGCCAAAATTGAATTCCAGTTCTGTGCACTTGTCAGTATAGGCAGCTTGCTCAGCCTCCCAACTCTCATGCAGGAAAGAAACATAAAACAAAAAATGCAGTGCTAATGTTTCTGCATGTATTAGACACAACTGTTACCTTTCCATGCAAGTAGAAGTAGTTGCAGATGTAATTAAGGTAGGAAAGCAGGGGAAGGAAACCGGAGGGAATGGAGAAGAGCAGACATAGGAAGAAGAAGAAGAAGGGATAGACCTGGGGTAGTTAAAAGAACGTAATAGAAAGTTCAGGTGCCATGATAATTGCAATTCCAATAAGATAAGGAATGACACCCAATAACTTAATAAATATGGATAATTAAAACTATCTTTTGATAGTTGTTTTAAAAGGGCCTTATCTCTTGATGGTGTTTGTTTCACCTTACTTGTCAGATTTTCTTAAGTGGTTTTCTACTCATGAGGCATAATTGAGATGTTTGTAAGTTAAAATTGATACATTGACAGTAATCTTGTATTTATGGTGTAGGTGAATAATTAATCAAATTTACTTTCTTAAATTATCTTTGTAATTTAAATAATAGAGAACCTATAAGTTTTTGATAATGTTAGGATTCTTCTCTTTGTTTTTAACATTTATTCTTAAGGTTTACATATTAAAAAACAAAACTTTTATTTTGAATGAAATGTTTCAGCAAAGCACTTGAAATAAAAAAATGAATTTATTTTTATTTGCGTAGCACTAGTCAACAATAAATTCTGCTCAATAATGTATGGCTTTTCAATAATAATAATAACAACAACAACAACAACAACAATAATAATGAATACTATCTATTTTGTACAATGTTACGTTTCTTCACTAAATGCAGAAGTGTATTGCTTTACTGCTGTGAATATAATTTCTGAGTCTAGGTGGTACACTGTCAGCACAGTGAAGCAGGAAATTATTCTCCTGTGTCAGCTACTGCAGTTAAAGTACAGAAAGGTTTGTGGTAAGATATAATTCTCTACTCACAAATCTCATATGCTATGCAAATAGGTTTTATAACCAAGAGAGTTTTAAGTGTTTACACACACACACACACACACACACACACACACACACACACACACACACACGTTTTCCGGCTCTTGATTCTGTTGTACTTCCGCTAAGTACTTTGAATATATTCTTTTTGAACATTTCTTTTACCATTTGAGATTATAATATAGTTACATCATTTCCTTTCGCCTCCCTACTTCCACCCCCCCCACACACACACATAGCCTCCTTGCTTTATTTGAAGAACATATGTATATACATATATTCTTAAATACATGCGTACAGCCTGCTTAGTCTGTGTGATGTTACCTGTACAGATGTTTTTAGCGCTCAGCACTGGGTTAGCAAGTGGGTGTGTTCTTCCCTGGGAGAGGCAATTTCTTCCACTACCAGAATTTCTGAGTTGCCTGTAGATTTTTGTGTAGGGTTGCAGCGTCATCAGCTTTCCCTTATCTACTTTACTATGTTTATGTTGTCATTGTTCAGATCATGTTCAGATAGTTAGTGAGTCTTTATGGGTGTAGCTTCTGACGTTACCAGGAGACATAGTCTCACAACAGACGTCCTGTTTTTCTGGCTCTTACTCCTTTTGGCCCCACTTCAGCGATCTGCTTGAAACTTAGGTATAGGAGTTACATTATAGATGTATATTCAGTGTGACTGGGCCCTACAACTCTGCATTGTGGTTGGTTGAGGTTTTCTCTAACAGTCTTCATCTGTTACAAAGAGAACTTGCTGTGATAAGGGGTAAAGGCTATACATGCTTGTAGGTGTAAGGGCAAATATATATAGTATAGTTGAGGGTTATACCTGTTTAGTTACGTTTTGGTTGTAGGTTCTCCAGCATCCATGAACTCACTAGCCTCTGGAAAGTTATAGTCATCTAGGTTTTCAGTACCAGGAATGATTTTTCTCTTACAAGTTGGTTACTGCCAAGGTGTATGTGCTTCTACTGCGTACTTTAGATTACTATGCCATGCTTGGTCACTGATGTGGCTTATTAGCATCATAGCTGGATAGGACTGTTGATTGCTTCCCTCCTTAGGAAGCTTGCATGGTATCTTCTGGTACGAAGAAAGCTAGTCGTCAGGTAGGAGGCATTTACATAGTTCTAGCCCCGGCCCCTTTGAGCCCCATGCATAGTGTCTTCAGCAATAAGGATTTATGTTCTACCTCTGAGGTGCAACCAAGGAAAACAGCAGTAGCTATTATAACTGAATTAAATCACAAGTGAACAAATGAGGAAAAACAACAGAGATCTAATTATTGCCTCAATATGTGTGTATTTTCGCATCTGTACGTGTGTTTGTGTGTATGTGTGATTGTCTGTCCACACATATATATATACAGATTAATGCATGTATGATTTATTCATTTATTTATATATGTTTATATGTATTTAGTTATATGAAACTAGGGCAATAGGTGAAAATTGTTTTATGGTTTATGTATGTTCTACAACAGTGTTACTCTAATAAGATTTTTATATAAAATCTTACACTTTTTTGTCTAGGCTTCTCATCAAATGCTAAAAATTAGAAGAAATATCAAATTAAGCAACTTTACTATTCAACCTAGATTTTCTGTGAATGGGGAAGTGCTGTTGCTTCTGGAATTTTATCAACCAAAACCTCAGGAAGGTGCAAATTCTGTTTTGCTTAATAGTTGCTACTGTCTTTATGTGGCTGTAGACAAAGAGCAGAATCATGTTTCCTTATTCATTAGAGGCTTCACATTCCTAAACAGTGACTTTAATGCTACATTTTAGGTTCCTTGCAGCTCAAATTTTCTTATTCATTTTCATGTAAGAAAATTATGAAGATAAATTATTATTAAATGTGATGTTTTAAAGGCATCTTAGGACATGCTTAAAGAGAAGGCATGGTCCTAGGGTTATGGCAAAAATTATTTTTAGTTTATGATAAATGATAATTTGGGTATTTTATATGTCTTAAATACTAATTTTTTTCCTTTTTGAGATTATAGTTAAATTTTATCATGTCTTCTTTCCATTTTCTCCCCTCAAACCCTCCCATATACCATGCCCCTCTTCTTCAAATTCATACCCCTTTTTAAAAAAATTATTATTGCATATAAACTGTTAAGTCCATATAATGTTACCTGTATGTATGTTTTCAGACTGACCATTTATTATTGGATAACTAGTTGGTATACTCTTCCCTAGGAAGGCCACCTCTCCTGTTCCCAACATTCCTTAGTTGTAGGTAGTTCTTTGCAAACTTGAGGCTTTGTATGCTTTTTCCCAGTGAGTTTGGTGTGTTCATTTATGTTGTCCTTGTTCACCTCACATTTGGGCAGTCATGTGAATGATATTCATGGTGAAACCTCTGATATTAATAGGAGAAACATCCCAGAAAAATCCCTGATCCTCTGGCTCTAACAATCTTTCTGCCTCCTTTTCTGCAATGTTCTGTGAGCCTTAAATGCTTGAGTGTTTGTAGATGTTTCCATTAGGACTAGGCTCCTCAACTCTGCATTTTGATTGATTGTAGTTTTCTGTAGTAGTCTCTATCTGTTACAAAGAGAAGTTTCCTTGACAAAAGGATAAAGTGTAAGGGTACCGGACAAATGTTTATAGATTGTTGTTAGAGATTACCCTGGTTGAGCAAATTAGTGTTTATACAGTCTCCTCCAACACCCATGACCTCATTTGTCCTGGGTAGTTAGGTAGTTTCCAGTATGGGGCGTAGTCTCCCTTTTGTTTTTTTTTCAAATTCTTTTTTTTTTATTAATTTATTCATATTACATCTCAATTGTTAGCCCATCCCTTGTTAGTCTCCCTTTTGTTGTACGGATCTTACCATCAGCGAGCTCCACTTTACCTCTACAACTTTTATTCTATACACATTATTTTGATCATGTTCTTGTGCCCACTCAACTTCAAATTCTATCTCTCAAAATATATAAACAAATGATAGATAAATGAGTAAAGCCAAATAACAAAACAAACAAAAAAACCTAATAAGACAAAAATGGCAAACCAAAAATGAAATAACAAGCTCTCCAAAATCCATAATCTGTTTTGTGATGGCCCACTACTCCTAGGCATGAGGTCTGCCCTGGAGTGTGGTTGAATACTAAATGACATTTTACTGAAGAAAACTGATTTTCCCTTTGCTAGTGGATTGTTTATATCATTGTAGATTTGATAGCTACTGTTGTAAAGGTATGGGCTATTAAAATTGTAAACGTAGCTGAGGAATATCAGCTGGGAATACTGAAGATTCAGGTGCAGAAGAGTTTGAAAAGAATCTATACAAAATAAAAATAATTTTTAAAGACTTCTTTAAGGTAGAAAACTGTATCAGATCAGTTGTAGTCTTACTTACCATGTAAATTGCTATACATAAAGTATAGCTTAAAAAGGAAATTAAGAACCAATCCGTTACAGTGTATTTCCTATGATTCCTTTCAGTCTTAACACTGGAAACTAGTATTGTCATCATTGACACTTAGATTTTTTTTTTTTCAGCCAGCTCTAAGATTTTCTTTTATTATTTTAAATTTCTGTTGGTGCCTAGATTTTGGCAGTGAAATTAGTTCACAAATTTTCTTACTTGTTCTTATCACACCACAGTAATTGTGACAAACCAAGTCATAACTATTTGACCCGCAGAGTTATAGAGACGAGGCAGATAAAACACAAAATATAAAATACAACAACATGGTCAGCTGACATCTCATTCTGAGAATGAAAGTCTACATCTTCAGACTTTTTCTTCAATTGTCCTTTTTAGAGCAGGAGTCAGCATCCTGATGTGCACCTGTACCAGGGGACACTTAGATTTTTTAATTTCATTTTTATTTTTATAATTTTTTAAAATCTCTTGATAGACTAGAACAACCATTTTTTTTGAGATTATAATTACTACATTTCTCTTCTCTTTTCTCCTTCCCAACCATCCTATACTGCTCTTCCAATTCTCTTTCAAATCCATGCCCTCTTTTATTTTGTTATTGCATGCATGTATGAATATGCATATAAATAACTTTTCTAAATAAAACCTGCTCAGTCCATATAATGTTAACTTTTATAGATTCTTTCAGAGCTGACCATTTGGAACTAGACAACCAACTGATATGCTCTTCCCTAGAAATCCTGAGGTTTGAAAGAGCTACAAGGAATCTATGAACTATTTGACCAAAAATAAAAACTTACCTATATTACATATAATCCTTTGTATAAATAATCATAAATAGTTTTAATGAACTTTTCTCATCTGTGTTGATGGTACTTCCCTCAAGAGCCAAAGACCACCTAACAGAAATCCCAGTACCAGCCATAAGATGTCCTCTTTTGAGTTGTTTGTCAGAGTTGTTCAAGAGACTCCTAAGGCATGCATTCTTTTGCTGTTTCCCTTGTTTGATCCCAGAGGTAGAAAGTAAGTCCCTGTTGTTGAAGAAACTTGTATTTCAGAAACAGGCCCAGAAACCTCTGAGTAGGCACTGGCCTGATGCCTCTTCCCAGAGGACTAGTTTTCATGATACCAAAAGGTATCATCATGCAAGCTTTCAAAGGAGAAAGGAAACCATCAGTCCTACCCAGCCATGATGCCTGTGAACCACTTCAATAACCATCATGGCATGCCATCCTTGATGGTGCAGTAGTGACTCTCATACTTTGTCAGTAACCAACAGTTCTCTTACACAAGAGGGAAAACACGCCTAGAGCATGAAACCTAGTTACCAATTCAGTGTTATTGAAGCCTTGGTTAGTGGAGGAGAATCTACAACCTCCATTTTATTCAACCAGCATAGCCCCTTACAACAGTCAATAAACATTTATCCTTATACACACAGATAAGGGTAATCTCTATCCTTCAGCAAGGAATCCTCTCTTTGCAAAAGACAGAGACTACTACAAAACCCACAACCAATCAAATAGAGTTGTATCGTGATCCTAGTCCCAGTGGATACATCTACAAAACAGTGGAGCATCAGAGGCTCGAGGACCATTGTGGGAGTTGTAGGATGGGGTGGTTGTAAGGAACAGAGCATCAGGAAGATTGCTGTGAGCCTGTATCCTCATAATGTCAGAAGCCACATCCATAAAGACTCACCCATGTGAATGTCCAAATGTGAGCTGAGCAAAGATAACAAACATAGACATGCCAAAATGGACTGAGAAAAGCCATGAGCCCTCCATCCCAAACAAGACTATAGGCAGCAGGGGGGAGCTGGGGATGGTCTACTTTTTCTTCTTATAGAGTAGTTTGAGATACATACAAACTTTGGGGAAAAGCCCAGAATAGTGGATTTGCTCCAGCCTCTTCATCTGTTCCCTTGGTCCTAAGTTTTGCAGCCTGTCGTGCAGCTAGATGGGCCGACTGTGATGTGGTTAAGTAAAGTCCATGGCTTAGGACTCCCTCTTTCTGTTGTATATTCAGTGTATGCAAGCATAAAATGAATACTCAACTCCACCACGACTTCTTGTTTCAGGTTTGCATTTTCTGCTACTATTTATTAAGATTACCCTCTGACTTTTAAAGGCATACTGGTTAATTTCTTTTATGACTGGGTTGTATGCCAATCGTGTATGGGACTACATTCTATTAAGGAACAGTTGTATTTACAAGTTGAGACAATTAAGAGTAAACCTGATGTGGACTTTTGGTGTAAGTTGTCATATAAGCTTTAAGCTGTGTTTTGTAACTAACAATGAATATAATTGCTATATCATAACAGTATGTTCCTTCAAAGCAGACAGAGACACTGAGGCATGTAATTTTGGTACTTGGAATACTGGGGCAGGACAACAGCAATAAATTTGAGGCTAGCCCAGGCTGCATATTGAGTTTCAGGACAACCTGAACTATAGAATAAGACCATATTAAATAGACAAACAAACAAACAAACAAACAAACAACAAAACCCTATGCTTACTTTGCAATAAGTTGTCCAACTGTTTTCCAAACTGGCTGAATTATTTTGTATTCCCACCATCAGTAAACAAGTTTTCCGTATTGCTCTGTATCTTTGCCAAGTGTCAGATATCATTGGTGCTATGGGTTGTAGCCATTTAAGTGGATGTGTAGTGGGACCCATTGTAGTTTTAGTTACAGTTCCCTAATGAGATACTGATCCAGATTGAGTCCTTTCCTTCCGTTCATCTGTGGGAAGGCCTGATTTCCTCTACTTTGGTGATCTAAGTTAGCAGTGGTTCTTATCCACTGTGATTGTTGCCCTTACGAAAGGGAAATTTGCATATAAAGATAGAGGTGTAGAGAAAATGCCATGCGGACTTGAAGACTGTGGTCTCTTACCACACAGAAAATTCCTAGAAGGAATCATTCTCCAACACTTAAGATTCCAGCTTTTAACCTCAGAATACCAACAGGAACAGTTCTATTATGTGAGCCATCAATGGCTTATTTCTACTGTTTTGTTTTGTTTTGCTGATGAGCTCTCTGTTCAAATATTTTGCCTATTTTAGTTTGGTTGTCTTCTAATTGTTAGATTTTCCAAGCTTTTTTCATATTTTAGGTATTAGTCCCTCAATAAGATGCATTTTATAGGTATTTTCTCACCATCTATGATTAATCCTTTCATGCTTCTAGTGTTTCCCAGAGTTGAGTTGTCTTTACATAGTTCAGCAGGTCAGTTTCCCTTAATAAGAATTGCATTGTATCTAAAAAATCATTGTCAATCCCATGATCACCTAAATTTTCTCCTTTGTTTTCTTATGTAGTCTTAGAAGTAACAATGTCTTGTGTGGTCTTAGAAGTAACTTAGTCTTTGATTTATTTTGAGTTAATGTTTTGTGAAAGGTTTATGGTCTATATCTGGATTGACTTGTTAAAAGACTCATTCACTAAAATACTTTTATTATTTTGTGAAAAATAGTTGATTACGTTTATGTTGGTTTACTTTGGTCACTTCTGTTTTGTTCTGTTGATCAATTTGCCTCTTTTTAAACAGTACCACACTGGCTTTATCACTGTAACTTTATAGATGTCTTCAAGTGGGAGAACCTCAGTCTTTTGACCTCATTCTTTTCCTTGGTTTTATGTTCACTTATTATATCTTTTGACATTTAATTAATTGATATCTCTACTATAACTTGCTGGGATTTTGTTTTGAGTTGCCCTGAATTTTCAGAAGAGTTTAGTGAGGCCTGGCCTCTTACCAGATATGTATTCCTATCCAACTGCATGGACTACATGCCACTCATTCACTTAGGTCTATTGATATCTTTCATCATACATTGTAGTAGTCTTCTTGTAGGTTATGATTTTTTAAAAAATATTTTTAGTTGATTGCTGCTTTAGACAGAAATCTGGAAGAGTAGGGCCTAAAAAGGGATGGACTAAAGTATCATGCAATAGGAGTCAACTTTATTCAGAGCATCAGGCAGTTTATACTCTGAGGGTTAAAAAGAGTCACTTTCCAGAGTAGCATATACAATCACAAGGACAAGGGACACTTGCCAAAAATATGTCTTTTCCATAGAGTCCTAAGAATAACAGTAGCTGAAGTAAGCTCACTGCTATCTGCTACACCTGGGTAGAGGTAGAGCACAAAAACACATTTCAAGAACAATTTTGATTTTTGAAGAAACTGAGGCCACAGGATTCTTGCCTTCTTTATTTGAAGTTTCTTACAAGCACTGAGAATTCTCACAGGACTTCATGTTTGGACCCTGTTCCCATAGTCTTATACAAGTGTATTTTAATTATTTAGTGTCAAAGTGACTGAATTTTATACAGGAATAGGAAATGGTAAAATAATTTTACAGCTTCTAAAATTTGTAATTATAAATTATCTTAGTAGCCAATATTGCTTTTTACTTCTCATGAGTGCTTGAGATGATTTGTGTTGAATGTATGTGTACTGATTTAGGATTACAAATGATTGTAAAATGAGTCAGGGTTAGTCTAACAGTTACAAGTATCAATATAATGTTCCTGTATCCTTGAAAAGTGTGACATTTAAACAAGGATAAGGTCATTTATAATTTAGTTATGTAAAATGCTGATGCCTTTATTTAAAACGAGCTACCTGAGTTTTTGAAAATCCTCCTTCAAATATTAATTAAATGTTAAATGCTCAGAAAATGTGGAAGATATTTTGTTATTAAATTATCAGAACATTCTCTGAAATTGTTTCAGCCTTCATCAATGCAAATATCAAGTGTTCATTAGGAACAAGAAATCTGAATTTTGTTTTTCTTATTCCAAAACATTTTTTATCTATAGTCTTCTGAGTTGATATTTTCAAGAATTTTAATTTTTAGGTTTCCTATTTTGTTCATAGATGGAACCCAAGGCCATGGCTATACTATACAGATGCTCTACCCCTGAGCTACATCTTTGGCCTTTTACTTTTTAGTTTTCTATAAACCAAAATATTCTCCACAAAATCTGCAAAATATTTGCATTTATATAATATTAATCACTTAGTATTCCTGATAAAAGTTTTTTTTCTTTACAGATTTTTAATTATTACCACAATTTATTCTAAAGACTTTCTTGTTCCTAAAATTCCATATATTTATTGTGTGGACATGTGCTTGTCATGGCATGTACTATGTATATGTCAGAGGTCACCTTGCAGGATTTGGTTATTCACCATATGCTCTTGAACCTCTAACTCAGGCCATCTTCCCTCCACCTTAAGTGCCTTGACCCGCTGAGCCTTCTCTTTGTCCCACACTTTCTTAATCTTTATATGAAGAAAAACTTAAAGAAAATTCTTATATACCTCAAATTGTTGGCTGTTACTAAGAATAAGTAATAAGGTAATGATGATATTTGGCCTGCTACCCATTTATATGCCTGGAAAATGACTAGCGAGAGTAACTTGCTAGTTCCTTGTTTTTGTTTGTTTGTTTTTTAACATGGTATAACATGGGGAGAGGAGGAAAGGGGCACCCCAGGGGGATAGAGAGAAAGAAAGAGAGCTTAAGAGTAAGAGCTAGTACCTTGATAACCACTTTATAAACAGTATTGGCTGAGGTAAGGAATTGCAAGGGAATACAAACTGGGTATTTGTTTTTTGGAATGAGCTTTTGTGTTGACTGAGCACACCAGTGTTTATTGGATACTTTACTGTGGAGACTTCAGAAGGTCTGTGTAATCTATCCAGTTTGAATTTTAATCTCATAGTCAGTTTATACCATCTTCTCTTTGTTGCTTAGTGCTGTTTAGGTGTAGACTGTCCAGAGATGTGGCAGCAGAGGAGGTTGGCATGTAACTGTTCACTCTGCTTGCTTCTGTGAGTAGAGAATAGTTTAACTCATTACTGTTTCGACCCCTGTACTGGTGAATGAATGACACGAGGTGCAGGGAAAAGGCTTGCTTATTTGAGATCTATGCTGTTCCTTTCCTTCAGTCTCTGTTCGTGCTTTGCACTTGATTAGTTCCCCAGCAATCTATGTAGCCTGAGAAACAATTACTAGCTCTACTTGAGTATCTTCATATATCACTGTACGTGTCAGTTGGGTCATAGGGCTACCTCCTATACAGAGAGAGAGAGAGAGAGAGAGAGAGAGAGAGAGACGCGAGAGGCGAGAGAGAGCGAGAGAGAGAGACGAGAGAGAGAGAGAGAGAGAGAGAGAGAGAGAGAGAGAGAGAGAGAGAGAGAGAGAGAGAGAGAGGAGAAGAGGAGAATCTGCAGTAAGAGTTGCTGAGGAAGGGTCACTTATGGAAGCTATGAAAGGCCATGTCTCTTTGCTAGAAAGTCCTACCTTATCCCATCACAACGTTTTGCTCTTCTTGCTTTAAGTTACATTTTCGCTGGGTGTGTCCCAGGAAGTGTATTCTACCACCTAATCAAGCTTAATCTTTAACCTGCTTGCAGGGATTTTATGCCAGGTAGTTTGGTCACTGAATTTGAAATACCATGTTTCCATGATCTTCTCTGAGAACCCAGTCAGCAGTATGTTTGTTATCCTATTTCCATAACTTGGCTTTGTTTTGGATTTATATACTTTATCTAAGCATTGACTGCATTTTATGCATAATGGCTTCATATTTCTTCTATTAGCATATACTTTTCAAGGCAGTTGACCCTTCGGTTGACTGCTTTACCCAGTACTTAGTGTGGTAGCTGAAACAGAATTAACAGTGTTTAGTTGTTGAATGAATGAATAAATCCTGTTATTCAGACTCAAACTTCTGAAAATAGCTTTGACTTATTCCGTAGTTTTTACTCTTCCAGGGATTTACATAGTATATAACTTATTGTTTGTTTGTTTTGCAGTGCTTTGCTGGATTTGAACTCAAGGCCTTACACATGCTAGGCAAGCCTCTGCCATTAAGCTAGATTCTAAACCCCGTAAGTTTTATTCCGAAAGCCCTTTTAGTATTTTAAAAGTCTATGCTCCCATAATCATGTCCTGTGTTGAATTATCCATATCTCTAATTTCATTTTCCATGATGCTGTTAGAGTCTCACACACTACTTACCTAAATGCCTTTCTTAGAAGAAAATATGCTCTAATTTTTTACCACACTTGGGCCTGTCATATTCTTGTCCTTCCAGGTTTCTACATGTATTTTTGAGACTCATGCTTTCCATTATAGATTCTGGATCATGCCCCACTCATCTGTGCCCTCACATAAAACCGTCCCTGTCCTGCTGGAAACATGCTGTAACACATCAGTATAGAACATGTCAACTTTCTCATGAGAAGCCTCTAGAAAAGTCTCCATTGAAATGGTGGTGAAACACTGTACACTTTTGTCAACTCCCTAATAAATTTGGGAGTTACCCACCAGTTTCTTATTTCTAGCGCATATTTCACTTTAAGAAATACCACACAATATTCTATAATATAGCAGCATTTTGAGTTTATTTTCAGGACAAAATGTACCTCCTTGTGGCAGTTCAAAGACTCCTTTAAAAGCATGTATACTTTTGAATTTGTGTCATCTTTTATCTTCAGAAAACTGCATTTCCAACAATTTGGGAAAATACTTTTTTAAAACCAGAGCATTAGTAGCATCTTTGCAAAACATGTAATCTCTTGCTGCATTTTTACAAATTTAATAATTTTTTCATATTCGTGTGGGATGACAATGAAAGTGTGATAAAGGTAGTGAAATCATTTTATATAAACAGTTGAAGCCAGATTTTCCATAGCTGACATAGTTGAAAGTGAGGGTAGTAAAAGGGGCAGACCAATGTTAATACTGCATTGGGGAATACGGACTAATATAGTCAGTAGCCTCAGCTTATCATTGGCATTTTGTAATTCCGAATCATTATTGAAGTGTACACCTTGTGATTTTAAACTTTCTAATATATGGTTCAATGAAAGTGTCATTATGTCATAGTAAGTGAAGATGCCACACTGTAACGAGCTCTGCTAACTTGAGTAGTCACTAGTCACTGCTAGTAATATAGTAGGCCAAGCACCAAAACACTCTCCTCGTACAAGGTTTGCGTTGTTGTAAAGCATCACCAACTATAAATGGGTGTGTTCTTACTTCACATGAGAAACAGCAGCTATTTAGACTTAGGCATTTAACTTACAAAAATTAAATCTACATATTCTGTTGAATTTTAAAATCATTCATTAGTCATTCCTGCAAATTCACCAGGGACTTTGGACAACACATTTGAGAACCTTACAAAAGCTTATTATGGTCTGTTTCCAGTGGAAGAATTTAGGGACTTCTGTGTAATTTCACAGAATCTCTGGCTTCTGTATGCCTTATATATGAAGGCTGTACCAGGAATCCCTGGGCCTTGTCTTGTAAATAAAGAGACCAGCAAACTCTGTTTTTTTCTCCTTTACCACATGTCGACCCTTAAACAAAATGCTGTTTATTCATAATGTGTCTTAAATACAGAAAGAGAAGAAAGCTGAGTGAGGAACGGCAGTAGCTGTTTCTGGTTGTACTGGGTATATGTTTCAGTGTAAATAAATTCTTAATTAGCAAATTAGATAAAAATACTTGAAGTAAAGGACACGTTTTTATGACAGATTTCTTGGACGTTCATGCAAACCACCTCAGTTCAGAAGGAGATTGTATCATTTAAATATTGTGACCTGAGTCATGTCATAGTGATCAGTTCTTAGTTTGAAAGTCTTGTTTACGAATCTTAAGAACACAAGTAACGAAGCCTCAGGCCTATACAACACAGCTGCTATGTTCCATAGATAATTTTAAGACAGTTAGTAGGTAGGTCTATCAGAGAAGAGAAAGAAATATACATATCATTACGTGTATAAAATTGTTGTCCTTTCCCTCTAGAGATTTGTTCAGGCCTGCTATTAATCACTGCTAACTGCCACTTTTAGTCTTATTTTTGAAATAAATATTATCAATTACATAAAATAAATAACAAAGGATAACAAGATTCTAAATATTTTAAAATATTCATCAAAAATAAAATAAGTAATGTGACCTGTATAATAGAGTTGAAACATAGAAATTGTATTGGAGATTGAAATAAGGGTGCCCCTTCAGCAGGAAGGGCCAGTGGCATCTTTGAGAGAATAGTCTTCTAATTCTCTCTGGCTCAATGCAAAATGAATTGCATGTAAAGAGCATTGGTGTAGTAAATTCAAAATGCAGTAGCAACTTTTGGCAGTAATGAACTAAAAGCACCTTACTATCCATTAACTGACTGTTCACATGGTCCTAGGATAATGACTGTTTCTAGAGTGTAACCCAGTTTAACTTTGGAGGATGGCAGTTTTTCTGTGTAAGAGATTTTAAAATTCCATAATCTGAAATAAAAATTGTCACTAGATGTTGATAACTAATCCTTTCATTACAAAGCTAAAATAATTTATAATTTTGCAATGTCTTTTTTTTTTAATTTCTCTTTGGGCATATTTGTGTGGCTTGGCTTCAAGTTTGACATCTCAACCTGTTTTGTCTTTGATTGGTCATCTTAAAACAATACTAGTGAACTAGCTGAATGGTAAGGGATGATACTGTACATATTTACTTATTTTAGATAAATTTCTGTTGAAACAGTGTTATAGGTGGATAAATGCTTGGGTTTATTTTTTTTTACCATGTCTTATATTTGCTTTATAATTGTGTTGTGAATTGAACAGCTGTATTCTGTTTCTTGCAGTCATCTTAACATCCAGCCTTTAAATGAATGGCAGTCATCTGTGTAGGTCTCTTGTGACTGAGTGATGTATTCTGTTTCGCTGTGGCAGTTTTCCACACAGTCGCTTTCGTTCTCAAAAATGTTCATTTTCTATAGTACTTTTCACCCCTGTATGTATGTACAGGAATCACTTCACCCACCACCGAATTGCAGCCACTACTGAGGTGGAACGCAGCAACTGTTTAACAGCGCACTTTCCCCTAGGTGCCGCCAGCTGCAGAAGAAATTGTACATGGGCCCGTACAGAAGGTATTTCTCCACTGTGCCATCCGCAGAGTGACACTGACTAGGAGTACTACATAGACTGTAAGTTCCTTGTGTACCCACCGTAGACTGGAAAACCCAGTAAGAAAGAGTAACAGATAGCTGGGACACGTCCTTGAGAAATCTGTGGAGGTCAGGTAAACTTACTGCTTCTCTCCCTGGCTTTAAATGTGATTTGTGATCGGTAACAAGGTGGATACCACATAGGTGGATGTACCACTTATTGCAAATTAATTTATTATGGACACCGAGAGAAACTAAAATATTTTTTATAAGTTGTTCACGAACCAAAATATAAAGGAATTAAGCTGTGTTCAAAATTTCAAATATCCAGAGCATTCATGAGGCAGTAGAGCCATGCTGGTATTAGAGGGTACCCTTGGCCTTGCTAACCAAGGCCTGCAGGTTAGTGCTGATGCCACCTCTGGCGACAGTTTTGAAACAAGGCCAGTTTGTGTGATGAACATAGTAGGCTTCTTTAATTTAGAACTACCAAGTTTTAAATTTAAAAAAGATATTTAGAATCCAGGCATGAGAGAAAGGAAACAATTAAATATTAAATCATAATATACTTTGGTCTCTAACTCCCATTTACTAAATGAAATTTTTGGTTGATGTAGCCAACTTTAAAATAGTACTTTCTTTAGTATTAGTTTGAAAAGTTTATACCTTTTATTATAAAAAAAATCATTAAAATTTTTTGTTTGTACTATACTCTGTGGTTTCATTTTACTATTTTAGAATTTTTTTAAAAATTTAGTGGTGTAATTTGCTGTTTGCTTATTTTCATTTATGTATTTTTGATGAGCCTTTTGACATTTCTATGTAAAAAAAAATCGGGGCCTCTTTATCTTCCTAAAGTCTTAATCACAATTACATATTGTCCCTTAATTTAGATAACTATCCATTATTAATTATAAATTGAAGATACTTATGCACACATCTGTGTCTATAGATTCTTCCTCAAACATGATTAAGGTTAATTTCAGAACAACTCAGTGAGTTAGGTCGAAGAAAAGGTTTTTCTAGAGACCCATAGAATCTTTTTGTGGAACACAGGTAGAATGCCCTGTATTCAAAATAGTATTTTTTATGTTCGCTGTGGCTTTCTTAGTTGGAATATTGTTTGTAATTGCTGACAGCTGGGTGTTGTGCATATAGTGTCATAGGAAGACAATGGGTTTGCTCCAGAGTCTTTCTACTGCTTTTGATTTTGTAGTAGAAACAGGGTATTTGGAAATGCAGTTTTTAAAAAAGTATGCTTATTATAATTCTCAATAACTTTTAATCAAATGAATTAGAAAGATCTTTATTTTCAGAGTAAAATTTTATTTAAATAGTACCAACATAAATATTCACTTTTAAACAATTTTTTGTATAGACTTAAGACAAAAAAACTCTACTAAACTTAATATTTTTTAAAGTATAATATAGATGTATTATAGTTTTTCTCTCTATCAAGAAGGGATTACAAGTTTATGAAATATTAAAATTGCTATCACTTTTGCATGTTCTAAAAACATAAATTATTATTGCAGTTCATTTTTCATTAGCACTGGGAGGAATAGCTGTTTCTTTTTTTTTTGTAAAGGTCATTAACTATCCTTGTTACATGGGACTGAGTATGTTTAGAATTATACAGGATGCTAAGTTTTATACTTAGTGTGTAGTAATTTAAGTTCGACAACTTACTAGATTCAGTTTTGATCATGTGACTCTAATATTAAAATACAGCTTTAATTTGTGCAGTTTCGATTGGAACTTTAGGTAGAAATGCATTAAGTTCATGCCTTTATTCCTTGAACTTAATGCAGATTTCCCTGCTTGAGACCTCAAGCAAATTTTGCCTTTGGAGCTTTTGTTACCATCATCTGGTAGAGTAGATGCAGACAGTCCCTGTGTGATTGTCCTGCAGACAATGAGCTCCTCCCCTTAACTCTGAATGGCTAGAGCTGTGCTTGGGATTGCTGTAAAGTAGCATTCACTTCATTGTTTGAGAATTCAGAAATAAATGTTAGGATAGAATAATTAAACCTTAATGAATATGCAAATTTATACTCTATAATCTTCAACTTGTAATAAGAAAAATGAAGCAGATGCATAAATAAAAATTTAACTGCTGAAATGATAGGCGCTCAGACACCTGTCAGTAATGTTCTGGCAACATCTAGCTTCCATGGAGAAATTTGAAAAAGCAATTTTAAAAACCAAAATGATCCTGATCAGAAAATAGAGGGCCCAAGATGAAAAATGTTGGAAGGTAGATTTTATGTACCTTAAATTATTTTAAAATAATATAAGTTATAAATATTTTTAATCCATAAATTTGAATTTTCAAATGTTATCCACAGTTTTGCAGAGGATCTTTTGAGTTAGGAACATATTTTACATTGTCCCAAACAGGTGTTAAAAATGGTATGTTTTAAAAATAGATATGATTTTAAGTTTTTTTCATTTTAGTCAGTAGGAGAAGCAGAAAGATGACTTTGCCCCATAGTACTGTATAGACAGTTTTTTTGTAGTTCATGCTAAATGGCCAATATTTTAATTCCTTCAATTAGGAAACCTTTAGCATATTATATGCCATTTTTGCCTTCCAAAAGATAATTTACTTTCAGTACATTGATATATGCAATTAGAATTTAGATATTTTAGAAATAACTGTTGAGGTTTTTTGTTGTTTGATTGATTCCAGATAGTTTTAAGTGAATCAAAGAGATAAAATTATGCTTGACTACCCCAATCTTTGAAATTCTTATATTATGTATCAAATAATTTGTTTATTTTTGTGACTGTGTCATTATTTTCGGTATATATATCATTACTCTGAATTTCAATGTTTTCTTTTAAAAAAAACTGATGTCACAAAGCTGATTATAATAGTGATTTAGCAAACATTTATTACTTTGTTGATTGAAGGATAAAAATTGCCATGTGTCTTGTTGATAATTGTGTGTAGATGTATGTATTCGTGTGTGTATCAGTTTTCTAATGTATTTTTGTAGTGCAATCTGGAATCCCAACTGTCATATGTAGCGACTTAATCAAGTGTAAATTGCTTAACAAGTTTAAGGTTTTTGTTTTGTTTTGTTTTGACTGCTAATTGAGTTTCATTACACCTACCTCACAGGGTTGTTGTGGGGAAAACAATAAACATACTTGAAAGGGTGCTTAACATCTGCCATGTGTACAATATCTGAAAACTGTGTTACTAAAACCTTTAGTCTCCCCACCCCATTGTGTGCTAAATGAAATCCAAGTGCCTGTCACAGTATGTGTTCTGATCATCCTTGGGTCCTTAACCTCATTCTGTGCTTCCAGACTGTGTGCAATGGATATTCACGTTTTAGTAGTTCTTTGAAACGCACAAAAATGTGTGTGTGTGTGTGTGTGTGTGTGTTTTCACCTTCGACCTCCCGAACCACTGGGGCTCTGTCCTCTGTGCAGCCAACTCACACCTAGTCCTCACTGTCGGTTTCTTTTGCAGTAAGATGACTCCTAGCCCTTCCTCCTCTCATATTGTTTGTAATGGTGACCCCTTACATGAACCTGTGCTTATTCCTAGATTGCTATTATCACATGTGATTCTTACATGACTATTGTACATTTGTTATAAAGCAAATTTGTCTTTTCTGTATTTATAAAGTGGATTCCCAGCTACGTATAACCACATCAAGGCTCCGGTTATTTACTCCATCAGACCACTTTACTTATTATTTTGCTTCATAATCAATCAAATAAAGAAATGGACTACCCGAGAGTTTGAACCACAGCTGCATTATTCTTTCCTGTCATTGTACCTATAGGTCCATTCTGATGATTAATTTTTCCTGTCGTGATAAAATATTGCTCATGACTTTTATCTCACTTCCTCTTTTTCTTTCTTGTTTATTTGCTACAGTTTCTTGCGTTCTCTAGTGGAGTAAGAATGAAGTTACATGTGGTGTAAGTAGGGTGGGAATCTACATAAATTTTGCTCTGACTTTTTCAGCTTTGCCACCCTTTTGGTCAACTCTTTCCCTTCCTTGCTTTGTTCCGCGGTCTCTAGTCTTCCTCTGACTTTATTATGGAATTGCCGTGTTTCCTTGATAATCCTCTATGTATGGGGGAGAAAAGCCAGTACTAATTTTTAATAACTTTGTTAAATTGCCCTTTTATATTTCATACATGTGTGTAATGCATTGTTTTTTTGTTCTCATCCCGTAGCTCCCTCATCCTCCTTACACCCACCTGTCACCTCCAACATTTGTGTCTTTTGTTTTTGTCTGTTACTGAGTTTGATCAAAATGCAATCTCTTCTTATGATGAGGTTTCGATGTCTTGCTATGTTATATAGTCAGACCAGTCTCAAACTCTCAGCCTCAAGCCATCCCATTCTGCTCCCTGAAGCTTGTAAAACACTGCTTGTAGACATTTCTTTGCTCTAACAAATTATAGGACGTCTGTTCATTTCTAATGCCTTTACCTACTTTGTACCTCTCCATCCTTCCCTTACCGTGCCTCCCTCCTTCCTTCCCTTCCTTTTCTTTTCTCTCTCACTCTCTCTTCTCTTGTTCTCCTCTACTCTGTCTTTCTCTCTCTCTCTCTCCCTTTCCTTACTACTAATGAATTGCCAGCCCCCTGGCACCCCCCCCCCCCACATTGTCTTACTTTAGGACAGGAAACAGACTGACTTTCCTATCTATTTCTCAAAGTATAAGCTCATGTCTGAGAATATGTACTTAAAATTTTAGAGGTGAGCTAAAGCCTGCCTGGACAGTTACCATACTGATGCCTTGCCACCTTACTTCTGCTAACCATTGGAACATAGTAATCTCAGCATTGAGCCATGGCTGAAACTAAAAATTCCTACTCAGTGTCCAACTGAGGTCATAGTAGGCCCCTTGATATTTTCTGCACATCCTTTCTTTTCTGTCTTTCCATGCCTTGCCCTATGGTAATGTGTCACCAGAATGCCCTTCACCCTTCACTCCTAAACAACTCAGTTAGTCTTTATTGATCTTAGCAGGTAGAATGAATTTTTCTCTCTGCTGTGGTCTTAGAACTGTAATATATATAATCAGTAGTTACATCTTTCCTGGTGACTAAATTGTGTTTTCGAGACAGCCACTAAATTACTTATTGGTGAATCCCTCACTGCCTGGGACTTTTATTGGTTCTGTGTAGTATTTGCTGAAATACAATGCTCTATGAAAAGCTAAAATTGAAATAGATAAGTTTTGTTGCATAATTAATAAACCAGATCTTGTTTTCTTCCTTTAAAGAAATTGAAAGACAAAGACTAACTTTATGCCTTCAGGAATGTCAACCCCTTGAGACTCTTGTCTCTTTTGGAGAGCTTATTTTAGGTTTTAGTTCAGGTTTATGTACTTACCTTTTTACCTCCATATTTCCATTGTTTAAAAAAATACCCTAGCTCATGGCTTTAATAGTGACATTAGCAGTGAGTGGATTATCAAGGTGGTCCAGGTAACATTGGCTACAAGTAAAAACAAATGATCACATGGATTATCCTGGTACTTTTCTTATAATGGGCTTTTTTTTTTCACATTAAAATGCTGATGGCTTCAAATTGTATTAGTAAATAGGAAAAATTACTAAATGGTAGGCTATTGGCCAACTAGAGGACTACTTGTGAGATAATAGAATAGGAATTAGAGTCAGATTCTTTGAGGACAGGGCACTGTTTTAATCAGATTGGTATTTGGAGTAGTGCCTAAAGTAAATTGTCTGTTTGTAATGGAGCTCTAACCTTCTGTCATCCTAATTGATCATCAACAGCTGTATTATTTAGGACAGATGTTCAAACAAATAATAAAAGTTAGATAATCAAAAAATGAAGATGGTGTGGTAGTAGAGGTCACTGATAAAATTCTCTGTGTTTTAAGCTGTTGGAAAGTTTCAAATAAGTGCAGAAATTATAACAAGCAGGTAAAATTGTATTAAAGTTTAAAAATATAAATCAATCTTTAATAAACTATTTCTGTGTTTCTTATTTCCATGTTGTTGGAAGTGTATTTGAAGTTGTTTTTACTCACTTTCTCCACTATCGCTACTGATATTCTACTATCGTGTGGCATTGTTTTATCTGTCTTCACTTGCTCATTAGGTCCTGGGGGGATGGATAGCAAATGCAGATTTTAGGCTTAGCTGGGTCTCACTTGGAGATGGTGAGTTCTCTGAGTACTCTCCTGTCAGCACACTTCTTATCCCTGGGACGCTTTGTATTCCTTCTGTAACAGGATGAAACAAACTGTTAACTATAGCAAAATGATTATCAGTTTTTAAGAAACCCTTTATTTCTGTGTCCCCCCCCAACATTGAAATAATTTATTCTATTCACTTTGCATTAGCAAAATAAATTATACTCTTTTCATTTTGAAGGCAAATTCTATGTTTTTTCTTTTTAAGTCAAATTTTTCATGTTTTCCTGAGTGTATTGGAGAAAGAAGAAGCAGGATAATTTAGTGGGATGCATGTCATATGCACCCACTAAATTAACAAATAAAAAATGTAATTGCTATGCTATATTTTGCAAGATGTGTCATATTGAATGCACTTCAAGTATTGGGATTTATTCTGTATAAATGACTTGCTCTCAATTGTGATGTATTATAGGACTTTGTCTTAGGAATCTTATTTTAATAGATTTACTAAAATATTAAAATAATAAGTAAATAACACCAAATACTCAGTTCTTCCTTTTTAATCAATGCTATATAGTTTCTTATCCTGCTTGTTTCTCATATCACGTACTCAGGAACTGACACTTGCTCTCTTCCTTTAAAGATAAGAGCTTTAATCCCAATTTTCCCACGGCTGCTCAGCATTCTGCCTGGGATGGCTGATACAGGTTGTGTGAAGCCAAACAAGGGTCATTTTCATTTCTTCATTTATCACTGTAGAACCAGTTGCTCCTGCACCATGCACTTTGTGCTTACACACGGAAGGAAGCTCCAGCTCTGACTGGGATAGCATTGCCTCCCGTCTGCATTGCAGGACTTTTTTGCCTTTTAAGACTTTCCTCCATTATGCTTTATTTTACTGATGGAACTTCAGAATTATGCTATACATAGGAGCACGATCTTAAAACAGTTTTTTTCTTTTCTTCTTTTTTGTGGAAGGTAATTATTTTATTTACCTGTGTGCTTTCATGGGTAATATTCTTGTAAACATTTTTTAAGTTCATTTAATTAATTGTGAGGGAGTTCATTCTTGGTAAATTCAACTTTCAACAATATTGAATAGACCACTGAAAGACCAGTATCATAACTTAAAGTCAGTCACATATTCTTCCAACGTGGTTCATCAGCAGCATTACGTTAAAACACACACACAAACAAACAAACAAACAAAAGCAACTTCTATGAACTATGAATAGTTGTCTATTCAGAGAATTGCATTGGTTTTACTAATGTGAAAGCAGATTTTACTGACAAATTTTCCAGTATGTGCTGTGTCCTAAGCTTTCCTCTAGCTTATAAACTGAGCTGGATCATTTAACTTTTACTTTTGCTCTTCTTTTTAAAGTAGGGTTCCGTGCCTCTTTCAAAAAACCATTAAAGCAGAGGATTAAAGGTTCTGATTGGCCTCTTGTTATGCCAGTCACTTGCGGACTCCCCAGAGATAAAGTGCTCTGGATGAGGTCTAACTAGAGGTTCTACCCAGCTTGATTCCCTGTCTAGCAGGAGGAGCCAATGGCTCCTGAGGAGAGTAGCTGTTCTGGTACTGTTGTTCTGGACCCTTACTGATAGCTTAAGAACTGGCCACTGAATTAAATTTTTTGCTATGTAAGTAACTATATCCTTAAAAGAGACTGTGTTTTAATATGTCCGTACTGTTTTTAGCATTTAGTAAAATTATTTCATGTCTGTTAGTGTTATATTGAAGAAACATTACATTCTAATTATGTTCATTAAAATAATCAATAGTCTAATTTTACATAGTTTGAGTAAATAATCTTATTTTCTTTATATTTCCCCTTCATTGAGCATATATGTATGTAATTTGCTTCTATCTGCTATCTATACATTGCACATCCATACACACAAGTGTTCTTAATTTCATAAATTTATTCAATACATGTAGTTTGCCTTAGTCTTTGGAAAAGGTTACATTTCATGTTAATTTTTATACCTTATTCAAAAATAAATTTTATTAGCTATGTTTTCTTATTTACTTTCCATACTACACTTCTCTTCATATTAAAAGTAATGTGTGTTTCTTATGACATATCTCCTAATAGTGTAGGACTTACTATGCTTAACTTGTATTTTGATACTTGTGTAATTCTTTTTTTTTAACTTGTGTAATTCTTTTCTCTTATTCATTTATTCACTTGTTCACTAGTGTCATCTAGTAATATAGGGTGCATTGGTTTGCATGCTATGAATACAGAAACTAGATCCCCTCAGGAGCCTTAACTTTTGTGAGTAAACAGGGTTGCATGAACATGCACTAGTTAAATGGGAAAATTTTAATAAACCTGATATATTATATATGAACTAAAGGTGTAAAATAAAATAAGCTGAGGACAGTAAGAACATAGCAAGAATGGACATTTGTATTCATTAAGTTAAAAAAACAAACAAGCAAAAAACTCACTTTCTGAGCCTCAAGATATAGGCATGATTATCATGGCCAAGCTCTTTGGTAATAGTCTTAATTATTTTGGAATATTACTCCTGTCCTTATTCTTTGTGAATCACAACTTCCAAGATAATAAAAAAGTTCCATCACCATTTGACCATTATGTTTTGTGTGTGTGTGTGTGTGTGTGTGTGTGTGTGCGCGCGCGCGTGCGCGCGCGTGTATGCACGTGCGTGCTTGCATGGGTGCGTGGGTGCATGTTCTGGGCTCTACACTGGACACACTGTAGCTGCCTCTCAAAATCTTCAGATGTGACTAAGAGAGAAGTCTTGTGTTTCATGTTTCAGTTCAGTGACACACAGTTAGAGTTACTCTTCACAACTTGCTGACCCAAGATCCCTATAGTGTGCTGCCCTGTGTTGTGATCTTCACAGCTCTTACAACCTACAGTTATTACTTATATACTTATCGGCAGTCCTTTCTCATGGGGAAAGAACCAGGAGGACAGGAATCTGCTCTGGCATGTTTTGTACTGATCCATCTGGAGTGACTCGTTGGGCTTTTGGCAAGTAATTAGTGGATGATACCATACTAACCATTTATCTCTTATGCCTGTGTTTTCCTTTTCTTGCCACTATAAAACTATCCATTTCTTTAATGATTTGGAAAACGAAATTACTATTTTTATGAAATAGCAAAACTATTTGTAAAGTATTTTCATATGTATTCTTTTCTGAGGACCTGCATCCTGGAAAAAGAACTGACTCTCCATCTTCCCAAATATCAGCCAATTGCAAATGGCTCCTCAGGTAGAAGTGGGACATCGTGAAACCCTTGCCTACCCATGCTGGGAATTTGGTTGGACAGATCTTATTTAGGACTTACATGAGGTCATGTGTTTAGTGGTCCTGTCATGTTCAGCATGTCTTTTTCACTGCAGACATCTACTCTTTCTGACTTAGATTCTTTCTGCCCCATTTCTACAATGATCCTTGAGCTTTATGGTAAGGGAATATGATAGATAATCAAATTAGAGCTGGACTCCCACTGTTCCATAGTCTAAGTGTTGACCACTTGGGGGTCTATATTAATCTGCGAAAGACACCTTTGAATGTTAAGAGATACATTTATCTATATGGGTATAAAGCTAAGAACTTAAGGTGCAGTTTGTTACCTTTTTCATTTAGCAGAACAATTCTTTTAGCATCTCCCCTGGGCTTATAATACAGCCACAATGGGTTTTGGCCGAATTAAATGTACCAAATCAGACACTGGTTTTGTAGACCACACTTTGAATCCTGTCCACAAGTGGTTGGTGGCTCCTAGAACATTAGTGTCATTATTGTGCCAGTTGGTATATTTTGAGTCATTGTAGTTCACAGGTGTGTAAAACTGTTGAATAAATTTCTCTCCTAGTAGTGTGCATATTACCTTCTAGCACTACGAAAGCTAGCCAGTAGGGATGAAGCTCCCAAGTAGGTACTATCTTAATTTCTCCATATTCTATGACTGAAGTATGTGTGCCTTGCACAATTGGGTCTTACTTTCAAGTTCTGAAGAGTATCATAGACTGCATCCATGCACATACAAGTAGTAAATGGACTTAGTGGGTTTTAAGAAAAAACACATGAAGTTTTGAGGAACAGTAGTAGGGGTGTACTGAGTTAGAGGGGAGGGGATCATGGGTACATTCAATCTAAATATATGTGTATGTGTTTAATCAGCTTACAACTTAAAAACAAAAATTATTTGAAAACAGTAAAAGTCTTATTGCATAGAGCTTGCACTTAGCTTTCTACTTATACTGCATTGCACCAGTGAGTGTGTAGCTACATATTTTTACAACTCTTTGCCATTTCCTTGTTCATCACTTTACAGCCTGATCCCAGCCCCCTCCCTCCTCTTCACCCAGTCCCACCCTTATCCCCTCCCCCACCAACATTTTCCTTCTCCTTTTCAGAGAAAGGAAGGCCCCCAAGGTGTATCAGCCCACCTAGCACCTCAAATTGCAACAGGACTAAGGGCATCCTGTCCCACCTAGGCCTGACAAGGCAGCCCAGCTACGGAAAACAGACCAAAAGGCAGGCAACAGAGTCAGAGACAGCCCTACTCCCGTTGCTAGGGAACCCACATGATAAACAAGCTGAATATGTGCTACATATGTGTAGGAGGTCCAGCCTATGCATACTCTGGTTGGTGGTTCAGTCTCTGTGAGCCCCCATGGACCAAGGTTTGTTTACTCTCTTGTTCTTGTAGTGTCCTTGATGCCTCAGTCTTCATAATCATCAAAATTTATATAAAATACCTCATATTAGGTATTTTTTTAACAATACACTTCTTAGTTCCTCATATATTTCAGTTTTTTTTTAACATTAATAGCATAGGGGATCATACCATTTCAATTTTTGTTTATGATAACTACATTGTAATAAATTATTTTTAATATATTTTATTAATTTATTCATATTACATCTCAATTGTTATTCCATCCCTTGTATCCTCCCATTCCTCCCTCCCATTTCCCCCTTACTCACTTACTCTATGACGGTGACTGAGGGGGACCTCCTCCCCCTGTATATGCTCATAGGGTATCAAGTCTCTTCTTGGTAGCCTGCTATCCTTCCTCTGAGTGCCACCAGGCCTCCTCATCTGGGGGACATGGTCAAATATGGGACACCAGAGTACGTGTGAAAGTCACACCCCACTCTCCACTCAGTTGTGAAGAATGTCCTGTCCATTGGGTAGATCCTTAAGAATAAATTTACTTGGCCATAGAAATAAAATTTTAAATCAGCTTAAATTCTGAGCAGTGCAGAAATTTCTTATTAGTGTCCCAGTTTCTAATGTTATCTGCATATTTAAGCACTCAGCTCACTTCTCCTGTATTTCATGAAGTGTTACATAACTTAAAACTTTTATATAGTCAAATTTATCATTCTTCCTTTGTCTCTGTGCTTGAAATAACACTTTGTATTATATGAGCCATGTTTTAATATTCTGTCCATTAAATTTACTTGTAGCTTATAATATTCAGGGGTAAAGATTCTTTATTATTTTCCAAATGTAGTGTAATTGTACTACCCTAACCATTTTCAAGTCACTTTCTCTACTATAATCATACCAGAATTTATGTTGACCAACTTTTGGCCACAGGATTTCTATTTGGCTCTATAGTTAAAGTTTTATTTTACTTACCATTGTTTTGTAGTCTTTATTGTGAGATATTTTCTGGCCCATTTTAAAAACTATTCTGTTGTGTTATTATGTTTCTTAAAACTATAGTTTTAAGTTTCCCTTTTTTCTTCTCAAATAAACCATTCTCGGAATATAGTGAAAATCTTACTGATTAAACTTTTAATTTGTATGCCAATCTTCCCTTATCATATCTAGGATGTAAAACAGGATCTGAGTTTTACCTCTCTATCTCTCTGTAAAGCTATCGTTTGTACAGAGCACAAGCATTTCAATGATTAGAATTACTTTATTACGTAATATCACTTATGGTTGCTCTTTTAAATCATTTTTAAATTTGGATGTTTAGCAGTTTATTATACTCATGAATTTTCTTAGTACAGTATGCTCATTGTAACATTATTGACTTAGTATGTTAAAACAGATTCACTCTCTTAAAAGTTTGGGTGGCCAGAGGTTCAAAATCAGTTTCACTTTGGTATCTGGGCCACTGTTCTTTGGGAGTGCTTACATTCTGGCACGCCACCCGCTCCCCTGACTTTCATTAGCTTCTAGAGATTTATCATTTCTTGCTTGCCTATACCCGTGCCTGATACCACTTTTATGTATGTGAGCTTCTATCTGTTTGAATCTCCCCCTGTGTGTATGCATGCACGTGTGTGTGTGTGTGTGTGTGTCTGTGTGTGTGTGTGTGTGTGTGTGTGTACGGGACATCAGCTGGCCTCTTTTGTGACCTTCCCACTTATTCCCCTGAGACAGTGTTTCTCCCAGTACCTGGAGCTAGATTGGCAGCCTCTGTGGTGAGGTGATTACAGTCAGGGATGCTGAGGATTCAGGCTCAGGCCCTCATCATTCTACAGCCACTACCCTTAGCTACTGAGCCATGTCTTTAGCTCCTTGATCATTTCCTGAGTCACTCCAAACTTTTGTCATCACACTTGCTGATGCTCTTTGCTGGCCTCCCCTGAGAAGGACTCTGGTAATTGTATGATACTGATTATATGACACTGATAACACAGGACAGGCCTCTCATTTTCAGGTTTTGTGTGTGTGTGTGTGTGTGTGTGTGTGTGTGTGTGTGTGTGTGTGTGTGACAACTGCAGTTCCTTGTAATAAAACAACTTCCCTACTTCTAGGCATTAGAATGTAGATGACATTTGAGGGAACTTTGTGCCTCCCATCACAAGTAGGGGAGCCATTGAATTTTCTAATTATTACTTCTGTATTTTATTGAACTGACATATTAACTGGCTGCATTTACCTCATATATGCAATTAAAAATGATAACATCATCATTCTTGCTTCTATTTCCACTCTTAGTACATCTTGCAGTTTTTAATGCAAATGCTTACAATTTGCTTTCTTTCCACCACATCACCACATTTATTGTGATTTTAAGATAGCCCTTTTTTTTTTTTTTTTTTCTAATAACAGAAATACTTTGCTGTTGTATCTTTATTGTCTATTGCACTATTTTGGCACCTTATTTTTTTTAATTATGCATTTTAAAGTACTAACTCAAACTTTCACTCTTGATTAAGGTACATTTTACTATAGTTTATCCACTTTAAATTATGTTGCTAAATTTAGTTTGTTGGTATTTCAGTATTTTTATGCTTATATTCACTTACTTAAGTTTAATGGTGTTATATGGTTCTTTTCAATTAGGGATATCAGTGTTATGCTAGCTATTAATGAAATGAAATTGATGGTAGTCTATTTTTTTGTTTATAAACTGGAATAGTTTTTACAGCATGCAAATGATCCCAATAAAGTCTGAAAAATTGTATATAACAATCTCTGCTTAGATGTTACTTGAATGTCATTGTTTCATGGGTTTTCAAGTTCTTGGCTATTTACTTTTTTTCCTGAGTCAATGTTGATAGTTCATGTTTTTGTATTCCAGTCTCTCAGGCATGTTAATGGGGCACTTGTTGGATGCCTGCTGTGTGTTAAGCATTGTGTTGGGTGGTATGCATACAAATGGAAAGAATGCAGGACTCTGACCCTTACCTCATACATTCAGGAGGAAGTCCAAGATCCTAGGTGATCACAGACAAATTCCATCAGGAATACCAAGAGCAAAGTCAGGAATGGGGACAGTTGCAAAGAATTCTTATGTATAAAGTTTAGGTCTTCATTGAGAAGAATGGTGAGTAGGATGTAGAAGCTGGTCCTATGGACTTTTGCCAGGTGTCTAAGGTGATAACCACAAAGCCACATGTTGGGAAGGTTAACCTATTAGCATCAGCAGAAGACTACGATAGGCGGTGGATTGGTTAATACTAGAAGAAGGTAAACATTGCTTTACAGTAAACTTAGGGTACAAAGATGTAATTGAAGAAAAGAATTTGATTTTTTTAAACGTTGAGCTCTGTGTAGAAGCATATTCCTTTCATGTCAGTGGTCAAGAAGGTTAGAAATAGGATGCTCAAGAGGCCCCGTCCAGCATAGGCAATATTTGCATCCAGTCTCTGAAACAAAAACAATAGAATAATGAAAAAGGAAGGAGGGAGGGAAAAAAGAAAGAAAGGAAGGAAGGAAGAAGAAAGGGAAGATAAGAAAACCAAGGAAGAAAAGAAAGAGAAAAAGGAAAGAAAGGAAGAAAACCAAGCAAAGACAGTTTCCTCCATGGGAAATCTCTTCACTGGTTAGATGTTGTCAAAGAGAGGGAGTGGTAGGGAACATCCAGCTGTTAGGTGTACTCGGTGTTGATGAAAACATGTCTTTCTTTTTGACATTTATTATTAATTTTTGAGAGTCTTACATGAATCCTGTATTTACATCATTTCCGTTGCACACTCTCCCTAATACAATTCTTCCTGTGTGCCCAAACCCCTTCCTATCTTTTGACATCTTTAATTATTGTTTGACACACATACACACACACAGGCTGCTGAATCCATTTAGTATTGTATAAATATATATGCGACTATTTAAGGCTGACTACTTGGGATTCAATAATCTATCTATGGGCACATCCCTGTAGATGGCTGAGTATCTCACTTTTATTATAACATGATTCCCTACAACTCTTCATCTAGAAGTGGAGCCTTTAGATCACCCCATCCGTGCAGGAATGTCAACCGATGCTCTCCTTGTGAGCAGGTCTTGTTATGTGACCATATTGTCTAGATTTAATGGGTAAAGCCCCCTGTCTAATGTAGAAGACACCATGTCACAGAAGATGTCTACATTCTGTTTGTTATATGTTTATACCACTCTGTGATGCTCTCTGAGCATTGGGTTTATGGTTTTATTGTAGATGCGTCAGTTAAGGCTGAGTACTTCATGGTCAGTTCTCTGCATTTTAATTATTTGTGAATTTCTATTGTGGTCTCCATATCTTGTAAAAAGAAGAATGGAATGAGAGCTACATTTATTAGTAGATATAAGGATATACAGAATACAGTTGGGAAGTATACTATTATAATAAAGTGGTAGTAGTAGGGTTACCTCTGGGGCACAGAACCTCAGTAACCACAGGTAGTTGCCTGGGTTTATACTAGGCATTAATTCCTTCCTATTGAGTGTTCCCATTAAACAGCTGTTGGTTCATCCTGAGATTTAAGTGGCACTATTACACCCTTGAGGATACCTTGTTAGACTGGACATTGTTGTAGTTTGTAGGCTTTAAAGCTGGATGAAAGTATTAATTGGTTTTCTCCCTTGGCAGCTCTATAGCACCTTCAAATGGTAGAAGAACTAGTCCTCAAGCAAGAGGATTCCAGGTCAGTTTTAGTTTGATTCCCCAAAACCCTGTATCCAAAGTGTGTGGTATACCCTACAGTAGGATGTTACCTTCAGTTTCTGGGAGGCAACCAAGGGCAATGCAGTATCTGTAGTATTTTAGGAGTCTCTTCAACTCCATTGACAACTGGAGAGGTTTCTCATGCCGAGAATTGGGGTTTTTGTTAGATTATCTATGTCTCTTTGGGGAATCATTACAATCAAAGTGTCAGAATTTAAATAATTTGTATATTATACACATGAATATATGGTATAAGTTTTTAAGAAAACCTAACTTTTTGCTCCCTTTTAGTTTTCTTCATCCCTCCTTGCTCTCTTATGTTTCAGGCAATCACTGGTCTGCTGCCACTGTGAACCCTATGTAGTCTTGTATGAATACAGTCGTGTATTATTTAGCCTTTTTTCTTATATGTTTTGGTCCACATATTTTTGAGAGTTAGTCTTAATTTTGAAAATGTATTTTATTTCCTTTTGTTATTGATAATACATATCACGTAGTTTTATAGTTTGTGTAAATGTATTAACAATATGTTCTTAGTTGCTTAGTTATTATTAAAGTCACTGTAATACTTGGGTACTGAAAGGATACTTGGGTGCTGCAAAGTTAGGTTCTTATTTATCCTAGGTGAATACCTAGTAATATAATATCGGGGTCACATGAAGTACCCTACTCTTAAAAACTACAATAAGTATTTTCCATAAAAGTTGACCAATTTTACCTTCTTGCTATCAATTCATGACTATCTCGATGAGATCACATCCTCTACAGGTCTTGCTCATGTCAGCCATTAAAAATTCTGGTCCTAATTGGTATGGACCAATTAGGAGGTTTTAATTTTCATTTTTCTTATTTTTTTCATGTATTTGTTGGATATCTTTGTTTACTTTTTTCAACTATTTTGTCAGATCTTGAACACATTTACTCTATGGTTCATTTCTGTTTTCAAGCTGTTAGAGTGGTTCCTACACCACTGACACTGCTTCTCTAGGGTTGTGTTGTATTATCTTTGGCATTTCCATGAGCAGAAAGTTTTTTATTATTTTTGTGAACGCCATCTTACACTGATTTCTTTGTATTTCTTCTTTTTCATATCTTAAGATACCTTTACAAATGAGAATTTTTCCCATGTATGTTTTAAGTTCTATATCTATGGACAGTTCTGTAACTCAAGTTAGTTGTTGCATATTATGGGAAATTTTTTTCAAACACCTATTTAATTAAGAGGTGTTTGGTTTTTTTGTTTTTTGTTTGTTTGTTTGTTTTTTGTTTTTGTTTTTTTTTGAGGAGAATGGTTGTTTTAGGTCTGGTTTTGGTTGTTTGAGGTAGAAACAACAGATGGATTTTTTTTTGTTTTGTTGTTTTGTTTTGTTTTGTTTTTGTAAAATACCAAACTTTCCAGCAGTAGTGGCAGCCTATTCAGATATGGTACCCACATAATCCAGGATCAATGTGTGCATATTAATGCCTATCATAGGATTTGCCACATGCAACATACTTAGTGACAGTTGGTGTGGGTTAGTTTCCATGGTATTTCATTGCTGTTTTCTGGGTCCATGTGTTGATGAAGTAAAGAGAAGATAATGCATTAAATAGTGCTCATGTCTTTGATGATGCTGTTTCAAATTCTTTCCCTCCTTGACACACTCAAAATAGGCAACGAAATCATAAAAGGTCCTAAAAAATGATGCTAGGAAAGTCTTTTTATAGTACTTAATCTACCTGCTTTAGGTGATACTTGTATCTTTTAAAATGTCACAGTCACCATAGACTAAACGGTGGAACTACCATAAGCCTTGTTTCAATCTTTCCCTGAGAGAGCACTGTTAAACATCTGCATTCAGTTGCATTCAGGTTGCTTTTGTTGTTCATGTCTATTCACAGTGTGCTCATACATACGTACATATATTTGTAAGGGTTGAATGGTTTGAGGTATGATGCTCACATAACAATATCTGATAAATACTGTCACGTCAATGCCTTCTTTGTTTTTAGTGCTTTGTATTTAGATTCAAGTAGTCTGCTTCCTACCTAAATAAACAGCAGGAGAGTTAAAGATATTTGGTACATTAAAAGTGTAGCATGGACACATAGCAAGCGAAGGATAACACTGTGCTTTATAAGTTATCCCACATTGAGGAGTTGATTCTGGACCACACAGAACCTTTTTATAGTCTATGGTTTGATCATGGGAATGGGTGAAGGGGAAACACCATGAAACAGGACACGTCATACCTCCTTAGAACTCAAAGATCACAAGAAACTGTCTCATGGACATCTTCTATTCGGTCTTGATCTAGAAGGACAATGAAGCATTCACCATGATGCAGATTAGCTGCACCTGGTGACAAACACTGCTCATGTTGTCTGTACATGGAGATTCCTGGTATATGGCAGTCATGATGGTATTGGTCTCCTCATTCCTTGCACTTTCAAAACTCTAGTTAATATGTATTGGTGCTTGCCTTTATGCTTGTGGGAACTGGTATGTGTGTGCAAAGGTGTGTGTGTGTGTGTGTCTTGAAATAGTACCTCATGCTATTCCACTGATTAGCCCTGAATTCATAATCCTCTAGCCCCAGCTTCTGGAACAGTGAAATTACAGATATGCACAACCCTGCTTTATGAGAGAACAAATTTTAAGAGTATATAACTGCATAAGATACTCTATTTTAATGTGTTTTTATGCCTGGGGAGACAGATATGTCTTCTAGTTAGCAGAGCAAAGTGTTTTCTGTCCCTCATCTCAGCCCAGTGGGAGACTTCAGACTGCCTTCAGGGAATGCTGAGCCAGATTCCACCATTTGGGCTGGAGAGTTTAAATAATCAGAGCAACAACAGATTATCAAAATGACTGGGACAGAACTCTTCCAATCAGTAACCACATGATTCTGTGTGTGTGTGTGTGTGTGTGTGTGTGTGTGTGTGTGTGTGTGTGTGTGTGTGTGATTACTCTTGCAGAATCAAGCTGGAATTTCCCTCTGTCAGGCCCAATCTCTGGACTCTCTGGTACTTGGAATGCTGTTCTGTAACCTGGTTTTCCTGGGGTAGATATGAGAGGAAATAGTCTGAGAAAAATTCCATGCTTTGGCTCTTTTAAAGAAAATCTGGCTCCCCTTTTTCACAGGCTCCATAACTAAGTATCTGTTTAGGTGAGTGGTACCCAATTGGAGACCTGGCAGTGCATGAAACCCAAACAGCTTTTTGAGTATGTTCCAGGAGAAGCAAAGCCTCCCTTGGTCACCTTTCCTGTTTTACTGTGTGAGTTTCTTCCAGATTGTATTAGCACTTCTGGTCTGAGGATGTTGTGTGACATAGAAGGGCCAGTGTCTCCAGTGTCTGCAACTGTTCAGTCATTTTGCCACAAAATACCTGACAGGATATTTTGGAAACTGTATGTATATAGCAGAGCATCAGCAAGTCCTTGAAAAGTGTGGTATGAGTGTACTTTGTCATCAGGAATGCTGGGAGACACCTTTCCAGCAGGCATCCTAGAAAAGCGGTCACAGCACTCTCTACCAGTAGTGTTCTCAATATGAGGGAAAGGGGCTGTATTCTCTGTAGCATGGTGCAGGTTTGAGGCTGTCCGTAAAGGTTTCCAGAAGTTTCTTTGGGTTGCTCCTGCTTGCAGGGCACTATTGTGCCTTTAATATTGACTTTGGCATGTGATAACTTGCAATCTCTTGTGCTTCTATAGGTATATGCCACCCTAAAAATTGAAATATTAGGTTACCTAAAAATAGTAAAAATTATTTTTTAAAAATAGTAACAACTTATTGTGTGTATTAATTTTCTTGTTTCTAAATTCCAAGCAACATTTAAATAGGCAATTTCACCACTCACTTTACCTTCACATAAAATTTGGCTGGTTACAAAAACATTTAAGAGTCACTGTTGTATGTGACTGAATGGATACGTTTATGTTCTAATATTAGGAGGTAGCCCCACTTCAATAACATTACTTTTTCCTATTTACAATTTTTAAAGACAAATCTCTTAAATCTAAAAGAGCTATTCAAAAAACAGTCTTAACAATGTCTAAAATTAAGTCTTTGCTAGGTCAAGCTAACTCCTCAGAAATGAACTGTGTACTAAAAACAAATCCCGACATATTTTATAGGTATCATAATTCAGACATGAAGCAGCGTGATATCTTCAGTGTAAAAAAAAATTCAACAAAAATGTACTACATATGCAAAGAATGGCTTAAAATGTGGCATATTAAAATTAAAGAAAATAAAACTGAGATATGATATAGATTCCAGAATAAGGATATAATGACTCCAAAGATATTACAAATTAATTCTAAAAATTTAACATGTAACAATTGAAATATGGTTAAATACAAACTATGAAAATATGTAAATGTGGAAATTTTAAGTAAAATAAAAATTATTGTAATCTAAATAAGCATTCTAACGTGTCCTGAATAAGCAGCCAATTAGACATTAATAAAATATATTAGGAAAACCTGGTCACAATGGAGCTAGATCATTCATTAAAGTATTATAAATTGTGACAAGGCACCAATCATCTAATTTGCATCTGGTAGGAGAGGACAGAGGAAGAGCCAAGGTAATCTGAGCAGTGGAAGTAGAGGAGAAAGTCTGAGCTTCACCTCTGTGTGGGTGATTGACGGGGAAGGGTTGTGGAGAGACTGTGAAAGGATCGATGCACTTTGGTAGATCTCCACATTGTACATACTGTAAATCTCATTGAACTACAAAGCCCAAGGGTGTGCTTATGCTTGCACTATGTTAATAACAGAGATAAATAAAATAAATAGTGACAATGCTTTTACATAAAGTCAGAATTTGGTATAATTGTATAGTTCCCCTATTTTTTTAAAAGGCCAGTGAGGAGTTTTTGTTCATTTTATTTTGTTTTTTAACTTTTTCAAAGACATGATTTGTGAATGCAGGTTACTAAGCAACACTAACTTTGAAATTATAAAAAATGACTTAATGCTCAGGAAGGCAACTGATCCAAATTTCTTATCCTTTAGGAATTTCACAACTGATGAAAAACAGAAATCTGTTAGTCATCAGCAAACTCCACCCAGTTTGCAGAACTAAAAAATCTACTTCATACTGAACTTATTTCAAATATGAGCTGTGTTTACTTAACATATTTGTTGTCATATACTGTTAAAATTGCCAGACAGTTTAATGGCACTTTTATTAGCATAACAACTTCAGAGAGCTACGTAGGTGGGGGTGGGAAGGTGACAGTCACTGATCCTTGGCTAGTACAGGCTGAGCAAGCTCTCTACTTCTGAGATGCAGCCCAGACCATCATATTTTAACTTGAGATAGTCTTTCTCAGTTGTTGAAACCAGTATTCAACTTCTGATCTGTCTGCCTCGGCCTCTTGTGTAACTAGAATCACCACTCTACCATCCACAGAAGGCAGTTTGCAAAACTGAGTTTGTGCTCTAAAACCAAAGATTTAATTATATATAATGCATTATAAATGGAAACTAACAAATGAAAGGAATTTCATCTTTAAATTGAAAGCTTTTTAATACTTTGAATTGTAGAATCCCATGTATAGTTTGTACTATCATCTATTCTATAGCACATTGAAAGTTAAACGCTGGCAGCCTTCAAAACAACTATAGTGAAATTTTTGTACATACATTGCTTTTTCTCCCTCGGTTAAACAGTAGAGAAGAAAAATACTAGAGAATCAATGTTAGAGTGATTAAGAGGCAAAAAAGCCAAAAGCACACTAAAAAGGATCCAATGACTTCTCCAAGGAGAACTTTAGTCTAAGCAAACATTAGAGATTTTCCAGTGAATAAACACACACAGAGGCACACATACTTAAACAAGTGCACGTGTATACACATGCACATATACATGCACACATGCATACTTAATCACATACAAATTCACACACACATTCACCCTCATACATGTATGTACACATATATACAGACTCTGCATTATAAACTCATAACTGAATTCTGGAGAGAAGAGAGACCACTTGTGCAATCACGGTGGAAAAGTGCTCTGATGGAAGGATGTGACTGTGTCTCCCATATGTTCTCTAGAATACCATATTTGGCATAGTGTTTATGAATCATGTTATAGTCACTTTATATGACAGAAAAAAAACTGTTTATCAAGCTTTAAGTATCTTCCCTAATAGTACTTTTTCTTCATCGTAAATGTCAAATGCCACCAAGAATTTAAGTCTTAAAAGGTAGCAAATGACATAAAGAATACTGATTTTCATATAGGAAATATAGGGAAAGTTGTTGACTATGTAAATGTGCTCCTACTGAAACTACCTATGTCTGTCTTGCAGTTTCCAGGTAAGGCTTTCAACACAAAACAAGTTAGCTGGAAACAAAGTACACTGCCTGTTAATGTAAACTCGATAGACACTTTTATTATTACATAGCATCAGACATGTACTTCAACAAAGGCTAACATTTTGCAACAAAATTAAAGTGGTCTTTGTCCAAAAAGCTTGAATGTTACTTGAAAATCTTGCTTATATTTTCCTATGTAAAATATTTTTCAAAATATATACGAGAAAGGATTTTTAAAATAATTGTACTTTAAATGCAAACATACATTAGTATTATAGTCAATTGTAATTTCATTGGTAATATTTCTGATAGCAAAGCCATTATTAATATAGGACCCAGGTTGATTCCATCTGTAATATAATTATTGATACATTTCCTCATCTCATGTTTTTAAAGTAAGACCTTTATATGCAAGCCTTCACCTTTAATGTAATGATTATTTACAGTGTCACTGTGGCTTGGCACACTTTTGTTTTTCTTTTTGCATGGAGCAAAAATAAATTGTCCTAAAAAGTTGAAGAACCTACTGGAAAATCTGTGACATTCTTTACCATGGTCCTAAAAAATGGGTTCTAGGCTACTATGTACTTGTAGCTACTTTGGTTAAGTTGATTGAATGTTTTCTGTACTTTCTTGTGATTTGGTAGATAAACAATATCTGATATGACTTTAGGATTGAACTAACTTAAGTACCCATTTTTCCTGTTGTTTATAAATGTTACCTTTAAAGCATTTGGACTACAAGCATTTATAGTCTCTCTCTGAAGGATTTCCTTTTTCTTTTCTTTCCTTTTTTCTTTTTTCTTTTTTTCTTTTTTTGTTTTTGTTTTTGTTTTTGTTTTGTTTTGTTTTGTTTCCAAGACAGAGTTTTTCTGTATAATAGCCCTAGCTGGCTGTTCTGGAACTCTCTTTCTAGACCAGTCTGGCCTCGAACTTAGAGAGATCTGCCTGCCTCTGCCCCCTGTGTGCTGAGATTAAAGGTGTGTGCTACCACGCCTGGCTCACTCTGATGGAATTCCATAGGTCCACCTGAGTACATAAGAAAACTGATGTGATACAACCAGCAAATACTTATAAAGATATGGCTTATGGGCCTTTCATGAGTCACCAGCCAGACTTTTAAAAAACATTTGATCCTATAGGTACCAGATCCATAAATCTATTGCCTGTTTTTATGTTGTGATTGAAATATGATAGCCTGACATAGAGGGTTTCTTTGGTAAATATTTGAAAACTGGTGTGTCTACATTCAAACATAGCTTTTAACTTGAGACTGTGAGCTAGAGCTCACCTCATTTCATTTGCCCAGCATACAAATTAGGCTGGCTTTGTAAGAAGTGGGGTTAGGCAGGGAGGCGATAGAGAGAAAATGAGGCAGGAAGACTTCTCACTGGGTAGAGGAACTCACTGCTAAGGGAAACAACAACAACAACTCCCTCAATTTCATATGCATTATCTCTCTCTCTCTCTCTCTCTCTCTCTCTCAATGTTTTTTAAATCTATATGTACCACATTAAAAATATAAAAACAAGCCACAAGCAATGTGAAGAATAATGGCAAAGTCAACTTCAATACCAAGAAATGAAAGCTGTTACAAGGAATACATGCTGCACTTCTGACTGATGCTGTTCCCTGCTTGCAGCTGTGCAGTTGCAGCAAAAAATGCATATGGTACAATCATCCTTATAGATCACCTCCTGACCCACTGCGTATCTCAGCAGCACTGTAATAATATGGCAGTGCTCCCTGTACCGTGACATTGTACTTCTCTGGTATTACCAGTACATACTGATCACATCAACACAAGAAAAGACCAGGAATGTGAGTGAGCACCGTTTTTGTGGGTTCTAATGTGGCCTGATGTGCTGATGGCTTCCTTCTGGTAAAATGGCACAGCACCTTCTCACTTTGTGGTAGCAGGTTGGATTTGCAGCAAGCCTCAGCATCAACAGGTTATGCATAATTACAGAGCTCCAAGTACATAAGACGACAATGATCAGAAACATGGGGGTGGGCTGTCCCTACCATGGTCTGAGGAGTTACGCAACAGGGAAACCTGACCCTCAAAGCAAGTAATTTAAACCTATACAGAGAAAACGGTATGCTCAAGGTAGTATTGCCAACTTCTTTATTCAAAGAATTAATGTGACTGAGGAATTAAATACATATGAATAACCTTCATAGAGAATTATAGGTGAGAAAATTGCAAAGAAACTCTGAAAACTCTAAGGAAAACTTTGAAAGCTACTAATCTCAAACTCCTACACATATAATCTATTAAGTTACTAGTAATGATGATGAAAATTTGTTTATAGGCCTAAGGAGAAGACTCAGTGGGTAAGACTTGCTTTGTGAACATGAGGCCTCGGTTCAAGTTCTGAACTTCCATGTAAAATGTCAGGCATGGCTACATGGGTAAGCTCCCGAGTTTTGTGAAGGAGGCAAGCAGATTCTGATAGCTCTGTGGCTGGCCAGTGTGAGGAGTCAGGAGACCTTGTTCATGTACCAGTCATCAAAGGAATACAGAAGAGAGTGAATGAAGAAGACATTGAACATTCTGCTTTGGCCTCTACATATGTGTGCATGGATACACTCATGCACTGTGCAGCAGGCATACAACACACACAAACACACACACACAATTGTTTGGAGCAAATTATTGATATCATTAGTTGTAGCCATTTACAAAGCTTTTTAAGATTTAAATGTTTAAAATTGGTGTAAGTTGTTGTAATCCTAATCAGCAGGTACTTTGAATACGTTCTAGTTCATCATAATTACAAATATCAATAGGAAATATCATTGACTTTTATAAACTGGACCATGCAAAATTTTGTCAGACAAGGTGAGTAGGATGATTTTCTATACCGTACAACAGGTCAACAACTTAATATTGGCTGGTTTCTTTGTTGGTTATTGTTTGCCTAAAATCAAGATGGAAACTATTCCAAACATGAGTAATGACAGTAATTCAGCCATGTGTCCCATGCTAAATATATAGGCAAATACATTTTTCTCTAGAGCTGATAATCTTAACAGTGACTTCAACTCCAGATTACCAGGCAAAATAGTGCTTAGACTACCAGAAGCTTAGAAAAGTCATTTCAACATCTAAAACTTTGAGTCAAGAAACACGTATTTCTAGTGTTGTATGGGTTTGAACAAGGCGCCCCATTTCAGTGCATCAGCAGGCACCATTTGCAGGCGAAGACAGTTTGAGTAGAGTGCCTCAGCCCTCAGTCATCACTGACAAGCTTTTCATTTTTCAAAGCCCCATTACACGGTTGACTCAGGCTCTATGTAAGCTGCGGTTTTCAATGTTCAATCCAGTAGTCTTTATTCCTATCTCAGCCACTTTGCTGTTTCTTGATACTCTAGCGTAGAAATTAACCATCTAACATTATTCACCCAGCCTCATGCCACATCGTTCATGATCTCCAGTGCAAACTCACTGGGCCTTCTCTTCACATACATGCTGTTACCTATTAATGTCCACCTTTTGCAACTACAGAATATCTTTAGTGGACATCTCACTTGCTTTGGATGTACTCACATCTCCTGTTCATCAGATGTCTCTCAAGAGCCTTAAGATCCACAGTTCAGTTCACAATGATATATGTTCACCTTTTTTTGTCAGTATATCTCAATAGCTCTAATTGTTATTTCTCAGGTAGGCAAATAATTATGTTCAGTGTAAAAAGATTCTAAATACATTTTTTTTTCATTTTAAGACAGTAATTTTATGTGGAAACACTTTTGAGTGTCCATTTGATATGAAACAATACAGTCTTAAATGTAAAGTTTCATGTATATATACACCTTTTAATTGTAGGCAAAAGTTATTTCAGACTGAAATCTAAATTTCTTTTTAGAAAGAAACTCCACGTATGTATATAACTTAAAGTACATAAATTACCAGTCTCATTTACACATAAAATTTATAAATAGCTAATTATTTTTAGAGGAAATTTTAAAATTAGATTTCTACTTTTGTTTGTTTGTTTGTCTTTCGAGACAGGGTTTCTCTGTGTACCCTTGGCTTTCTTGGCCTCACTTTATAGTCCAGGCTGGCCTTGAACTCACAGAGATCCTCTTCCTGCCTGCCTCTTCCTCCCTCAGTGCTGGGATTACAGTAGTTCACCACTGTGCCTTGCTGAGATTTCTAGTTTTCATACCAATGTTTTCAAAAGCAAGAAATGTAGTGAAACTTAAAATGGCATTCCATGGCAAAGAAATTATTAAAGATATGCCTATTAATAGCAGAAGATGGTATAAAATAAGCTCTTAAAATGCTTTTGTGGGAATCACCCAGTGGGGAGAACACACACCTGAACATGTGTACATGCACCATACACATGGACCATACACTTAACATATTTAAAGTGCTTTTCCATAATTTAACATAATAATAGCTGTAATTATTCAAGTACATTAATAGAATTTTTTCAACATAGAAAATTGTTGAAAAGAAAATAAAAATCAGTTATTATGCTTACACAGATGCTTGTAAAATTTCACCTGCTTATGTACTCCTCATGTGGGACTCTGCTTTTCTGTAGAATGTATGGTTTCCAAAAAAATTACTATTTTTTTTCCTTTGCTTCAGCTTCTATCTTAACCTGCATAATTCCTATCAACCAAAATTGTCATCTGTTTCTGAGAATTAAAGATGTTCAAAGGATTTTTGTCTCCATAGTGTTTTAACCACTTCATCCATCAGTATCTGTGTCTCTGTTTCTGTGTAAAAACTGTAAGTACCGATTGATGACCCAGATAATTTTAACACTTTAGGCATGAGCTTGTCCTTCCATCCCACTCTCTGGTCGGCTTAAAAAGTGCAATATTATGTGCCGTAAGCTACAGATACACGGCCTTTCTTTTGTAAACTCTACTATATTCAATTACACAAATAATGACTTTCTGTTCATGAGACTTTGTGGTCTCCGTCATTGCTCAGTCTTCTCTTTGGCGGTTTCTGCTGTAGGTGGCTATGGTGTTAGTGAAGAAACACTGTCATTCTGGGGACTGAGGGCATCGCTCAGATGAAAGGAGGCTTGATGCAGGAGCATGAGGACCTGGGCTGGAATGCCCAGCACCTATGCTCAACGCCAGCCCTGGCACCTGCCTGTACCTCCAGCACTGCCTGGGGTGGAAATAGGAGCATGTGGAGCTGCTGCCAGCCAGTTCAATCCACATTCAGTGAGAGACTCTGCCCTAAGGAATCATGAGAGACAACTCCCATCCTGCTTCCTCACCTATTCACCAGCAGGCACTGAACACAAAACATTCACATATGACACATGTGTACACACACACACACACACACACCACACACACACACACACACTCACATGCAAGCACATTAAAATATATTATGATTCTACATTTGCATGATAACAGGTTAAAATTATTCAATGAGATATTTAATACCTAATGACATTTACTCTCATCTTATTCCATTCAACTTTATAAAAGTGTATGGAATTTCCACATGAATATTAGGATCACTACTTAATTTGAAATGCTAATCTCAATTTTAGAAATTTATGGGCTTAATATGTTGTGATTTAATTTATTCCTTAGATTTTTCAAGGTTAACAAGTGAAAATTTATACTTTTCTTGTAAAGAGTGTGATCGCCAGAACCCACTGTGGAAGAGGAGAGCTCCTGATAATGACCTCTTCTCTCCACATATGTGACAGCCATGTCCCCACACTAACACCATTGCCTCTCTCCCTGCCCTCTTCCTGTCTCCCTCCCCACCCCACCCCCTTACACAAATAAAATGTTTAAAGGCTGCAGCAGTGAATTTAGTACAGATACAACATGAGTGAAGCACTGTAGAAAATCATGGACACTGTGACCCCATGCTTGAATAATCCAGACTCAAAAGGAATTTTTGAAGTTTAAGGTCAAAGAAAGGTATGTTCTGTGAAAGCAGAAGGTGCCTGGAATCTCGCAGGAAGTTCCAACATACTTCTAATGCATTGTTTTTACTTGGATGCTTATCACATGAGTGTTGTTGAAAACTTAGGATATACACTTAATGGTTGTGCTATATATGTGCTTAGACATGTAAAGCAATGATTTGATATGCCCAATATTTCTTCAGGAATATCAGTTATTTATGATAGAGTGTACTTGAAGCTCTTTTTATATTGACAAAATGTGAGATACTATGAAGATTACCTGTATTTATTATTGTCTGTATCTAAAGGGATTAAATTTTGTCAATGCAAATTTAGTGTAATTTTATTTCGATCATGATTATATGAAGTTGCAAACTTGAAAGTTTCATTTTTTTCCTTAGAGTACAAGTACATGATTGGTATTAATATACCGAGCAATAATCTTTTAAATTTAGTTTCTCTTTAATATCACATTAGCATAAGAAAAATTGACATGGGTGAACAATGTTTACTTTTAGGACATTTTCTTACTTCTAATAGTCATTTTATATAACTTTCTCAAGGACATTTTATAAGTAAAAACTTTAAATTGAATATATATCATTATATTTGAAAGAAACAATTGGAACCTGTTGCATTTAAATGTGCAGTTAATGCCCTTCCTACTAAACACTAAATCATTTTTAGAGAGGAGTGTAGTCACTTTGTGTGCATTGTTTTCATATGGAAGCACCGTGTCAGCTTCCTAATGTCCCTGAGTAGTTTTGTAGATAGAACATTCAGACCTCCCTGTTTTGCTATCATGTAGTATGTGAAGATTCTGCACCCAATAGGCATTTCTTGTGAAAATATTTGAAGCATATGCTTTAGCAATGATCCATGCCCCCAGATAATCCTGGCAAATATTTCACAACCTAGACAATGTTGAAGACAATCATTCCTCTTGTGGTGTGTTTTTCATTAAATCTTTCACACACAAGAAAAAAAATCAGATAGCGAATATAATCCAAGTAAGAGTTAATTAAAGAAGAGCTGTGCTAGTACTGAACAGATGCAAAGCACATTTTATTATTGGGAAAATTGTCAGAGGTTAATGTTGACTTGCAGCAGTCAGTACCTGGGTCGTGTTTCCTTTAGCTTCCTACCAGCAGTCTCACTGCTGTCCATGTACCTTGTACAAACAGCCGCACTTACTCAGTTTTCCTATCCTAGGTGTTTGTTCTTTTCATTGTCTATTACTAGGCTCTTGTATATGATGTTGTTGCCTACAGTTCTAGTAAAAAAAAATTATCTATTCGTATCTAAGATCCCCTCAAATTTAAATTTCAGGCTAATTGATTGCCTTGTATATAGATCCTTTCTTGAAGTGTTTGACCCATTGTCATATTCAGAGTAGACAACAGCACTGAAATGATTTTGCTTTGTTCAGTTAATGAACATATTTAATTCTAGTCTCCAATTTTTACATCCTTTTTCTTTAATACTTTATTTCTTTTCTTCTGTTCTGATGGGGTCCCACATATATAATTTATATTATATTTTGTATGTTTATATTTTATATACTTCGATAATATTACCTTTTAATTTAAAATTAATTCTAAATGAAAATGTATTTTTAAAAACATATCATTGATTAATTTGTTAAATTCTTTAAAGTTTTTATGTGAAATGCAATTTCAGACAACATGCGTGTGTTGCATGGTAATGTTCATCATCCCTGACATGCTGACTACATGGAGCTTGTGCATGTGTTCATGCAAGTGTTGAGTATGATAAGTCGGGTGATGCAGAACACATATGTGTACCATGTCCTTTGTGTGTGAGTGCATGTGTTTAGAAATTGTTGGCATTGTTCTGGATGGATGCAGGTGTTTGTCAGACAGATACAGGAAACAGTGTTGTCTCGTGACTAGCACAGATACATAGGTAGTTCTTATTTTAGCTCAAGTTGTTTTTCTATTTCTTCATAATACAACAGAAGGTGAGGATGTGTTCTTCATTTTCAAGAGGAAACAAACTTATATTTTAGAATCTTAGGAATATTTCATATATAATGTGTATAAGGACATTTCACTTTATAGTCAGCTTAATAATTTTAATATTAACTTTAGAAAAATATTAATGCAAGAGTACAGTGCTGATGGGATAAGAGGGAATGGTAGGGTAATGAACTTAATAAGAACAATGAACACAAATGTCTATACATCTTCACATGAATATATAGAGAGGGGAAAAAACCATAATGAAGTCTATAGCTTTGTAGCCTATCTTTGAAAATTAGTAAGGACAGAAAGAGAGAGAGAGAGACAGAGACAGGAGGGAGAGAGAGGAGAAAGAAAGGAACGACAGCTCCAGCTGCTTTTGTGAGGACACCTAAACAGTGACTGGCCTTGGTTCCTATTGTGGTTGTTAGTGCCACGTCATGGGTGTTCCTTGCCTTACCATGATAGATACCCCAGATATGCCATGGATGTCTCAGTATATCCACTGTGAGTAGCAGCCAACTTCACAGTGCACTGGAGAGTATCAGTATTTAACCCTTGTGTGACAGAGAGCTTGTTGGTGCTAGCAGGAGTCATGAGACAATACTGTATAATGTATATCCATGTCCCTAACTTGAGAAGAGACCGACATTCTAAGTCTGGTTTGTACTCAACGTAGTATGGTTTTGCATCACTGTGAAGTTGGGAAAAAAATCCTAACTTACATCTCTATAAGTTGTAGACCATCTGTACACAGTTACAAGATTTAGAAAGTTTTGGAGAACGCTTGTATTATGAGAGCATTTTTTTTTTTTTAATTTAGGGAAGAATTTCTTTTTTCAGTAGGTGGAATTTGGTTTTGTATCTTCCAGGATGTACAGGTTTATTTCAAGTATGAGATGTAATCACTCTTAGACTCACATGCTCCTCTGAGACCTTCTAGTTTGGAAGCTAATATGATAAGTGCAGGAGAGAGAGCTGCCATGCAGTACCAAGCCCCAGCGGACATACTCTTGCCCATGCGGTTGCCCAGTTCCTTGTCTAGAGTACCACTCACTGGACAAAGCAAGACACAGCAACTTTAGTGTAAAATGAGTGTAAATTCTTAAAAATTTGGTGGAATTAAGAGACATTTGAAATTTTGTTTTGGGCAACTTTAGAAATAACACATTATAAATGTTTGGAAAAGGATGAGGTGGCTTCCTTTCGCTGTCGCATACAAAGGGAACCTCACATGAGCAAGCTACGTTAGCAGGGTGAACGTTTCCGTGACCAGTTCGCATCTTACCTACTGTGACGGAAGTTGTGGGCACCATTTGGAACCTGCTTTGGACAGGAATCAGAGTTTAAGAATTACCTGCGTTGTGTTGAAGCATTGTTTCTTCATTCATACCAGTTACATAGATGGGGCATGTTTCTGTATGTTAATGAAGTAGACTGCTTAAAGTTTGGGAATTGTGTAGTTTGTTAACTATAGCAAAAATATCTAATTTATGACGAATAGATATGGAATTTTAAATTTCTTATGCTATTCATTTCAAGGCACCAGCCATCAAGAAACTGTTCATTTTAGACCTTGAGTGATCTAGTTTGTTAAATATAATTGCAAGAAAAATTAGTTTAAGAAAATCTACATAACAATTGCTTAAAATTATTCCAAAATTTTGTTTGGTTTACTTTCAAATACCTTAATTCATATAAGATATGGGGACAGTCCTCAAAAGACAAGTGTGATTTTGACTGCGTGGACCAGTAAGATTTCACCTCGAGTCAAGATTTGTAGACCTAGGAGGGCTAGAGAACTGAGTGAGGGCATGCTGTTAATACAGCAGTACACTCAGAAATTGGTTAACATGGAGTTTTTATACATTTTGTAATAAAATTTTTTCTATACCATATATTCTGATCATACTTTCCCTTTCTTAACATCCCAGATCCTTTCCACTTCCTCGCTGTTTTGTAGACCTTTATGTCTCATATTGCTTTGTTTGTTTTTTATTTATTTATTGTGTTTCCTTTAACTTTTCCTGTACTTCACAACATCACAAAGTCCTGAAACATTTCTCACATTTTCTTCTAGTGCTTTTGTAGCTTCAGCTCTCATATTGAAACCCTCTGTCCATTTGGAGTTGATTTGTGTAGCGGGTAGGATAACGATATAGTTTCATTCTTGTGTGGGGCAAAGAGTTTTCCTAGCCCTATATAAAGTCTATAATTCCTGGATTGTAACGTCCATCCTTGGGTAGCTTATGTTGCCCTTTTTGCTGTATCACAAGTCAAAGGCGGCACTGTAAACCATGAACTTAGTTGACATTCACTTTATATTACAGTCAAAAATCAACATGAATTTCAAAGTTGAACACACAGCACGTACCAATTAATGTTCAGTGTAAATAGATGACATGCCTCCCTGGAAGTCTCATACTTGATGGAGGCCAATACTATATAATCTCTTAAGGGAGATTTACAGTTTACATTCTAGAACAGTCATCACCTTATGCCCCCCACCCCCCAGGAAACGTTGAACAATGCATAGGGCCTTCTCTGCTTTGGTTTGTGTCCAGCATCCAGTGGCTGGATTTTTGTTGGTGGTGGTGGTGTTTGGTTTTCTTTACTTTGATTCATCATTAGCCTCTCAGTACTAGGAATGAAAGGACATCATTAATTTATGTTTATCATAATGAATCCAACTGTATTTAGCCACTTACTTTTTCAAGCCTTAGTTTGATTGGGGAAGGAGATGTTAGAAAACATGGTGACACATATGTGTACTTCTCCAATATAATCCTTAGAAATTATACAGGTTAGAATTCTCAGATCATAAATATATATGCTCTGCTAATTTATGTCCTAGAAAGACTGGGACAGCCTGCACTTGAAGAAAACTTTTTTAAAAACTTTTTTTCTCTCCAGCTACATTTTTCAACCAAGGCATTTTAATGCAACCCTGCTTATGTAGGTCTATAAAACAGGTCTACCAATCAATTATGCATAATAGATCTTAATTGCTTTTATAGAATGTGTTAAGAAAACATAGCTTTGCCATGTATTAAAGACAAGAACAACTTGGTCTTTATTTTTATCTAATAAATACAAAATTGGTCAATGTTTTTATTTAAAGTTCTGTCTCAAATATGTGATTTCAAATAAATACATACTATAAAATTGCAGAAGTATAGTTAGAGCTATTTCAGAAATTCTTCTTTATCCAAGACAAAACTTAAATCATTTTTAAAAAGAAACTCAGCGAAAAAAAAAAAACTCCCATTTTTAAAATACAATATTGCAACATAATACTAATTTGATATTTAACATTTGTTGGTAAGGAAAATTATTTTCTATGTTTTCCATAATTAAATGATTTTATTTTAGGAAGGGAAGAGATTTGGAATGTATGTTGAAAACATGGCAGTTGGTAGCATAATAGTCTCAGATGTGAGTAGAGGTATTTGAGACTGTGTTCACTGGCTTTGCATGCTATGAAGGCGTGTACTGTGCAGAGTATGTGCATTACGGGTTCAGAAGGAAGACTGCTGTGGACTCTTATAGTGCTGGAAAAGTGAGCACTTTCAGAAACCCCTGAGATCCATTCTGGGTTTGACTGATAATTAAATTTTGATTGTCATGAATTCAGAATGTTACTGTTGTCAGAGTTCAGTGTTTTCATGTTTAGTAAGAGCCAATACTGTAAAAAGGTGTCATAGAGTACCTATTTTTTTTTTATTTGTACAAAAACCTTTGTAATTAACTCATCAGAGCTATATGGTATATTTAACTGCTTGTTAAGTCTTAATAGGTGATCTTACATGCGTTTATACTACATTCTTCTGCCTCTCTTTCCTCAATCCTTTCTCTTTGCCCTATGCGCTTTCCTGTTATAACAAGCTAGCTCAGCGTGTGTCTGTTAAAAGTAATATCATGGCATTCATTTCATCTTGTTCACCTGATGTTTATCTATTTCCTAAGACTTTCACATTTTTATATGTGCTAAATTATATTAGAAGTCATTCTAGGATATGACAATTGTGTTGTAAGCTTTCCCAGTCAAATGGTAGCGGATACTTCATTTTGTATTCACAGAAGTGTAATGTTTTAGTTAAATGTTGCCTGGAGAGCCTGTGTAGAAAAAGACTTTGACATTGCTAATGGAAACTAGCAAAGACTAAGCAGATAGAAATAGAAACAATTCACAATCCTTTATTGATCCTCAGTTGAGGGGGTAAATGTTAAAGACCTATGAAGAATATTAACAGCATGTTTTAGAAAACTGATGCATAATAATTAGTTTTAATCAAGTTGTTAGATACATATTTATTTTGTAGGATTACTAGGCATAATGTAGTTGTAAAAATATTCAAGATATAAAATGCAGTTATTTATTTAAACTTGGCATCTTAGTTTTAAGTGAGGTGACAAATCTTTGCTTTCCACTTTCTGTAATGTAATTTTATGTATGTATTTCTTTTTATTTATTTCTAGAAACATGATATTTAAACTTCACTGTACATAACTTGTAATGATATTCACATGACGTGCTGCTATACAAATCCCACTTATTAAGCTTTGGCTATTTTAATATTTGGAAAGTCTTATGCAAACATCATAAGTATTCTCCCAAGATAATTAGTAAATTCTCAAGTTTATTCATCATACTGTTTCCTGAATTAGAATGAGAAACCTTCAGAAAGTACAAGACCTTGATTTGTTACCAGTTCTTTCTGTATATTTTAAAATAAAACTGAAATTTAAACATCAGTATCACATCTGCATTAATTGGAAAGCAGAGTAACAGAACATTCCTTTCCTATACCTGAAATATTCTACCTACATTAAACAAGCACGTTGCTTGTTTCATTTCAGCATACTTCCAGTGAACTTTTTCTATTAAACTATGATAAACTACACATGGAGTGGGATATGCTTATATTCCCACTTTTAGGAGACTGAAGCATGAGAAGCTCAAATTCAAACCCCTACCTACCCTACATAGCAAAACCCAGCTTGCTCCTCAAACTGTTCCTGCAGTGAGGATAGTCAGAGGCTCCCGATGCGGCTCATTTCACACATGCACTTATTTGCCAAAGAGGTTTCTGGTCTCTTTAAGTGCAGTTGGGTCCTCATGTGGCCGCTACCACACTAGCTGCCCAGCTCTCTTCCACTTTGTGCTTCTTCCACCTTTCTGGCTCTACCTGATACTGGCAAATGGAGAAGAGTGCTATCTTAGCACATCCAAAACTAGCAATAAATGTCTTGCCCACACTTGGGGCACTATTATACCATCCATTAAGGCTTTGGTTTTATTTTCTACAAATATCACTGAATTCCTACTTTTTAAACTTTTGAGGTAAATATGCCAATTAAATTTGGTTTGTGACACTCTTGAGGTTCTGCAGAAGAGGCGTGTAGTAGTGCATTCCTGTCATTGCAGCATTCAGGGAGGCAGAGGCAGACAGATCTCTGGAAGTTCTAGGCCAGCCTTATCTACAAAGTGAGCGCCAGGACAGCCAAGGCTACACAGAGAAACCCTGCCTGGAAAAAAAATCTGCACATGATGTTTTATAAAACACTACATGGCCAGAATGCTGATGTATTTTGCATGCAAGATTTATAGCCTTTCTGTTGTAGGACTTCATTGTGACTCACTCAGTATGGAGGCTATTGCCTGTATTTTTTTCCCTTCAAACTATTTAACCAGAGAGTCTCTGTGTTGTGGAGCCTGCTGTAGGACAACTGCTTTGTGGCATAGGTGGAAGTTCCAGACAATTATTTGGAAGCACAGCTGCCTTTTAAAAATCATCTTTCTTCAACTTGATTTTAAAAGATTATTAAATTGCACAATTGTGGTTTTTTTTTTTTATTTAAACACAGCAGTACTGCCCACTATACCTGCACAGCATATTTTTCATTTAAACAGTTTCTTCCACAATTCCTAATTATTCTTTTTTTTATTTTATTAATTTATTCTTGTTACATCTCAATGTTTTTCCCATCCCTTGTATCCTCCCATTCCTCCCCCCCCCCATTTTCCCTTATTCCCCTCCCCTATGACTGTTCCTGAGGGGGATTACCTCCCCCTGTATATTCTCATAGGGTATCAAGTCTCTTCTTGGCTACCTACTATCCTTCCTCTGAGTGCCACCAGGTCTCCCCCTCCAGGGGACATGGTCAAATGTGAGGCACCAGAGTATGTGAGAAAGTCATATCACACTCTCCACTCAACTGTGGAGAATATTCTGACCATTGGCTAGATCTGGGAAGGGGTTTAAAGTTTACCTCCTGTATTGTCCTTGGCTGGTGCCTTAGTTTGAGCGGGACCCCTGGGCCCAAATCTGCCTATCATATTGTTCTACTTGTAGATTTCTAGGACCCTCTGTATCCTTTTATTTTGCTATTCTCCAATGCATCTCTCATTTAGAGTCCCAGTAGGATGCCTTCCCCTCTGTCCCAGTTTCCTGGTAAGTGAAGGCTTTCATGGGACATGGCCCTTGGGCTAGTATGCAGATATAAGTGAGTATATACCATTTGATTCTTTCTGCTTCTGGGTTAACTCACTCATTATGATCATTTCTAGCTCAATCCATTTATCCACAAATTTCGGGAATTCCTTGTTTTTAATAGCTGAGTAGTATTCCATAGTGTATATGTACCACAGTTTCTTTATCCACTCTTCTACTGAGGGACACTTAGGCTGTTTCCATGTTCTGGCTATTATGAATAAGGCTGCTATGAACATGGTTGTCCTAATTATTCTTGTAACTTCTAAGACTTTTGTCAATATGGTCACATTTCTTAGTCAATACTCAAACCTGTTTTCCCTCTTCTGCATGCTGTATTTTTTTCTGGAGCATTCCATCTGCTCATCTTCATGTCTTCTGTAGTTGCCTCTGAGTATTATTGTTCTTAAATTACTAAATGCATTTCATGAGACATCAGTGTTCTGACAATTCTTTCTCTAATTCTATGACCTCTACATTTAAAATTGTGTTTTGGTAGAGTGCCCCAATTTTAACTTCCTGTTTTGTTTGTAAATTCTAGCCTCTTGGGATTTAGAACCTGCTTATAGCCCTACTCAGATGCTCTTTCTGCCTTTTGTTTATACAAAATAAACATTTGGATACTCAGCCATATGAATGTATGCGTGTCACACATGGACAAATGTTTCATGATACTATGAGTGAAAGGATAGATGCTAGGGACATTTGAACATCCCACATTCCTGTGAACTCAGGCCGCTGAGCAAACAACAATAATCATCCAAAGTAATGTCTCTCTGGGAGCATCCATGATGCTCGGCCCTACACAAAATTGCTTAGCCTCACACAAACCAGGCACTATTTGTGAAACTAGTAGCTGACAGATAAAGATAAATAATGGCAAGGCAAAAGGAATGAGTTGAAATCAGATTCAGACCATGAAAAGAGATGGAGTTACTAAGGAAATCGTCAAGAATGTGCTGGAAATTGCATGTTGGGAGGCAGGATATGATATGACCAGACATTATGATTTTGAGCTGAGTTCCTAAGTCTGGAATTCAAGACCATGTGTTGAGATTGTGAGAAAGGTGACATTCTGCCCAGCGTAAAGCACTTTATAAGTTACCTGCTGAGTGTGTTCCTCCCTACCACAACTATGTATTCAAGACAGTGGGAAGGCATCCCTGCTGATGTTTCCAAAGAGCTTGAAATAGGTTTATTTTGATGTAAGTCTTTTGCTGTGTCTGTGCAAAGCGGGGGTGCTTAATGAAAATGTGTGTCTCGATTCTTAGTACAGCCAAGGTTCTTGTACCCTCTTCCAGGTGACCTACTAATATTGCCCATGAAATTTCTCTGTCACTAATGTCCTGTTATGATTAATACCCAGTACAGAGGCCTGTGCCTGAATTTTCTATTACAAGGGCTTTCTCCAGTACAAATGAGGTGTTAAACATAAATTGAAAATTTTCTATTTACGACAGATTTGTGTTTATGTGTATGTAGTTTTAGATTGTTCTGAAGTGAACTTCAGTATTAATTTTAAAATGAGTATGTGATGTATGCATGTGTACACATGTGTATGGATGGGGACACATGCTTGTGCAGGTGTGTTCATCCATAGGTATGTGTGTAGGCCAGAGATTGAAATATCTTCCTCGCTCCCTTCTCTACCTTATATTTTGAGATAAAGTGTCACTAAATTTGGAACTCAATGTTTCCACTGCACTGGCTAGCTATAAAGTCTTGGGAAATCCTCCTGTCTCTTTCTGATCACTGACGTTACAGATGTGCACTGTTATCAGCGACTATTCCATGAGTGCTTGGATTTCCATGAGCTCAAGGCCTAGGCTACATCCTGTTCCAGGCTAGTCGGAACCACAAATGATACTGTTTCAACAGAAAAAAAAAAAAAATACAACATCCCTGCCTCTTTAAGAAAACTAGCATCACTTTATTTTTTACCTATTAAAAAGAAGTGAACATTTATACAAAATCATGTAGAGTTTTCAGAAAGAAATGATCATGATCAATATTTTACTTTATTTTAGCTATAAACTAACAGGATTTGTCAAAATATTTTATTATGCACTGATTGATTTAATTAGGAAGCTTGATCTGTTCTTGGTATGCTGAGGAAATTGCTACAGTTCAGGCTCCTCCCCCATATAAACCATTTTCAGAATTACTCTTTGTATTTGATATACCCTAAAAAGAATGGAAGATAGCGAAGTGAGAAGGCTGATCTTCCACCCTGGATCAATAGAAATGTGTAAGGGGTTCTGTACTAAATAACAGTCTTTAGTCATGAGAGTTCATATATTATTCCTTGCTCCCTTTTTGGACAGTTCCTTAACTGGATTAGCATGTGCCTAATCCAGGGATTTTTTTATTTATTAAAAATCATATTCATCCACCTACTAAGAACAGAAGTGGGGATTATGCCTATGAATAAGACCATCAAAATGCATTTCCATTAAAGAGAAGCAAACAATGAAGTAAAAACCAATACACCAGGCAGTTTGTGAAGATGACTATTTGTGGGGGGGGGCACATATAATAAAGAAACATGAAATTAGAGGTAGCCACCCAGGGTATGGATATGGTTGTTTATTTCTCTGATGAAGTATTACTGAGCTAAAGTTTAAGGGATAAGTGATACAGGTGTGTGGAGCTGGGGTAATGATGTGAGGAACACTGGAAAAGCTGTGCGCCTAAGACAGACATCAGCAGGAAACAAGACCTACATGAGAGCAAGCTTGGCACGGTCCAGTATCTAAAAAAGACCTGACTCCCTCGAGTATAGCAAAAGGCTGGGAAAGTAATGTGAGATGAGAACAGAGCTGAGTTGAGCCAAGTCCTGGTGGATTTGAAAGCCTCCATGAAGTCAAAATTAAACTCAGGCTGGCAGTATGACACTGTTGGTTTTTAAAGGGTGAATTACATATGGTCTACATGTGTGAAACCTGAGAAATGGAGGGTCAATGACAAAAGGTTGAGTCACATAATGAGACATTCTCAATAGAGTTGTTGAGAGATAGTGGTGGCTTGAAGTATAGAGAAGTGTACATAGTGAATTAACTCATAACACATTTTTGTATTTACAACTATAGGGGCTACAGGAAAATTATCCTGGGAAGATAGTGGCAGGAAGAACACTGAAGAAGAAGGTGTTTCTATAAGGAACATATAGCCAACTCAGTCTACTATGTGGAAAGAAAATGACAATATGGCCATTTTGTTCAACTTGCTGTCTCCCTGGTTTTTCTAATGCCTCCCATCCTGCCTTGATGATTGAATACTTTAGTATTGAACTTAACTCTCTGCCTCTATACATTTTTCAGAATGTTGCTTTAAAATAGAAGGAACTCTGACGAGATTTGGAAGTTCAAAGATGCAAGTATTATATAAGACAGGGCTTTGAGAGGACTGTGAAGTAGGAGTCTGGCGGTGGTGGCTAAAGGAATTGTGACTTATATTCTGCGGTTGTATGAGAAGAATTCTAGTCCACGTCATTGTGGAATTAATAACATGTGGTGCCACAAGGTTTTCTGTTCCTTGAAATTGTTTGAGGTTACTAATGGGGAGGATAGTCACCTGATTCTAAAGTGTTGGGCTATGTAATGGAGACAGGGAGACTTGACTTAGATGCCCCAGTGGAAGGACTGTTCAAAGACTTGAAGGGAATAGGCTAGTGAGGAAAGGAGGCCAGAAACTGTATGGCTAGCATGCAAGAAATCAGAGACTAAGGACTCCTTCAGAAGGAAAGGGCGACAAAGAGATGGCTCTTGGTCCTTACATGGATGGAAGTCCAGTAAGTGGGCATGTCTTCTGGATCAGAGGTAGAGAGGACGGTCCAGGGAGGCAGAAGGCATGAGCCTTTGGAGATCTGTGTGATCAGGTGACAGTGTTCAATACAAAATGTGTCATGTTCAAATAATACCTACCCAAGAGTTCTTTCAGTTAAGAATACACTTCAATAATTCTTAATCAAAGAAACAAAAATGAATATGTGAAGAGCAAAATGGAACTAACAAAAATACGGGAACACAACTTGATAATTGTTTTTTTTTAAAGACTATATGTCAGTTTATGTTACGTCTCAAAGGCATCCAACTGACTACTTTGAGCTGCAGACAAGGATCTAAAGATGTATAATCTATTATTTGTATAGCACAGATTTAGCCCTCAAGTCTTAAGATAATTATCTATCCCTTAATTTATAATACCATAATATTCAGTATTAAAGAGAAATAAGTTATCAGTCACATTTTCAAGACAGTAATTTTAAAGAATTAAAGAAGAATTTTCAGAAACTTCTAAACCTCATGTTGAGCCCAGTGTAAAACTTTTACTAATTATATTTTCGTATGCTAAAACTATAATAATAATTCAAAACAGTTAATAATGTAAGGAATAGAATCATAAAAATCGGTAGGAAAACACAAGAACTCCTTTACCATGTTGGGTATGTGTGTGAAATCCCTATTCTGGCACTAAAAGCAGGAGCAGTGAGAAAAATCAATAGATCAATTGATGCCATCAAACATTAAATACTTGGACTGTGATAGATTCTGTGTGTGTAGAGTATCAGCACAGGACCTGAGGTCAGATACCCAGAACCTTCCTAAGCCAGATTTGCTAACACGTACCTGTATCCTAGAGCTCCTCCATGTAACGCCAAGGAAGACAGAGGGCTCCAGAAAGGCAATAGTGCAGCTATCCCGATGCTGTAGAGGCAGCAAACAAGATGAAAGGTGAGGACTGACATTAACGGTAATCTACAAGCGTGACAAGCACCCAAATTCATAAGGACACATACATTCACACAGACACACAGATACACACACACACACAAAAAAAAAAATTTAACTTTTGTGTACAAAAGAAATTATCATGTAAAAATACAGTCTTTAGGGTGGGGAAAATTATAATTTTGGAAATCTCCACAACATAAAAATAATCCATAAATCATGCAAATAAATGAAAATTTACACATAGACAATAGAAACATGAAAGATGCCCAACAGCATTGGAGAAATGCCAGTTTAACTACAGTGAGCACTACCTGTCCGTTTATGTAGATTTTCATTACAAAAATGAAGAATAAGTGTTGTTTAGGAGGTGAAAAATTAGAATCCTCTTATACTGATTGTGAGGATTTAAAGTGGTATAGTTGTGGAAAATCACTTGATGATTCTTCAAAGGAACTTCAATAATCACATATTACCCAGAAATTCAGCTCATTTGTATATGCACAGAAGTATCAGAAACAGATACCCAAGTAGATGTGTATTCACTAATGTCCCCTGCAGTACCTTTACAATATTCAAAAGATGGAAACAAAGGGTCTATATGATATTATAAATTAAAAATATCTATTCTACTTTGTAATGAAGTATTAGGCAGCCACAAGAAGGAATAATCTTTGTTGTATGTAACAGCATGAATAAGCATTGAAAGTATGCTTTTCCCTAACCTCACATTGCTAGCACTAGGAAGATTATAGCTTTTCGATGGTGATGGTGGTGGTGGTGATGGTGGTAGTGGCAGTGATTGTGATGATGAGATCATGATGACGGTGATGATGGGGATGATACTGTGTAGGTAGGCGTGGCTTGTGTGCCACAGAGCAGATTTGCGGGTAAGATGATAACTTTGTAGACTTGGTTCTCTTTTTACACATGCTGCAGGTTCCAGGGCTCTAATTCAGGCTTGTTGGAGAGGGTCTTTGCAGACTAAGCAACTTTTTGTTCTAATTGTTTTTATTATCAACTTCGGGAATAAAGTTTTGAAATTCATTATATATGTCCTCGGATCTTCACCTAAGTTCTTTCTACTGAGATCCCTTTTATAGATATAGAGCTCATTTATGACTTACTACAGTTTATTTTTTAATCACTTCCCAAAATGTATTCATTTTCACATACATTTGCTGACCTTACAAATTCAAAGAGGTTTATGGACTTTGTAATCTGTAGATTTAAACAGCAGCAGCCCTGTAAGTCTCCCTTGTGTGTTTTTCACACTGGAGGTACAGTTCAGCCTCTGGATCGGAGTCAGTCCCTAAAAGGACAGGTTTGGGCATCTGGAGTTGATCAAGCACTGTTCTACCCAGCAACAATGCGATAATAAACATCACAAGTATGATTTTTATGTTTCTTCAACTGATTTCTGCCCCTAGATAGACTCCATAGCACTTCTCTCCTGTTAGTTTCCGTGCTGTGTGCTTTGTTTGCTCTCTGCGTAGTATCTGGGAGGAACACTATGAACAGCATGAGTGCAATGAGGGAAGCTATGTGGCCATCACTGTGTCTTCTGCCTCCAATGTAGTGTTTGCGTAGTAGGGCTCAGTGAATGTTTATAAAATGAGTGAACACATTAGAAACTATAAGCCAGAAATATTCAAGTTAAAATTTTTTGTCTTTTATTATTATTATTATTTACATCCTGATTTTTATCCCCTCAGTTGTGTCTTTCTGTCCCCACCCACCCTCCCTCTTTCACACTGATCCCCTTCCCCTAGACCTCAGACAGAAGGGGACCTCCTCCCCCACCATATGACCACAGCCTGTTAGGTCTCATCTGGACAGCCAGCATCTCTGTTCTCTGTGTTCCTCCTGGCCTCTTCACCAAGGGGAAGTGTCAAGTTCAGGGCATCAGAGTTCATGTCAAAGCCAGTCCTTGCTCTCCTCATACCCATGGAGAATGAGCTGTCTATTAACTAGATCTGAACAGCGGATCTAGGTTTACTGCATGTATTGTCCTTGCTTAGTTGTGAGACCCTGCCTGATTCTAGATCTGCCAGCCTTGATGGCCTGCTTGTGGGGTTCTTGAACTCTCTGGGTCCTTCCATTCCCCTATTCTTCCATTCCTCTCTCACCTGGAGTCCAGCAGAGTCCCAGCAACTGTCAGTATCCCCCATTGAAAGGAAGCTCTCAGAGGACATCTATGTTGGGCTAATATCCACTTATAAGTGAGTATATACCAAGCATGTCTTTCTGGGTCTACGTTATCTCACTCAGGATGATCTTTTCTAGTTCCATTTGCCTGTAAATTTCACGATTTCCTTGTTTTTGGTGCTGAGTAGTATTCCGTTGTGTAAATATACCACAGTTTCTTTATCTAGTTAGTCTTCACTTGAGGGACATCTAGGTTGTTTCCAAATTCTGGCTATTACCAATAAGGCTGCTATGAACGTAGTTGAGAAAGTTAATTTTTTAACAACAGGGTAGTCAACAGTGTCAAATGTTGATGAAAGAACAAACAGCACAGTGACAAAGAATGGGTTTTACCAGATACACTTGTGATAGATGGTTTGGGTGGGGTTGTATGAAAAGTAATAATTGAGTGGATCTGAGAGAGGTGTTGATGTTGAAGACTAGATGTTAAGGAGCTAGGGAATGTATAGAATTCTTTCAAGAATGCTGACTTAATTTAGACTCACCAAGATAGGAAAAATGTTTTCTACAATGTTGCCATATGTAATTAGCCGAAACACCTTGACTGTAACATTCATATGATTCCTAATTGTTTCGTGGTTCTTCTTGCTGTATGTAATTTTTCTACTGATGTGTAATAATACAAATGTATATGTCAAAAAATAAGTAAAATCTAAAATAAATAAAAACAGCAACAACCAAGCACAAGAAGAATGTTGACTTAAGGAAGGTGTGCTGTATCAAACCTGATGCTGCAGTCACAACTGTCTGAATTAAGTGATCCTTTGTTGCTTCATAACGCATACTTTTTATAAATGCTCCAGTTATCTTTCATAAAAAGTTATTTAGATTTGGACCCATTCAAATTTCCAATTGTATTTGATCATAATATATTTAAATCAAGTCTTTTTGTATAGAAAGTAATCCTTATTTACTAATGAAGCTGAATGAATTGTTAATAAATGTATTTTACACCCTGGCGGGATTTTTTTTTCTTTGCTTTAGTGTAGTCAGTTTTTCAGTTTTCAGTGCTATCAGTAATTACAATGTAAGGCTGTTTTATTAACTTCACTTCCAACTGTTTTGGGGTATTCCTTTCTCAGTGGAGCTGTGTTTTGCCCTATCTTACATCAGTGTATGGTTGGGATTTTTCATCATGCTAATATTGACACCTGAAGTCAAGTGAAAACACCAATGTTTCCATGTACACTTCCCCATTAACCTTTTATCTAATTTTTCCTCATTTGTTATTTTAGCCTGTTAAAATTCATTAGATTTACAGGAGCCACTAAAAAGACCCAAAAGAAAAAGTGCAGTGTACAAAAAGGAACTCCATCTTGAACAGGAGTGTGTGCTGGTTAGAAGGAGCCCAGTGCACCTCTGGGACAGTATCCAGAAGCTGTTCTAAGTGCCTTGCCCAAAATTGCAATACCAGAGAGAATAGATTTTGCTACATTTCTATGACCACTTTGCTGTGAATATACTTGAGAATTGTACCTTCTTTTATAAATGTTTTTTTTTTTTTTTTTTTTAGTTTTTGGTATTGCCTTTGAAATAAAAACTTTAAGCCATTTCCAACATCACTGTTGCTCTTTGCCTTAAGTCTTTCTTGTTATCAATACATATTTTGTAATTTCTCTTAATGTATGTGATATGAAAATAGAAGGGAGTGTTGTTAGGAAAGAGCAGGAAGTAGGGAGTTGTGAGGAAGGGCAGGAAAGGGTGTTGAACTCTGTGCCCTTATGAAGTGAGGCATGTGCAGTGAAACAGCAGTCTCATGCAGTGTGGGTTGGCAGTAGTGGTGTCTTGCCCACCTGTGTTTTGCGTTGTATAGGATGGGTGTGCATTTTCCAGTAGCCGATTCTCAGCTTTGTTGTACTTTATTGCAGAGAGTAGTAAATGCTGCTGTTAAGCAAATAAAATGATAAATAACTGGCAGTTTAGCTTAGACACTAATGGAGCCTAAAAGCCTTTAAAATGACAAAACCCAGCAACTTTTATGATTTATAGGCTCATTTGTGTTACACAGTTTGGTCATATACTTGACAGTATTTTTTTTTTAACTCTCCTAAAAATAATGTTTTTTTGTTACCTGGGTGAAAAGCCATTAGAATTCAGGAGCGGAATATAACAGAGGTTCTGCTAAGTCTCCCAATTTTAAGCACAGTTTCCTTTTGGGCCGCCCTGTTTACATGGTTCTAAGGAAAAGACAGTAATTCAGTCAATCCCTGGTGTATGTTCTGCAGCAGTGGCCCTATGAACTGCCCTCAGAATGCCTTGTACTTACTGTTGGCTAACATTGTGTTTAGACAGTCGTGTTTCCATTTATTTTTCTGTTAGGCCACACAGTCTGAAGAACACTGGTTGCTATGGTCAGACATGTATTGTGTCAAATCAAAATTCTAAGAATAACATGGATTGCACAGTCTTTAGGTACCTGGTGCCAGGCTTTCTTTGGAAGTCAGTCTGTTTTGGCATCCACAGAGAGCTCTGTGGTGTCTCTGAAAGCAGTGATGTAATCTGATCTGTGTTCTGTGTGGTCTGAGAACCTGAGTAACATTTTGCATTAGCTGCATTGATCGGGAATCCTTGCTAGTCATTTACTAGACAATTAATACAGTCTTGTAAAATGTCCCCTGGGTGTCCCTATGAACTAGATCGTTTTACCCCAGGACCAAAAGATGCATCAAGATAGACAGGAGTAACCGAAACTAATGAATACAAACAGGAAACCCTAAATCCACAGATCACATTATTTTCCATCCATCCTTAAAAATAAGCTATGCTTACTCTCTTGAAATTTCGTAGAAACTGAGGAAACGTATTTTCACAAACTCAAATTTTCATTGATTAAAATATGAAAATATAACTTAGATATACTTCTATAATTGTAGTCTTGTTTTTTTTTATAATTCCTGTGATCCAAGTGTGTTTCTAAGACATGACAAGCTTCTTTTTCATCACTCCTTAAAGCAGTATTAAATCTTTGTGATTGTTTTTAATTTCAGCAGGTTTACAGTTTTGCATGTATAGATGGCTTGACTTTTGAAACACGGCAGCCAATGGGAACCGTAGTACCTAGTTGAAAGGCTCAAAGGGTACTTATTTCTGATTTGTAAGTTTGGATCGCTGAAGAAATGGCTGCTATGTAAGACACACCTGCTGGAGTCAGCCTCAGAATTACTAAAGAGGTGTTGTCATTGCCTTAAGGCATGTCCATGAAATTCCTATGCTGTACCACAGATCATCTCAATCTCACTTATATGTCCCAGATATTCTGTGTTTTATTTAAAATAGCATCATCAATAAAATTGTTATTTGTTTTTGTATTTTGAAAAAGTTTCTGATTTACTGATTTTAAAAAATGAGCTCCTTAGAAGGTGTTTTCCTAGATTCTGTTATGTTACACTTTGTAAACCAGAGGCCTTTCATGAATACTGCATGAGCATTTATCCCCGTGAATGAGGGAAGTGCTCAGATCTCTGGATGCTTGCTTCTGCTGGGACTCAAATGCTGTGTTTTAAAATATCGAAAAGGAGTGAATTGTGAAATGGTTTTTTAAATGGAGCAGCTGTGTTGATTAGTTTTACTTCAATTGAACATTAGAACTTCAGAGCCATACACATTATATTATTTTATTAACGTTATGCTATCTTCTGTTTCCAGTGTAAAATGAAAAGGACTGTTTTCTGAAAATGAGTCTTCCGTCTGCAGGTACTACTGAGAGGGTGTGCTTGATCCAGGGAACAGTTGAAGCACTGAATGCCGTTCATGGATTCATTGCAGAAAAAATTCGAGAAATGCCCCAAAATGTTGCCAAGACAGAACCAGTCAGCATACTACAACCTCAGACCACCGTTAACCCTGATCGCATCAAACAAGTGAGTGTTTAGTTGGCTAATCAGAGAGCAATATCCACAGTGTAGTATGAATTCCTTTCAGAGGAAGTACTTTAGTCTTAGCATGAAAACGTTTAAAATAAACATATCTAAAGTCAAGTTTTTGAAGACTTTCAGAGCCTTTCATTGGCAAATCAATCTATTGATTAATTGAATTATACACGTATTAGCTATATACTAAGAGGCACTGATGTGACTCTTTATGATTGCTTTTTACAAATATGGAGGTAGAGGTTTTATTAATTTCTGGAATTCTATTCTGTTTAAAATATAGCATTTCTTAAATAAATTATAAATAATGAAAACAGCATTTATTTTCTCAAAATTTCCAATGCCCAGCTTCAGTGATATTTGTAGTTCTCAGTATAGGTATTGCATATAGACTCCTATTTTGTTAATTTGCCATGTCTAAAATATGTATAAGTCAATTTGTACCCCTAATGTTTGGTCCTTTGTTATTAATCAGCTATTACATTTTGTATGGCACGTGTAGTACACATATATATATATATATATATATATATATATATATATATATATATATATATATATGTTATAAAGACCCAGTGTTGAATTTTAATGTATGGGATTTTCTGTGAAGAAAATTTTTCTTGATTAAAAACAATGTGAATTTTTAAGACTGAGTAATGCTTGAGATGATGTAAGGAAATGACATTGCTTGATGTTAAATAAGGTGGATTCTTTTACCAAAAACATTTTAGACATACATATATGATATTTATGTTCATAACTGTCTACTTTTTGCCCTTTTATTTAGCCAATTTGTGACTTAGTTTTATTATCAAGAGATTGTGATTTTTAGAATAAATGTATTATTATTTACAAATTAATAGAAAATTTATTTTCATTGTAAAAAAAGTGAAATGTACCTCGAAGTTCTATTAATTTCATGTTTCCGACTTGAAAATATATTAACAAGTGCTATGAATCTATCATAATTTTATCAATATGTAGATAAATATAATACTAACCATATGTCAACTTTAAAATTAATAATTAAATAATATATGTTCAAATTATAGGCTAATATTCATAGTCTATTTAAAAAGAACTTCCTTGTTTAAAATAAGAAAGTAGCTCTATCTAAAGATCACTAGCAAGAGCCTCCATTAGTGTTGAATAATTCAGTTACTCCAGAACTATAGGAAGTGTCTCCCTATGGGAATGTGGCACCATCTACATATCTTAAAGCCCAGCATACTAGTAATTTTTTACTCACAACCATTTAGTAATTTGAAATATTCATGTTACCCATGCTAGATGAATACAAAGTAGTCCAAATACTTTGACTTGACAGTGATACTGGGACTTTATCATATTGGAAGGCAAGGTATCTAGGTGCAGGCTTCCAGGTAGAGATCACACAGGGCTCAAAATGGCCTGCAGGAGCGCTGAAGTATCTGGTCGCTGTCTTTCTGCCATAGCCCAGCCTATTACTTACCCCCCTCTCTCCTCTAACTTCCATGAAAACTTTTAAATACTTAGATGACCATTTTGATGTTTTGTTTTTAAATAGACATAAAATTACACTTTGAATAGTATAAAACTTCATCTAGGACGATAATGTGAGCTTTCTTTTATTATTTGTGTAGGGACAGATACAGAGTATGATCAAATACATACAGTTACAGACACAGAGTCTGAATCATTATTAAAATTCGAGTTTTAGCTAAGGTTATATGAGATTGACATGCTGTCTTATGTGCAAGACCAGGGTATAATGTTGAATGCCTCCAGAATCTTAAAGCATCTGGCTGATTTTTGATTGTCTTGTTTAAATGTTTAGTATATTTAAGATAAAATTTAAATACTAATATTGACTTATCTAGTTTTATATACTCAGATTCATTTCTGTGTCTTGATGTTCATAGACTTGAAAATTATTGTTTAAAAACCTGGTGGCACTCAGAGGAAGGACAGCAGGTTACCAAGAAGAGACTTGATACCCTATGAGCATATACAGGGGGAGGAAATCCCCCTCAGGAACAGTCATAGGGGAGGGGAATAAGGGGAAAATGGGAGGGAGGGAAGAATGGGAGGATACAAGGGATGGGATAACCATTGATATGTAACAAGAATAAATTAATAAAAAGTTAAAACAAAACAAAACAAAAAAACCCTACATTTGCATGTAATGGACAATGCAGGTAACATAGTGAGTCATTACAAGGGTGCAGGAAACAAGCACTGATTGTGCTGAGGCACACTATTCAGCAAACCCTCTCTGCACAACATAAAAACTATGCCAGACTTCTGAAAATCTGTAGGAGAAATGTGTTTCTGACCGCCTACAGAGGTACATCTTCACATGTGCTACAGGACAGTTCTTTAACTTCAGGTATCTAGTTCTCCAATTTCATACGTTTTACCAAACCATGATCTAAGTAGTTGTCAAGTATATGAATTTAAATGGCTATGATTTTACTTCTTAATGAATAAGGCCAGTTCTACACTATAAAATAAGTATTTGTAAAATAATTGTTTTCATGGAATAGGTAAAAGTGGTTGTCTCGAGGCTTAAAAGTTTCCATCTGAATTCATAGACTTTGAAGACATCTGGCTGAGTGCTGCTCATTACAAGTGGCATAATGTCTGCTTTTGCTGTAGGCATCAATCCCCAAATAATTTTTTCAAGTATTAATTACAAATATTCTTCTACACAAGGTTAAATGCAGAATAAAATTGGAGTTAAAAATGCTGGAGCCAAGTATCTTTTTTTTTTTTATACAAATAGCTTCAAGTGAAAAATGAAGTAATAAATTTTGCTAGTGTTTCCATTATTATCCTGGTTAGTTGCTGGGGCTTGACAATTTTAAAGTTTTGCTTTTTAAAGATTTTAAGGTATAATTTGTACTTAAAATCAGAACTCAAATATAGTTCTCACCACATCGGGTTTTAAAAGTGATGACTTATCATCATCTGCTGTGGCTTTCGAATTATATCCTGTGTTGTGTCCTAAGACACAGTTTAATAACTGAGTACATTTTGTAAACCACAATTCTCTATCCAGATGTACCTATCCTTCTTGACTGGTGGCATCATACAGATGGAGTTTCTCAAGGATGCCCTGCATGCTCATTTCAAAAGTCCCCCTGCAGGACTGCCTGTCCCCCCCTGCCTGAGACCCAACATCATGTAATAGATGTTGTAGGCAACTCAATTCTTTTTTTTTTTTTTTTTTTTTTTTTTGAGACAGGGTCTCTCTGTGTAGCCTTGGCTGTCCTAGACTCGCTCTGTAGACCAGGCTGGCCTCGAACTCACAGTGATCCGCCTGCCTCTCCCTCCCGAGTGCTGGGATTAAAGGCGTGCGCCACCACCGCCCGGCTGACAACTCAATTCTTAATCCTGGACCTTTTTAAAAATCCAATCTTCATAAGGAAAAATGTAGGAAGGAAACTTAAACAGTTCTCTTACATTTAAAAATTCCAAGAATTTTTTAATCTGCCCAGAATTTTACTTGTGTCCTAAATTGGCAAAAAAAAAAAAAAAAAAAAAAGCATTTGTCTATTTTTGAATATCACTTATTCAAACATAAACTTATTAAAATACTTTATTTGTAAAATATACGAAATGATATCCTTGTCCTTGAACTAGCTTGTCTTGTAGTAGTGCCTAACCTGTGAAAATATAGAAGCATATTTATATTCCAGAGGTGCAGTATAAACAGTGTGCCATTAGTCTCAGGATAGTCTAGTTAGGCAGAAAAGGATGCGAAAGGCCCATCTTGGAAGCATGAGATATGGTGTGTTTAGAGAGAAGTCTGCCGCGGTCCTGAGCAGTAGCAGGACTGGCTGACTTAGACTATATACACTAATGTTTAGCAAAATCAATGTTAGTTAAATATGGTGGGGACAGATAAGCAAGACCTCACGTTTGGCTGAAGGATACTATAGAGCACAAAATCATTCCTCATTTTCTGAAAGAGCTCCTTTCATTAATCTTAAAGATTATTATTTAAAAAGTAAAGGCTTCTTTGCATTTGGCTCTTTGTTGTGCTTTAACCAGATATTGAAGGTTTATCCATGCATTGTTACTGGTAAGAAAATAAAAAATGAATAGGCCAATAGACTAATGTTGATGTTTAAGACAGACAGGATGTTCATCAAAAGTAATTAGCTAATTGGTCAGTTGCTTTTATATTTTGTTCTTAAATAGTAGTATACATGGTTTGTTTAACAGAACACTACAAAGTTTGGTGAACTTTGTGATTAGTGAAAGAATATTACTGGCTGGTTGGCAGATGAGTGGAAAGAGAACAATTGAGATCTGTTGCTCATTAATTTTCCTTCTTTATCTGTAAATATTAGATGTTCTTAACAACTGATTGTTATAGAATTGTGAGAAGAAAAACTATGTTTATAATAGCATTTGTTTATGGTAATAGTCTCTGAGCCAACAAAACTCACATTTTAACAAGAATTCATCATATATTTTGTTGAAACTTTTTAGTTTGTAATTCCCCAAAGCTTAGTTATATCAATATTTTACTAAATGTCTAGTGTTAAAAATCTTGGGATTTAAAAAATGAGTATATGTCAAAGAGTCCATAGTCCTTGGAAGAAGCACACAGATCTCCCTGAGTTCAAGGCCAGTCAGGTCTACTTCCCAAGTTCCAGTCAATTTAAGGCTATATAATGAAACCCTGTCTTAAAAAAACAAAAACACATTTCTGTAACAAGTAATTCGGCCTATATTATCTAATGAATTGCTGAATAGCCATTCAAGAAACGTAAGTAAAAGGGTAGGCTTCCCTTTGAAAGGAAAAGGAGAAGGGGGACTCAAAGTTACTGTGTCCTCCATGATCACTACTGGAAACTGAAAAAATGTAGAAAAATATTTGCTTTACAAATGCTACACATTCCGCATATTGACGTTACGTGGAGAGTCAGTTTATTGCCTATTTGCAATGCATTTTATTAGGTAGCCGCTTCATAGTCACTATATGTTAACAACCACATAATAAGCTGATACAAATATTTTACTCATAAAATAGAAAAGAAAATCATTGTACACTTGCTATTTTATGTCAAAACACTTTAAATGGATTTATCTGTAGACTTAAGAACAAATTTCCCAACTAATTCCATTGCCCTAGTTAATAGAAGCCTTGAGACTAAAGGCATTGCTGTAACATATTCATATTCGTCTGTTTATTGGGGCAATTTTCCTTCTAGGAGTAGAAAAGGCAACTGAGAGGAAAACTTCTTGGAATGTATTTATTATTGCAAATTATAAAACGAGGATGCACTTGTGCACCGAAGGACCTGTATGAGTAGTGTCTAGGAAACTCGACAAGTTGTCACATTTTTCTGTTCTTACTACATCTAATATTTCACCCTAGAAAATACAGTACCTCTTTGCTGTGACATTTCAAAAAGCTCATCCTTTAAAATACACACTTGATTAATTCTCACCTATGTGAAATATTAAAATGTAGCTTCCTATCTAATCATCATGCTTAATGATAAAACTTTGTTATTTAAAGCACATTAATATAATTCTGGTTTAAATTATTTATTTTAGTCATAGAAGAAAGGAAGAGCAACCAAATTAGGAAGAACAATTTTGACGAATATGAGTTGTATTAATTATTAATAGATATTGAGAATATATGAAAATCATAAAGAATAGCAATAAAATTTGACAGATCATTTGAATCTAAGTTATTACAAATCCTGAGCTTCACATTATGACTTTTTACATCTATTTCTTTGCACTGTTTAAGCCCCTCACTGAGGGTTTGTATCTGGAACCAAGATATTATCCAGTATTTCAGACCGATTCTGTCACGATGAGCACAGACATGCAGAATCTGGCTTCAGTATGAGAATATCTGATCCTGGGAGAAAGAGGCTCTAGCCTTTACATCTCTTTAGTCATAAACTTGAATGTTGGACTGAGGTTAGTCCAGAACAGATGCTTAAATGTGTATGATCCCTCCCATAACACCATGTCATTAAGCTAGGTTGGCTTTAATATTGAATTCATACAGCATGTAGTAGCGTGATGTGATGCCCACAGTGCCTCAATATATCATTGCCCGGAAAAGAAACTGCACGGTAAAGTGGCTTTTAATGATTGACAATAACATTCCTCTAGAAGGCTCGTAAGGATTAATCACAAAGTGCCAAAATAGAAAATAAAAACTTGAAACTTTTGAAAGTCTTCATAAGGCTTTCCGCAGACTTAGTACCTTTTTGTGTTTTCTGTGTGTGTGTGTGTGTGTGTGTGTGTGTGAGACTTGAAAAAAATCCTTGGCTTGACTCCATATTAGATCAACTACTTCTCTATTCTAGGTTTTAAGAAAGAAAGTATTTTAAGAGAAGGACTTAATGAAACAGACTAATGGCTCAAGTACTTTGATTGTGCCACTAGAAATCCATGAATTAACACAAAACCATCAAATTTAACATCACCTTTATTCTTAACTGCTTTGTTCTATATAAATTGGAAGGTTCTGACACTTTAAATACAAGTATATGAACACAAATACTTTCGTTAACTTTTCCTGACAATGTCAAGTCTCCATGTTTAGACCTTTGCTCATACTTCAATAATTTTGACGGACATAAACAAGGTAATATATAATACCCCTTTTATATAGGCTTATCTAAACTGTAGAAAACTATCCCATTTGCCTATTAAGAAATACACATTTTCAAGGGTCTTGCCTAATCATATGATTTGTTAAGTGCACTACAACACTTAAATAAAACTCTGAACTCCTTAAACTTACTGCCTTGTTAGAAGTTAAAGGTTTATAAAAAATCCAGATAAGTGACTCAGGTAATATATATAGTTTGCTGTGACACCGCACTGTAGCATATTACGTGATTATAAATGGATAGACAATTCAGTTCATAATATCTTGTGATTATTTTGCACATAGGCAGATGATGCTATCATATATTATACTCTTTCTCTATTTTAATGTATCATTTAACATAAATGATAAACATGATAATTTTTAGAATGCTACCAGATACATGTTTATTAATATGAGGCTAATGTTTACATTTTCAGATGGCTCTAAGTTTATTAAAAATTAATATTTTAGAAGATAATGTGATATTAAGAACTCAGAACTACAAATTAAATTGCTTTTATGTATGGATCCCTAAATTCATGTGGAATCAGCCTGTTGGTGATTTTCAGCGTATTAAGTAGGTGGATACTTCTATGCCAAAGTAAACTCCATTTTACCACTTCTTCAAATCTCTGACTGTATTCATTGATAGGAAAATGACTCTTCCAATTTTATTCATCTAACTTCTTGAATTTTCTTTGACATCTCTTTTTCCCCAAGCAAATTAGAGGGAAAGAAATGGGACTGCTATTCATGCATAAGGGCAGGATGCCTTTAGCACTCATGTGAGTTTCTATCAGTCACCATCATGATTTCAAGTCATGAATTTATTTTTACATGCTTATGCATGCATATTACATGTATTAGTTACTCAGTTGATCTTAAATTCCATTAAATTTGAATGACTAGGAGGAAACCTTGTTCATAGGGTTTTTTTCTCGTTATATTACATTTTATTTCATTTTGTTTTGTTTAATGATCAGCTTAAGGCTCATAAAGGTTGATTTGCTCCTGAACTGCTTTGTTCCCAGACATTGCCATCTTCCCCAACTACCACCAAGTCCTCTCCATCTGACCCCATGACCACCTCCAGAGCTAATCAGGTACAGTATCACCCTCTCATCTACACCATACTTTCACAGCGATTGCCTGCCAGCTGGAGAAAAAGATAATGGTGGGTTAAGGATTTATTCGTTCATTCGCATATGTGCACCATGATCAGATTCCAAGTAACCTAACAAATAAATATCAATCATCTTTTTTAATTTTACATACATTTTTTAACTTCATTAACAAAAATATATATGCAGGCAGTAGACTTCATTAGAGTTTTGGATTCGCTCCTTAAAACTGTGATCAGTGTACAACGAAGTCCTGAGGGTTAATTATTGAGCTCTTCTTTTCATCTCTTTCAGTGTATCTTAATAGAAGTTTTTATAAATAAATTAGGAAAATCATGTGACTTATTTTGTAAGCAATATCAACAATAAACATTTCTAGCTTGAAAATTGATGTAATGTTAGTGTTGTTTCATAATTGCAGACACAATATATTTTCTTAATCTAGAATGCTTAATCATTTTCATTGCAAGAGTGCCAAACTTTGCAATGAGAATTATATCTTATTCTATTTGACAGTTGATTTAGAAATATATATTGCAGGCACCCTTTCAAATTTGTTGAGTAATATAATCATTAAAATTTTGAAACACATTTTTATTTTGTATAAGTTGAGTTTTATTTAGGTGAGAGACCTTCTTATTGCTTCTACTTTTCCTTTTTAGTAAAATAAGGCTTGTTGTGATCATTTAAATATTTACAGTTTATGTTTTCAAATACTTTTATTAGTTTATCGAAAGGTATTTCTACATATGTTGTCTGTGGTGTTTTTCATATTATTTAATTTAAAGCCACCAGGATCATTTTGCTCATCGACTGATTCTAATAATTTTGCAACCTACAGGAAAATAAAATGGTGTAAGCAAATCTAAACCCTCTTAGTATGCTGGTCTACTGTAGGAGCCTAGTTTTCCTTTCATGAAATGGCGCTTCCTTTAACATAGGAATTTCATAATGCACACATTTCGGCCCCCAGTTAAGTGACACCAGGAATGACACACTCAGCACTTTTCTCAGGGCAAAGTGGTAGTGTAGAGGTGAGAAGGATGTGTTCGCAGTCTCCCTTCTTTTCTTCTGTTCCCTTATGCTTTAATTCTGTGGTATAGAAACGCACCAAGGGAATCACTGCCTTTTGTTTTAAATTTCTCTCCTGTGCTCCATTAGTGTTTGATTTCTCCACAGATGAGTACAGCATAAACAAGACCAATGATTTTCTCAAAGTAAGATGCTAAGTAGAAAGCCAGTCTACTAACTTTGTCTCTGAAATTGGATTTGTATTTTATTTATGTGAATGTGGATTTTTATAGAAAGCTTCCTTAAAAAGAAAAGGCCAACTGTATCTACTTTCTGGTTAATGCTATATTTTACCCTCTAGACATTTTATCATACATGCTGCTGCCAAATTTGATATCATAATATTTGAATTATAGGCAGTGTGGTTTCATATTCTGCCTACTGTGCTGATGCATTTTGTTATTCACAATTTTCTTTGTTTGGGGGTTTATTTTCTGTTTGTGTACAAAGAAGCTCCTGGATCACATGAAGCAATCATTAAAAGAAGAGTAAATGCTTAATTTATGGAAAGCATTGTAGCTTATCTGTAGCATTTCCTTCTTAGTAATTCATGAATCTCCCTGTACTTCTTCATGGCAGGTTCTCGTCCCTGTACTTCTTCATGGCAGGTTCTCGTCGGTTGGTGACAGCAAAGGAACGTCATCTCTGTTGTTCACTCACACTTTTAATATGGAGCAGTTAGTCCTTTCTTGAGAATTGTCCTAGGGAATTTACTAACTTATGTCTATAAATACAGTCTACTTAGGGAAATGTGGCTCAATGTAATAATCTTAAACTTTACAGAAGTAAAGTAATGTGTATATTATACTCACATGCATATATATATATTATACACACATATAGATATACACATAGATATATACTGATTTAAACTTAGTTTATATTTACCCAGCTATTTTCAAATATATTTCTACTTTTATAACTGACAGAATTGGAGAAAACTGGGGATTTCTATGTTAGGTTAAAAATTACTGCCATGTGTTATAACTTGTATAATCTTGCTGTAAAAGCAGGAAAAATCTTTTCCTAAGAAAATTTCTATAAGCAAAACACATTACAGTCAAATAACTAACATTTGTGTTGTTTTCTAATCAAGACTACAAAATGAATTTTGATCAAGTTCTCATTTGCAATTAATAGTTTGTGTTACTTAAACAGAACATCTAGAAATGAAAACCATAGCAGTAGTTCAGGTAATATGCTTGCTCTGCAGAGGCATCCTTCCAAAACTTTTCATTCCAAAGTTTGTCATGTTTAACACTTGACTTTTATTTATTTTATTCTTCAGCTTCCTTAATATGCTTCCTTGGGACACACATTCTGAGGACCTTATAGTTTAGTAGTAATGCCCCTTGAAAACAGAAGACCCCCTGTGTGAAGAAGCTTCATAAAGTCATAGCGAGAAGAGAGCACTAGTACAAAGTTTATGTGGTGAGGACCTTGTCTTGGTATTTACGCTGAGTATGCCCATGGGAAACGCAAATGCTTAGTTTCATAAGTTTCTTTCATCTGGCTATGAAAGTCCCCAACTCTTGTCACAGTGGTGCAGTGTCTGTGTGTGTTCATTTAAATATTTGAAAAATATTATTCTTTAAAAGTAAGTTATTAGGTAAATAGCTTGTTTGAAATGCTTAAGTTAACAACAGTCCAATTCTAGTCTTGTCCTTTCTGAAGTCTAAGGTATTTCTTGTGGCCAAGTTCACCACCCTTAGCTTAGTTCTGTAATTACCATCTAGAGAGTGTGCACTGGCTCTTGCTTAGTAGTGAAATGCCACAGACTCTACAGGAAACAGTTGGTAAAGCTAACACAGCTACATTTTTTTTTCTTTTTTATGTGTTTAATATTTTAAGATGAATGTTTGCAGCTTTGTTATATATGAAGTTTTGAAGTGAAAAAATAAAAAGCAAAGAAAATTGGCTAATTTTCAGAAGCATCAACAGGTTCAGTAGCATTTATCAATTCCGAGATGATGCTTATTTACTCAGTCATCCCATCATAGTTTTATAAGTCAGGCAGGCAGTAGTGCCTGGTTATCAGCAGGGGCCACAGATAACAGGGGCAAGCTAAGAACTGTCTTTTCTTCCCCTTCTCTTCCATTGCTCATGCTTCTTCCCCTTTCCCAGCCCACAACCTCACACATACTTTACTGAAGTCTTTCACGCCAACAGAAGAAAACGTCCATTAACTGATGCAACAGTACTTACCAGACGAACACTTCACACCCATGACTTTTGCCTTTTTACTTTTTCCATAGACATCTCTCCTCTCTCTCTCTCTCTCACTCTCTCTCTCTCTCTCTCTCTCTTTCCTTCTTACAGAGTCAGTTATTTCACTTGTACGATGAGCACATCCTTTTCCTATTACTTAAGTACACCTTTTCTTTAACTTTAACTATACCCTTCTTTACCAAGTTTTGACTCCCTGTAGAAATATTCCAAGCTGCATACAAAGATTTTTCTTTAGATTTTTTAATTTAGATTTTAACTCTCGTACATGTATGCAATGTGCGGTGGTGGGAATATTCACCCTGCTCCTTACCCTTTCTTCTCCCCTTCCCTCCCGTCTCCCACCTGTAAACACTAAAGAACCTTCTTTCATTATCTGCCCTTTCCCCCACAAACTAACGGCTCCTCTAGTCCTTCATAGTCAAATTCACAGAAGTATTATCTCCAGTCTGCTTCTGTTGTCTTTAAGTCTACTCTAGTAAGGCTCTTACCTCCACCACCCTAGCAGTTCAGCAGAGGAGCACATCAGTGATAGCCACACTGCTAATTCCAGGTGTTTTCTCAGACTGCACACCTTTAACCGGCCAGCGGAGTGTGTCCCATTTTGTTATGCCCACTTCTGTGCTGTGCTTCCTGTACTTGGTGTCCAGGATTCTACTCCACCTTTGTGTTCCTTCCTCGCTGTGTTATGCTGATCCTGACTCTGGTCTCTTATTCCTCCCTTTGTTACTATCTCACTAATGGGATGTCCTAGTCTTCAGATGTGGGGCTTCTGAGCATCATATATATTGCCTTTTCTATGCTGTTATATGCACAATGTATGCCTTGGGGGTTCTCTGCTCTTTTCATAACTTAAATGTTACCATATAAAGAACATTTCTCATGGATCCAGAGACTGGAGAGTCCAGGATCTAAAAGTGCCAGCACCTTGTAAGAGGCCTCTCACAGCATACTCAAATGGCAGATGGTAGAGGGCCAGAGAAAGGAAGCAATGCAGTGTCTGCACGTAGCAGAAGAGAGAGAAGCCATTCCAACAAACATGTAACATAGCAATAATAACCCCTATATGAGGGCAGAGCCCACAAACTGTCATACTGCTGAAAAGCCTGGCCTCCTAAAACTGTTGCATCGTCATCAAATTACAGCATATGAATTGTGCAGAAGGCAAAAACTCCCTCTCAAACTGTAGCAGCCACCAAAGAACAGAATCTTTCTGAGGGTTTACACAAACTTCTCACCATATTTTGATGTTTGTGAGTTAAATTTATAATTTCCAAAAATATTTTCTAAAATTTAACCTTCAGGTCCCAGGTACCTTGAAATTGCCTCTCACAGTGCAACTCCAGACAGTGTGCAGCTGCCTGTGTAATTCACTTACATATCTGACTGCTACCTTCCCTTCAACAGTTCCAGAGACCACCCTAATCCTTCTCCTTCTAAACTGTCAAAAGTTTGTATTGTCATGACTACATCTGAAATGTTCTAAATCAATTTACCCAGTAAAATCCAACATACCCAAAGCTGCATCAGCACTGACCACACTGCTGCTTTTATCTGATCCCAGCGCTGCCCCTCGCTCCCTCTGGGCATTCCCACCACACAGTTGCTGCTCCTTTCACACACCAGCGGGTTCTTCCTCAGTGTTCTGTTCTTGCTTCTTTCTGCATGTGAAATTCTAATCTCAGAAATCTGTTTAGTTAAAATCTTTGTAATCATTCAAGACTATTCCAAATCCACCGATTCCAGGAGACCCCTCAACTGCCTTGTTTAGAACCCCTCTCTGGCCTCCCTCCTTCCCCCGCACTCCTGATTTCATTTTTCATGCTGTTCTTTGTTCTACTGTCTTGGGAGTCCATGCACTTTCTCACTGATCCATCTGTTGTATACTGTGCGCCCCGTCATTCCTTTAGAACCTTACATTGTATGACAATAGGAACTTTCTCTGTTTTACTTTTTGGTGTATGAAGCAGAATCTGGAGCGTAGTAGGTTCTGAAAAGGTATCTATTAAGTGACTAGCAGTAGCTAGAGCAGGATCATATGTTTTATATAGTCCTTCAAGTGAAGTACTATTTCATTTGTTTCTAGTAGTATGAACCAGATAGAAGAAATTGATTTATCAAATAAAGAGATTAACCTTAAAAAAAAAACTTTGCTGTACTTTCCTCCTATTCAGCTGTGACAACATCCCTGATACATGAAGCATTTCTCAATTCTTATGGAAAAATAAAACAATAATCCAATAGAAAAATGAGTGGAGTTCAGGAAAGGTAACTTCTAGAGAAGGGAATAGAAATGTCTGTCACAAGGTTAAACTTTTTCTGAGATAGAATTTTGTGTAAGTATATATGATACATGTGTATCAGAGTCAGAAACAATGTGTATACTTAAAAGTCACAGAAATGTGTGTGTTAAGTACACAGAAATGCTCATTCACACACAATGTGGATAAAGGAAGTACTGTGGTACATCTCTTAAGAATTTCACCAAAGGGCTGTTCTGATGTGTAGATATTAGATGAATGAGTGTGTAAGGCAGCATTGTTTACACTCACAAAAGTAGGAAAAACTACTTGATCTTTAATAGTATAATTCAGGACTGTTATGTGGGAAACCTATGAAGGGGATAGCAAAGCGCCTTATGAACTGGTCTCCAGTAGCTTTTGTCTGTGAACTAAAGGAAAGTAAGTTGTTAAAAGCATGTCCCTCTTTTTAGTGATCAGAAATATCTGCCATGTTCTGTGTTTGAACGCATGAAGGTGATAACAGAAAGATCACTAGCTTTTTATTACCATGTCTTTCCTACTGAAGGTTAGCGAAAAATGACAACAGGATGAAAACGCAGGTATCAGTTCTGATGCACGTGATGCATTAAGTAGAAAGTAGAAGCCAGTCAAGGGATAGACTTGATATTTTGCGTGCCTCCAAGCTGCTGAATGCTCTGATTTGGTATACATCTTGGTATTTGCTAGCGAATATCAGAAAGGGCCCCTGGGGAGAGACCTCTGTCCCCAGACAGGTGCTAGGTTACTGTAAGGGAATGGCCATTGTTTCGTGTTTTAAAATTATACCAAATTAAGTTATTGTATAAGGGGTGCAAGTTTATTATCTTTCATAGTTATTATATCAGAAGGTCTTGGGCCCAGATTCATGTCAAAGCACTTGTGGGGGCAAGATAACACATATATATTTGAACAGTTTGATACCTACAGAAATTTTAGTGGAGGTATTAGTTTAGGATTGAGAAAGTTTGCTAAATAATATGATTTAAGGTACAAAGACATCTTGTTCAAAAGGTATTGTTCTGTCTACCGTTGCATTAACAGACTTACCTATAGTCAGATATGATTAGATTTGTTTCCTTGGAGATCTTTATATGCAAATTATAACCATTGCTTTTAAGATTGTTTCATACTGTTATTGCCAAAAACTATGGAACTCAGTTAAGCAGATGCTTTTTTTATTGCCAGTACCTCCACTGTTAGTATAAGTGTGGGTGTGTATATAAACACATACACACACAGAGATATACATGTAAATACACAGATACACATACATAGGCATACATACACATGCACACACACTCACATATGCACACACACGTACACACACACATGCATGCGTCTTTATAATGTGGCTTTACAGTGGTGGATTTACTGCTCTAATACCTTTTATAATTTGAAAATTCAGATTTTTCCCTTTAATACTTTATTGATCATTATTTAACCACTCTTTGCATTAACCATATCTGGGTAACACCGTGTATTTCTATGGCAGAAATTACTCTTTCTCTTTAACTCAAACTCTCCAGAGCCATAACCATTCATCTGCTTAACATTTTCAGGTTAGGGTCTAATAGGTATATCAAGCTGAAAATATCCGTAAGGTTTCTTTCTAGCCATGTCTCGTCCTTTCTCCCCACCATCTGCATCACTGAACACAGTCCCTGATTTTGCTCAGAGCCACTTTCATTTTCACCTTTTATGTTGAATATTGAATTCAGTGAAAAATAAAAAAAGAGCCCCTAGTTTGCATATTTTAAAAATAAAATTTTTCAGATATACTTTTCTACTAACTAGAATTAAGAATTCTTGAGCATATGTTTTAGTACATGTATCCCAAAAATGCATGTGGGAGGACTTTAATAATTCAATGAGTAACCTTTTTTTATTTATCCTGTGAATAATTGCAGATAGCTCTTCTATAAACAGAAATTATTTTAGCAAAATCTTATTTTTAAAAGCAGCAAAAATTATTCTTGCTTTTAAAATAGACTTCCCTTCCATATTGCATCATTTTGCAACTTCTGTGGTTCCCTGCAGTTGACTCTAACAGCTTTCCTTTTCCCATCACTGATGAGAGCGCTTGTCATCGCAGTGTAACAGTAGTAGTCTGAAGTGTTTCTGTGCTGAAAAGCATGGACTGTTTGCTTTTCTTCCTTCCAGCTGCAGCTCCCAAGCAATGATGCAATGCAACTTTAAAATGGACATCATTGACCAAAAAAAGAATGCTTCAGAAGCAAAGCAAAATAACGTTAAGTCTAATAATAAGTATGTTAAATTTTTTTCCCTTTAGAAAAATTTTGGAGACTACTGTTCATTTTCTGTTCCTTTGGGAGTCACACAATAGGGGGTTCATAGTCTCTCCGTCACTATCTTAGCTTATAGGCAGAAGAGAAAACGAAGTATGAAAAAGAAACAAAATGAGGCACAACCTCCACAAAACTTGTAGAGATACTCATCTATTTCAGGTATAGTTTGAATTTAAAATGCAAAGCTTGAATCAAAATGGAAGAACATTCACAGTACTTGAATGAGTTCATAGATGCCCACACTGAGCCCCTCTCACCACTTAATCAAATAACGCTCAGGCCTAGACCTCTAAAATTAATCTGCCCTTGTATGGCTGAATTAGAGGAACTACTAGCCTTAGAAACTATAGAACATGGTAGAAAATATACTTTAATAAGTGAACGTGTAGGAATAAGCCAGATTTTACATATTGTCCGTGTGACAATAGTGGGCTTGTTATTTTTTTTTTTTTTTTACTTTTTTACATATATACACAATAAACTACCTACAGCAAGAAAAACCACAAAACAGTCAGGAATTATATAAATGTTACATTAATAGTGTTTTGACTATTTGTATTTGTCAACCTTGAAGAAAATATTTTTCCTATCTTTGGTGCATCTAAAATTATGAATGTAAATCAATAGCTACCATATCTCATCTTTATCAACTTAAAACATCTATCTAGACCTAAAAACTTCTTAACCCCTAAACAACTAAGCTGAATTGTAAAATTAAACTATCTGGTCTTCAACCCCATCAGAGACTTGAGAAGGAATAAAATTAATTATCTGAGTAGACAGGAAGTGCAGGTTAGCAGCTACCAAAATAAGGAAATAAGAGAGAGAGAGTTTGCTGCCTGAACAATCCCCCAAAACTCTCTATAATGTTGGAGCATCATCTTCAGCCTTCTGGCCCAATATATCTGACAGACATATTTGTGAGGCAGAAAATACTGAGGACTTGCTGACCTTGTCTTGGCAGAGTTTGGCCATCAACTCTGCTTGCATCCAAGCTTGTCCATTTTTAGGCAGAATTCTGTCTGTGACAGAAATGAAGACATTTTTCCTGGTGGCTGGTTTGCCACATTTGAAGCCATCTTCATGATGAGGTTCTTTTATGTTCATCGTCTTCTTTGAGGTAGCCTGGGTGTTGCCAGGAGTCTTATTGTCAAAGAATCCTTAAGTTTAATTTTGATACATTGGTATATAAATCAAATTTAAGATTATTCTTCACAAACATTATATGTCTTTCTACTCTAACATGAGGTATTGTATCCATACAACTTGATTATAATACAAGGCTTACTTCCAATACTTTGAAAGTGCTGTTGCACCCCGCTTAAGATAATTAAGTAATACAAGTTCATTGTTAGTTGATCAAATCATTGTCATGTCAATTGCTATTCTATTTTTATCAGAAGAATATACATCCTGGTTTAATAGATAGATATGATCCTATAGAAAGATACGGTAAAATAGTTAAATAACGTCTTCAAAAATCTCAGAGACCTACAGAATATGGCATTTAAATAGTGTTGGGTTTTTAAATGACAAAAATCCTGGTAGTGTTGGTTTCAGAAACTTTCTGGTAGATTAAGTCATCACTGCATTTAACTTTTGAATACCTTGATATATGCTTGGTGTAACTTGACATTTTAGAACTTGAGATGATAAACATTACTCTTGATTAAGAAGCCAAAGTCAGAGGTTGATTAGAGCTATGTGGCTAAGAGGGCTTACTACTTTTGCAAAGGACATGGGTTCAGTCCCCAGAACCCCCCAAAAGTCTTAAAACTATAGTTCCAGCTCCAGGAGATATGATGCCCTCTTCTGGCCTCAGCAGCCACCATATATGTGTGATACAATTACAGACATGCAAGCAAAATACACACAGAAAATAAATAGTTTTTTAATTAAAAAATAATGAACCCAATGTTGTGTGTTTTCAACATATGCATACAGATGTCTCTCTGTGTCTATGGTCAATCATCTTTTAAATGAGTTTATTCCTATACAAATATATTTTTTGCTTTATTCCTCTGGTGATTACTCATGGGTAACTTAATCCAGGGACAAGTAGTAACGGTAAAGTCAGATGAGAGCGTGTCCTAAAGGAAGCTGGCTTTTTGTACTAATTACTGCTTAGGAGAAATGACGGAAGATATATAGATAAAACAACACTTTGGGGTATGAGGTTTGTTTTATTTGGGGAAGGAATTTTTTTGTTTTTCATAGGTAGCCACAGCTGGAAGACACAGAAGATCAAAGGCAAAGATGGAAAAAAGTGTGGGGTATACTCAGGATTCACACCTGAAATATGGATTGAGTGTGGGGTTTGTAACTATTTCACAGGCCATGAGACCAAGAGGAGACATGCTAGAATTGGGGCACAGTCCAGAGAGGTGTGCAGACTAATGAGAAACTGGGTCGCTCAGGGCAGAATCTTACTAGGAAGAGTGACTGGAGGATTTTGGATAGATTTTTCTTAGAATTTCCATATGTATGATAAAACTTAACATCTGTTCTAATTCATCGTTATAAGAGCCTGAGGTAAAATTAGGGTTAGCATTATAACTATAATTTTTGAAGACAAATAATTTTCTGGGGAAAAGTCTACTAAAATTAATAAGCTATTAAAAAGCTTTTCTAATATTCTCCATAAAATAAAATTAACTTAGTTGGCAACTTTGAATCTATTCGCCATCCATAAAAAGTGGCTTTATATTTGGATTTTTTAGCTTTTAAAAATCAAACTATTTTAATAAAAGGATTATATAAAATTAGGAGAAAAATAATTTTATTTATGCAGAGAAATCTAGGCATGTGTGTAAGTTGTCTAAACACACTCGTATGTGCCCACTCTGGAACATGGATTTATAGTCACTGCCTGCTGCCTTCAAGAGCAGAATGAGCAGATCTCACAGACGTGCTTAAAATGTTCCTTTGCAGGTCTGTGTTCTAAAGGGGGCATCTCTGCTACTTGCTACATACGAGCTAGTGAATTACAGAAAGTCTCAAGTTCAGACACTAAACTTCCACGTAGATGTTAGAAGTGATTCAGCCACCAGGTCTAATGTCTGCCCCACATGGAGAATGAAGAAGTTACTTCAGTACCCTGTCAGTGACTACGGTTACAGATTTGATGAGCCCCAGGAGGGCCATGGATGGTTATGTGGACATCAACAAATACAAGCTCAAGGTTAATACATAGCTTTTAAATTTTTAGACTTTCTGGGAATGTCACATTCATATACTTGTACAGTACTATTTTATTGTGAGCAAGTCAGGATGTGCTGATTCTTGTGGCAGGACACTCAGTATAAATTAACAAAATGGCCACATTGGACTCAATGACTACAATAATTTCTTATCATCATTTGGCAATAGGGTAATAAATACAACTGTCTTCTAAACACAGAATCACCTCATCAGAATGTCTAGGTTATGTAACACTAAAATCCCCTTAATTTAGGAAACATCTTAAATAATTATTAATAATATGGGTCAGTTTTATAAACTTAAATGATTATTTGTCCAATTGAAAAAGTAAAATGCTAATAATTGTTTTATTGATCTTTACTTCTAAATATAGCCACAAAACAAATAAGATATTTGTGACTAACCCCCAAACTACTAGGAAATAAGGAACATGAAATTAATGTGTTGAAAGAGTTAAGTGGGTATTTTCTACCACTGTCTTTGTTAACTTTGCTTTCATAATTCCACACTGTCTATTCATGTTTCTTGAAGCAGAGAGTTTCTTTAAGCTTCAACGGATGAAGAACCAGTAGCAGCATTTTGATTTTTGAACCATATGAAGATATTGATGTATAGTTACAAGTCCCTCTTTTATTGACATTCTGATTTCTCATAGACTGTATTGCAAATGCAGAGATTTAAGGAACTTTTTGTTCAATGATTTTGACTTGATTGCTTTTTCCTTTGAAAACTTCCATTGTGCAAGGTAGTTTTATTAAAATATGATAAAAGTCACTTTAAAGTTGTGGTATTTCCATCTTAATAAATTATGTTTAAACTAATTATCAATTATTGTACTTTTTCTAGGATAGCAAAGTAATATGATATATGTGCACAAAACAGAAGTATTATTTATACGTATTTTTTTTAATTACAGGTAAAGATTATAGTTCCCAACAGCACAGCAGGTCTGATAATAGGGAAGGGAGGTGCTACTGTGAAGGCTATAATGGAGCAGTCAGGGGCTTGGGTGCAGCTTTCCCAGAAACCCGATGGGATCAACTTGCAAGAGAGGGTTGTCACTGTGAGTGGAGAACCTGAACAAAACCGAAAAGCTGTTGAACTTATCATCCAGAAGATTCAAGAGGATCCACAGAGTGGCAGCTGTCTCAATATCAGTTATGCCAACGTGACAGGTCCAGTGGCAAATTCCAATCCAACCGGATCTCCTTATGCAAACACTGCTGAAGTGTTACCAAGTGCTGCAGCAGCCGCAGGGCTATTAGGACATGCTAACCTTGCCGGCGTTGCGGCCTTCCCAGCAGTGTTATCTGGCTTCACGGGCAATGACCTGGTGGCCATCACCTCTGCACTTAATACATTAGCCAGCTACGGATATAATCTCAACACCTTAGGTTTAGGTCTCAGCCAAGCAGCAGCAACGGGGGCTTTGGCTGCAGCAGCTGCCAGTGCCAACCCAGCAGCAGCAGCAGCCAACTTGTTGGCCACCTATGCCAGTGAAGCCTCAGCCAGCGGCAGCACAGCTGGTGGGACGGCGGGGACATTTGCATTAGGTAGCCTGGCTGCTGCTACTGCTGCAACCAATGGATACTTTGGAGCTGCCTCGCCCCTAGCTGCCAGTGCCATTCTAGGGACAGAGAAATCCACAGATGGATCCAAGGATGTAGTTGAAATAGCAGTTCCAGAAAACTTAGTTGGTGCAATACTTGGCAAAGGAGGGAAAACCTTAGTAGAATACCAGGAGTTGACTGGTGCAAGGATACAGATCTCCAAAAAGGGAGAATTCGTACCTGGCACAAGGAATCGGAAGGTAACCATTACTGGAACACCAGCTGCAACACAGGCTGCTCAGTATTTAATTACACAGAGGATCACATACGAGCAAGGAGTTCGCGCTGCCAACCCTCAGAAAGTGGGTTGAGTGCCCCAATTATATGTCAGATTGTTTTAACCCTTCCTTTACCCCATTTTCAAGAAGGATGTACTGTACTTTGCAGAAGTGAAGTTTTTCTGTTATTAATATATAATTATGCAAATGAATGCGACTATGTTGACAATGTGTATATGTAAATAATATGTGTTTTACCAGATGTTTCATAGAATTTTTTCTTGACCTGTTTTGTTCTCTATACTTTGCTTGTGTATA